>NC_091825.1:22583333-22921666 GCF_038994185.2 Dermacentor albipictus | reverse complement strand
CACCCACACAGCACCGTGCTATTGAAGAAAATGGGCGCTATAACGTCAACCTATTCCAAATTTTTTCTATTCAAATTCTGCAGTCAGCCCTCCGCCATCGGTCAAAAACTTTCTTGAACAACACTCGCTTGACCTGCCTGTCATACGACGTCACAAAACCGCGAGAACTCGCCACGTCAAAGTGAAGTGTACACGTTAGGGATGCATTATTAGCCCGAACAAAACTGAGTTTTCTTTTTTTCTGAATAGCCCCGGGCTGCCGCGTTCCGATAGGAATAAAAGATGGCTGTCGACGATGGCTCAGGCACTGGCTACTCGCACCTGCCGGAGAGCATGGGTTTATTTGCATACAGTAAAGCATTTTGCGTGGGCGTGTAACGTTTTCGAGCAATTTGGGCTTGTTTACAACCTAGTTCTGCCAACTATTCTGTGCTGAGGATCCGTTTTAGCGGCATTCTTAACCTTCCGCTGCATGCCGTCACAATTTTCTACCAGCCACCACAAGATAAGTGAGGGAACGCGCTCCAATCGCAGACACCGGCACCACCCTCTTCATCTGGTTATCGATTTTCAGTGCACTGGTTCGGCCCCATCGAATCCCTTTCCACTTATTCGGTTTCCTCGCCTTTCGTCAGCTAATTAGATGAGAGAAGCCGCTCAGTGTAGGTAATCTCATTTGTTTTTGAAACAATATAGACCTCATACAAACGTTGAAATTGTATTATTGGTCTGTTCAGACAAACCTTCAGGCCACCGCCCGATGCTTGCGTCGGCGGTTCTGGAAATTTGACATCAGGAGACTGGAATAAAAACGGATTGGAATAGTTTTACGTCATAGAATCCCAAGTCAGCAATATGCTTCAGCGCGGAGTTGTTCAACCTTTTAACAGTCCCTGGGCGGGAATCCCGTCTAGTCCTTGTGAATAAGAAGGATGAGTCCAGCCGGTTTTGCAGAGACTACCGTCATTTTAACAAGATAACGCGCAGAGACGTATATCCTTTGCCGTGCATTGACGAAGCCCTCGATTCTTTGCAAGGCGCCGAACTTTTCCTCACTCGACTTACGTTCCGGATATTGGCAAGTGGCCATGACACCAGCCAGTTGCCCAGAAACAGCTTTTGTACCATGAGACGGCCTGTATGTATTTAATGTTATGCCTCTTGGTCTTGGCAATGTTCCTGCTACTCTTGAACGGATGATGGACTATCTCCTCCGTGGTCTAAATTGGAAGACGTGCTTATGTTACCTTAATGACGTAGTCGTTTTTTTCTCCTAAATTCGTCTCTCATGTGTGCCTTCTAGAGCAGATCTTGCAGTGCGTAACTAACGTCGGCCTCCAACTCAATATGAAGGGATGTCGCTATGGAGCCAAACAACTAACGATACTCGGACCCGTGGTTTCCAAAGACGGCATTTTACCTGATGCTTCTAAACTTCGCACTGTCAACGATTTCCCCAAGCCGACGACCCTGAAGAAACTTCGAAGCTTCATCGGGCTCTGCTCATACTATCGTCGTTTTATCAGGGATTTTGCTTCTACTGTCTGCTCATGTGGGGTACCATATCACGTACGAGTCTAGAAAAGATACATATACTCCAGACAAAATTTTCGCGAGTACTATTTACCCTGCCTTACAATGCCCACACATCAGACTTATTTCCGAAAGCAAATATAATACCCGTGTTTAACCTTTATAATTACAAGTTAAGTCAAGCTTTCAAACGGGAGGTAAAAGAGAACTTAAATTTTCTTCATGAGTTATCTGACCTCACCAGGAACACAAATTCTTACATCACAAGGTGTACGGAACCGTGGAAGGAAGTCACTCCGCGTGCCAATTATTCTACACAAAAGATATCATACACATTACCAACAGTTTTAAATTTCTTTCTTAAATCAAGTCTTGATATTTATAGAACTGATGTACGAGCTTTACGTGAAGGTTCTGTCACTCAATCTTTCTTAAATATTTGAAGAGAGCGTTTTTCAGGTAATTTGTGTTTTTGCGTATATTTCACATGTAGTAAATTGCTATGTATATATATCTCCTGTTCAATCTCTGTTTGCCTCGTAAAAGAGGCTGCGGGCTCTAGTCAAGTCGCTTGCCTCTAAAGCGACTTTTACCCGCAGTCTCCTCCATCACTGATGGAAATAATGAAGTTATTATTATTATTATTTTCATTGCTCCCTTAACTCCGCTTCTGCGAGGCGACACCTGCCTTTCCACCTGATCGCCATCTTGTGACTATGTGTTTACAAGACTAAGCCGTCTGCTCACATCGCCGCCCGTACTGCGCCATTTCGACCGCATGGCTCCCACCGTATTGAACACGGACGCCAGCGGCGTAGCGCTTGGTGCTGTCCTTGCTCAACGCAAAAGTGGATACGGCGGCTACATGGTAGCCTACGCAAGCAGGACACTAACCAAGGGCGAATATAGTTACTCTGTAACTGAAAAGAAGTGTTCAGCTATCATTTCGGCTTTTGGAAAATTTCGACCATACCTCCACGGACGTCCCTTTGATGTCATTACAGACCATCTGTAGCCTTGTCAACAGCCATCAGCGTTGGCTGTCGACACTGGAAGGCCCATCAGGCCGCCTCGCCCGCTGGGCCCTCCAGTTACAAGACCTCGACAGGCACGCTGTCTATCGCTCTCGCCACCAACACACCGATGCCGACGCTTGCTCTCGCTGACCCACGTCAAGTGACACCACTTGCCTTGCTGCCATCGACTACGTGTTTTCGTCACCAGCGCTCATCGATATGGCTGTGAAACAGCGCAAAGATCCGTGGATTGCGTCTCTTTTGGATCACCTATGGGACTCCCGATTGAGTCGCCCTTCTCGCGCTCTCCATCGTCAAGCTTCTCACTTTACCGTACGGGATGGACTGCTGTATAGCGACACCTAAACTTGAAACGTTCTCAAGTGGATGTTCGTCGTCCCTCGCCACCTCCGCGCAGATGTGTGCTCCGCTTTCCATGCAGATCCACAATGCGCCCGCGCTGGCCTTTTCAAAACGTACGCCAGCGCATCGGCTTGGGATGTACAGTTCGCTTCAAAGATACACCCACTCATGTTCACAATGCCAACGCCGCAAGTCGCCTGCTCACCGTCTTTGTGGTCCCTTGCAGCCGATGCCGTGCCCTTCTCAACCATTCGAACGCGTCGGCTTGGACCTCTACGGCCCTATACATTGCACATCTGCTGGGAATCGCAGGATTGCTGTTGCCGTTGATAACCTTACGCGTTTGCAGAAAAAACTGCTCTACCAGCCACGACAGCCCATGACGTAGCGTCCTTCCTCTTGCAACATTTCGTACTTCGCCATCGTGCTCCTCGGGAATTTCTCAGTGACAGAGTATGTGTCTTCCTTTCCGAGGTTGTTACCTCGCTCCTTACTCCATGCCGTACTGTCCATCGCACCACTACTGCCTATCACCCGCAGAATAACGGCCTGACTGAGCAGTTCAATGGCACTTCGGGCGATATGGTATCGATATACATTGCGTCCGACCACACCAACCGGGACATCGTTTTACCATATGTGACCTAAGCATACAACACCGCTTCACAGGCCATGACAGGCTTTTCACCATTCTTCCTCGAGTACAGCCGTGAACCTTCCTGCACTTTCGACACGATTCTCCCCTACCGACATGACCCGTCAGAGTGCACGCCACTGTCTGAAGCTCTCAGATAGGCCGAGGAATGCCGCCAGCTAGCCCTCTCTTTTACAATTGAAGACCAATGGCAGGAAAAGTTCCATCGCGATGACGAACGAACCACCAGCTCCTATCAGACAGAGTGTTTAGTCTGGATCTGGATATCTTCCACCACCCCGGGGTCTTTCCTCTAAACTCCCAGCTAAGTACCACGCTCCTTACGCGTCGTGCTACAGACGTCTCCTGTAAATTACCTTGTCGAGTCTCTCACGCTGTCCGCTGACTTAAGGCGCCGTGGAAGTGAGACGGTGCACGTGCAGCGACTTAAACCTTACTACGACCCCGTCGTCCTCTCTTCACCTTGAATCGCCAGGATGGTGTCCTCTTCTCCGTGGGGAAGTTCTAGCGAAGAAGACAGGCGTCTGCTTCAAGCGCATCGTCAACGCCTCGTTCGAGAACAGAGCTCCCGCGCTCGGCGCCGGACGCTTGATCAACAGACTTGCCTGTGTATTGTGGAACGTTCTGGCTTTTTAATTAAACCACCTTGGAATGTAACATCGTAAAGAAATTATAAATCTCCGTGCTGCAATGCGTATATGCCTTGAACAGCACAATTACTTCTTAGATCGTCTTTCCTTGCCTTTCACGTCAGGTTTTGGTGCATCTGCTCTGCCGGTTTCCGCCGAATGTAGAGCACAGATCTCTGAGGTGGTTTAATTCTTGGTTGGGTGGGTCACATGGGTCACGCAGGAGAACGGGGGGGGGGGGGAGGCATTTGCTTTTTGCTCTCTGGCCATGCACCACCAGACTTAGCGCGGAACGAAGCCATACATGCGCGTTATTCTGAAGTTAACTCTCACAGAAATGCTATGGAAGAAGAGCTTCGACTATTGCTCGCGTGTAGTTAACAATAGCACTCGGCACGTGTTCTGGCACATAGCATTTAGTTCTGTTAAATGCCATGTTACACTGCTATGCGTAGTTACGTCTGTCACACTGACACTCTGTGTTGGTGCATTTCGCGGTGCTGTCACAGGTGTAGGTAATATATCCAAAAGATGAGAGTCCGGACAGCGGCGAAAGGCGGCCAAGACGTCTGAACAACGAGAACCTTTGCTTATTTACCCACTCAACTTCGACGGTGTTAGCATAATTGTTTATTTTCACTGAGCATTTTGCTAACGTCAGGAGCATGGAGTAGATAAAAAAAACAATGAAAGCTTTCACAAAAGAAAATGATTGTATGTTCAGCTCTCAGAGGCAATCCTTTACAGTCCCAACTCTTCTTAAAATAAGGTTATGTTCGCAGAACGATTGGATAATAGCATAAACTTAGAGTGTTGGCAGTGAGTCTGGCAGTAGAGAAACTTTCAACGTCAAAAACAAGTGCTGAGGAACTTTTATACTTCTGCAGCTTACGGCGACAAAAAAATATTTTTTATTTACGTGAAGCTTTTCTTGCTTCTATACTTTACGGTCCTATACTGCTCTTATTATTTGAATAGGTGCACTGCGTTCTATTATAGGGATAGGTTGTGTTTCATTTGGGGATGTACAGTTTGCATCATCCGTTGTGTTGCAAGGGTGTGTTTCTTCCTCTCATTTTTTGACACTGCAGAGTTGTATTGCTCGTAAGTGCGGCTTCTTACCCCGGAAGGCCAGCAGGATGAGCAGATGAAGAAGAAGAGATAGTAGCTTGAATTGTTAATTGCGAGTACGATTGTTCTTTTCAAATCTATTTGCCCCGTCGCGATTTTCACGGCTATAGACGAGGCAGCCTAATGTTTGCCCGCGCGGCACCAGCGCCGAATGCTCCCCTAGCGGACCGATGGAAGTTTCGAGGGTCGTCGCTGCGCTAGCGCGCGCCCGTGTTCTGTACGGCGGGAGCGCTCGTGCGCGTGGTTTTTGCGATACCGAGTGCAAACTCATCAGCCAGGAAAGGTGGCACGCAATACTGATGTGTTGTTGATTGCCAGAGCAGCCTCGAAAACACGAAAGGTCGTACGCCACCCGTGAAGTTCTACAGATTTCCTGGGAAGTGGTACGAGAAGGACAGACGACAAGCATGGATAACTGCAGTGCGCCGAGTCAAGTAAGTCTCATACTTTCGCATTCGCGTGTAATATCTTGAAAGCGGAATAGTCATATGCCTGTTTTAGGCGCACGGCCGTTTGTTTAGTCGTGTCGCGTTGTTGAATAGTGGTGGCATCCGCCGTTTGTTAGCGGTAAATGCATGCGTGTTGCACCGCTAAGCTCTACGACGCGTGCTCGATTCCCAGCCACGGCGGCCGCATTTCGATAGGGGCAAATTGCAAGAACACCCTTATTACCATGTGCTTTGATTTTTGTGCACGTTAAAGAACCCCCAGAGGTTAAAATTATTCCTGAAATTCCCCATTACAGCGGGCCTCATAATGATTTCGCGGTTTTGGCATGGTTTTGGCACATAGAACCCCCGAATTTATTTGATTGCACTGTGCCTTCCCTCGCGATCGGCATGGACGAGCTCAAGAGAATTATTTCCCTTTTCCAAATGCTGCAACTTAAATTACCAGTTGTGCAGGTGACGAAAGGGGCCGCGCGCTACTTCTGTGTGGTAGCACACCGTATTTAATGCAAGCCGCGGTCGTCGCGTGCGTCGGGAAGCGGCTGATCGGAAAGCAGCCGCTCGAGACGTGCGCGTTATGTTTGTTGTTTGCCCATGCTTTCTGAGTATCTAAGTGTGCAAGTATCATAACTTGTAGTGGTACGACTCTTGTAGAATAATATATGCACCCACTCACAGGAGCGTTACCTTTGCAAACATATTATTGGGAGTAATTTAAGCCCTACAACAAATAGGCACACATACTGTTTCATTTATGTGCGATGCAGATGGAATCGGTGCCAAACAGACCAATGGCAATCACAACAGTCTTCTCAGCAGTCAGCACCACCGGACATGTGCTTTCGTACTGCAGCGACACAGTTCGTGAGCAGCAGCAAGACACGTGTGAAACAGACTCCAGAACATGCCTTTGTGAAGTGACGGAACCGTCAATAAGCAGCCCAATGGATCTGCAGTCATCGAGTAGTATGACAACAGAAGTTCCTGCTGCCAATGTGACTTATGTTGGAATTGAAATAAAAGTGGCTAAATTTCCGAACATGGTGCGTACCTCTAACTCGACGTCGTCTACGATCTTGTCGGACACCTGTGACACGCACTTGGCTTTCACTCTCACATCACCGTCCACAATTTGTTGAACGCCGTACACGTTCGGAAGCAGACGCTTCCCTATCGTGAGGTTGCCGCCACGAAGAAAAGCTGACGGCAATCTTTGCATCTCTGTTGCGCAAGCAGGCGACCTGCCGCCGTCGAAAACGGAGCGTCGTGAGAACGAGCAGCGAAGAAAAGCGCGGACTGCACAATGTAAACAAAGCGGAGACTGCGCTACGACGCGTCCGCGCTGCTTGGCGTTTCCACATTGGGGCGCTGTCAGGAGGCGCAGTAGCGCCGCCTGGCCATGGTTTTTTCGTCTATTGCGAAGTTCATAGCAAAGCAGTGAACAGTGAGCGCTCTGATGGCCTTGTTAACTTACGTAGACGATGTGCTTGCGAGTGTCGTGACTATCGGGGGCGACGCGAACGGACACGATGGCGCTCAGTCCTAGGTCCCGGATCATGTCAGCCAGCGCGCGCATCACATCCAACTGGAATTGCTCATGCAGGATGGGCCACCGGGGGATGCCATATTTGTCCAGGAGATTCTCAAGGGGTTTTGTGCCCTTCGTGTTGCGCAAGCCTGCGATAAAGTGAAAGACGGAGTTGGGTAGCGCTTTTTACAACATTTGCTAATTAGCAAAATACTGTCAAGGCATTCTTCGAGACGTATTGTCAACCGTGTGCGCGTGATCAAATCTCCCCTGTCCCCATTTATACCACATTGACTTTATTTCCCTGACTAAATGTGACATTTTTCAATGCAGAAGATGCAGTTTCTTGCGACTTTCTTAGAACCACAACAAAAGAGTGAAACCGCACTACCGCACTAACTGTAGGGAATAACTTTCATCGCCAATTTATGAGGTTTTTAACTTACAACGCATAAGCAGAAACATTGATTTTGTATTACTTCCATCTTAACCAGTGCACCGTACTTTGTCTATTGGGCCTCGAATCTACAGTTATCTGAAAAAAATCTGAGTACCTAAAAATACAAGCATATAAAATTTATTTGTTTATTAGAAAGTCATTGCAGTGCATAATATTGTTACGGGAATGTTCCAAGTATAGAAAGACTCTTCTATCTACAGTATATACACGGGCAGAGTCAGTGTAGCTACAAATGGCTGACCAGCAACAACGCGAAGCAGCCACCGTCTCGCGAACTGCTTCCTTCCTCTTCTTTTATCCTTGCGTAGCAGGACCCCAGGGTGCCGAAGCGCAGTGTCGGCTCATAGTAGGCAAAGAATTGCGAGCGACGTATGGCTTCGGGAGCGAATTATGTCCGATGTCAACCGACGTCGGACTTGATAAGGACCAAACTGTAATGGAAAAATCTTGTAATTGACGTCGTTAACTTGACGTAGGACTTCATAAGGCCGTGTGTAGCGAGAAAGAAGCGTCTGGGAGAGGCCGACCCGACGACACGGTGACCAAATGAGCACCCAAGCACCTGGGTCGAACTTATAATCGCGATGGCAAACATCATAACGCTCTTTCTGTATATGCTGCTAGGCTAATAAACAAGATCGGGTGGCTTTACACGCCATATGGGCGGGATCGATGACTTCACAAGCGTACTCAGTTGCAACACGTGGTACAGAAGAGAGGATGCTGTCAAACGGCAATGTGGGGTCGCAACCATACAACACATAAAAGGGTGAATATCCTGCGGTGTCATGTCGGGACTAGGTAAACGCGAACATCACGTAAGCCAGCGTGGCGTCCCAGACGCGATGATCGTTGGAGACGTACATTATCGGCATCTCTGTGATTGTTCGGTTAAGACGTTCCTTAAGACCGTTCGTTTGTGTGTGGTAGGCGGTGGACAGCTCGTGCTCAGTGACACAAGAGCGGAGGAGGTCGTCGACAACTCGAGATAAGAACGAGCGGCCGCGGTCTGTAAGTAACTGTCGAGGTGCGCCGTGGTGGAGAATGACGTCATGGAGGAGAAAATTGGCGACATCTGTTGCGCAACTAGCCGGCAATGGCTTTGTTATCGCGTAGCGTGTCGCCTAATCAGTAGCGACGACGATCCGCTTATTTCCTCTAGTTGTCGTCGGAAAAGAGCCAAGCAGGTCATGGCCTACGAAACGTTCAGAAGGAACTTCAATTGGATGGAACCATCCGACAGGTGGCAGGGGAGGTTTCTGCTGTCGCTGACACAATGCCCAAGTTGCGACATACTGACGCACAGAGCGGTACAGACCCGGCCAGAAGAACCGGCGTCGTAGGCGGTTGCATGCACACAAAACTCGAAGTTGTCCCGCCGTCGGTGCATCGTGAAGGTGTTCGAGAGTGACGGATCGCAGATGAGAGGAAGGACAAGGAGCAACTCAGTGCCGTCAGGGTTGATATTGCGGCGGAAGAGGATGCCGTTGTGCAGAGGGAACCTGCGGCACATGGCGTTAGTGCTGCCAGATTGCACTCCGGCGATGATGGACTGTAAGGATTCGTCACGTTGTTGTTCTGCGCGCATGTCAGTCATGTGAGTAAAAGCTATCACGCATGTCGCCGGATCATGCGCAGAAGGCTCAGGGGAACCACGGGATGATGAGAGAGCCAGCCAGCGTCCTTGTGCAGACATGCAGACTTGCAGATGAGAACAAATGAAAATTGCTGGAGCCGCAAAGCCCAGCGACCAAGCCGTCCTGTCGGATCCCGGAGGGAAGACAGCCAGAAGAGTGCGTGGTGGTCTGTAACGACCAAAAACTTGCGGCCGTACAAATGCGGCCGGAACGTGGCGACAGCCCAAACTAAAGTCAAGCATTCCCGCTCGGTGATGGAGTAATTTCTCTGGGCAGGTGACAGCAGGCGGCAGGCGTAAGCTATCACGCACTCGGTACCATTCTGTTGTTGGGTGAAAAGAGCCCGATGTCATGGCCGCTTGCGACAGTGTGGAGTTCGGTCGGGACAGATGGATCAAATTGGGTAAGTATGCAAGAAGTGGTCAGGAACCCACTGAGAACGGCGAACGCGTGAGCCAGCTCCGGGCCCCATGAGAACGGCGTGTTCTTCTTTAGAAGATCCTCATGGACCGAGCAACGGTGGCGCAGATTTTTACGAAACGGCGAAAATATGAACGCAGGCCGACGAAGCAGCGCACGAAAGGCGTAGAATGTGGCACAGGAAAACTGCGAACCGTGCGAACTTTTGACTGATCCGGTTGTACACGGGATGAATTAATGAGGCGTCCCAACACGGTAATCTCACGGCGCCCGAAGTGACATTTCGTGGAGTGGAGTTGGAGGGCGGCTTTTCAGAAGACCGCAAAAATTACGGCGAGTCGGGAAGGTAACGTGGGTGAAAAAACAATAACGTCGTTAAGTTAGGAAAGACAGGTGGTCTATTTGTAACCTCGCAGAAGACAGTCCATTATGTCGCAGGAGCACTGCATAGGCAGAAGGGCATGACTTTGAACTGATATAAACCATCTGGCGTGATGAAGGCCTTCTTCTCGCGAATAATTTCTTGAACTGAATTCTGCCAGTAGCCGGATCGAAGATCGATGGGCGAGAAGTATTTAGCTCCGTACAAGTAGTGCAAGGTGTCATCGATACGTGGTAGTGGGTGGACATCTTTTCGCGTGACCTTATTTAAGTGGCGATAATCAACGCAAGAACGCCAGGTACCATTGTTTTTTCACAAGGACGACAGGCGAAGCCAAAGGGCTGCCTGACGGTTCGATGACCACATAGCGGAGCATTTCGTCCACTTCTGATTGGATGACCTGACGGTGAGCATGCGATGCACGATAGGGACGCCGACAAATAGGATTCGTGTCTCCAGTGTTTATACGGACGTGAACAACAGATGTTGGGCCTAAAGGCCTCCCGCCGAAATTAGAGATGTCACTGTGCGATTCCAGCAGGAGACGTATGTCAGTGGCTTGTGGAAAGGTGAGGTCAGTTGCAATTATTTTCGCGAAATTATCCGTTAAGGAACCAGAGCTGTAAGCTGGAATTGGCAATGATATACCACTCTCGTTATTCAGACTATCAGTGTCAAATTGGGAACTGATAGAAATGCTGGCCAAGAACTTGCCGGCCAGAAGCCCTTCAGAGCAGAGGCTAAAATTCAGAAGCGATAGAACGACGTCATTAATTGTAAACGCGACCAGCGTATGCGGACAGCAATGTTCCAGTTCAAAAGCACGTCGATGATAGGGTGAAGCACATATTCACCATCAGCAACCTGTGGCTCGGCGGTCGAAGGGACGTTACAGACGCCAATCGTGAAGCGAGCACAACTGCGTTGGGGCGGTGCTCGGAGCGTCGGCGAGTTGAGGCAGTTCTAACTGAAGAGAATACCGGTTGCACAGTCGATGACAGCAGAATGATTTGATAAAAAGTCCAGTCTAAAGATAACGTCGTGAGGGCAGATGTCGATCACAGCAAAGAGAACACAAGTGGGGCGGCTGGTTATCCTTAAACGCGCAGTACAGATTCCGAGAAAAACCAACATGCCGCCGTCAGCCACACGAAGCACACGAGCAGCTGCAGTAGTGAGGACCCTGTTTAAATGTCTACATAGGCTAGCACTCATGACAGATACATGGGCTCCAGTGTCGATGAGTGCTTGGACTAGTACGCCATCTATTTTAACATTAATTATACTTCTTTTTGTGGGCACATATAAAGGATTTGCCGCAGCAGTAGGCAATGCAGCACCATCTTCGAGGGCTGAACTGCTTAGTATTGGGAAAGGGTGCTGCCAAAAGCCACAGGGCACGAAAGGCGACGTGGCTGCGGCGAACGGCAAGATGGGCGACGGGTTTTCGGGGAATGAAACGTGTCCGCGCGGCGATGGTAAGCGACTGTACCAAGGGTTCCTAGCAGAGTTTTCGGCGCTGTTAGACTCGGCGGTGGGCGGAAGATTGAAGGAATTTCGATAAAGTTGGCTCACGTTGGTCGGCGTGCGAAGTGTTGAGGGCCACGAGTTGCGATAGTATCAGGCGACATGACCAGTGCGGTGACAGATCTAACATATGGGCTGGTCGTCCACAGTTCTGCACTCGGCCGCGGTGCGATAACACGGAGGGAAGCGTCGGTGTGAAGCGAAAATAGTAGAAGGGTGTTCGTTGGCTCTGGGGTCGGGGACAGCACAGCCAGAATGTAAACGATTGCTTTCATGTTCCTGCCGAACGATGGCTTGACGAGGTGAACTGAAAAAAGGGTAGCATCAGGGCTACGTGAACAGAAAGCTGCGTGCTCCATCGCATCTAGTTCACGTCTAACAGTTCGCACTCCATCCTCTGATGGTGACGCATGCTGCTGTGCGGGTTTATCTTCACAGGTCGATGTTGCGACAGTATGGGAAGTCTGGCGAATGATTGAAAAAATGGCTGTGGCTTAGGTAAGGTTAAGCCCAGGATGCGAAGCATACTAGCCTTTATTTTAGTTGTTGAACCACTGTTTAGCCTGGTGAACTGCTGTTGCTTGGCTATATTTGGTTCGGCTAGACGAAGAAACAACTCATGCATTACTGCTTCGCCTTCAAGAGTGGAACGCGACAGCGTTCCCGTCGACCCGCCAAGGGGTGTAAGACAATGGGCTACAGGGCAGCGACTACGCGCCCCGCATTGGACGCGGTGAGCGTCGAGCCAAGCAGCGTTCGGCGCGGCAACGAAATGTGCGCCTGAGCAAGAGACGCACGCCTTAGAAACAGCTCGTTTCTAAGGCAACACCGCATTCACTAGAGGCGCTTTTGTACCGCTTTGAAGCATCGTACTCGTGGCTCAGTGGTAGCGTCTCCGTCCCACACTCCTGAGACCTTGGTTCGATTCCCACCCAGCCCGCCTTGCAAGAGTTGAGCCAAAGCCACTTCTCCTCTGTCGTGACGTCACGGTGTCACGTGGTTTCATGGCGACACCGCCGCGCCTGAGGAGCTGGGTTGAGGTCTTGTAATATGCTTCGCATAAAACACGTCGACTTTTGGCCTGCTGGAATTGTCGGCAATTTTTAATGATAGCATCAACTATAGAGCAGCTTTTGCACATGCGCACATTATAAGCGTCGTCAGCAATGCCCTTCAGCACGTGCCCGACCTTCTCAGCTTCTGTCATGTCGTGATCGGCATTAAAACAAAGCGCCAGCACGTCCTGGATGTGCGCGACATAGGATTCCGTGGGGGATCGGGCACGGGAGGCCAATGCGGCTACTTTGCGGGTGCCTAGTTTGCCAAACAGCTCTGTCAACTTCTCTTTGCATTGGTCCCAGCTGTTTAGCTCCTCTTCGTCGTTTTCGGACCCCCCCTTTACCGTGCTTCTTAGGTAGTATTACAGGTTGGCTAGCACAAGCGTAGGGCACCATGTGTTGATTCCACTAACGCGTTCGTACATCGCCACCCACTCCTCAACGCCGGCGCCATCGGTGCCACAGAATGTTCCAGGATCCTTGGGTTGCACAACCACAACCGAGCCGCCGTGGTTGCGCAGTGGCTATGGTGTTGGGCTGCTGAGCACGAGGTCGCGGGATCAAATTCCGGCCACGGCGGCTGAATTTCGATGGGGTCGTAATGCGAAAACACCCGTGTACTTAGATTTAGGTGCACGTTAAAGAACCCCAGGTGGTCGAAACGCCGGAGTCCTCCACTACGGCATGTCTCATAATCGGAAAGTGGTTTCGGCACGTAAAACCCCATAATTTAACCATAATCGAAGGGAACAGTCACGTAGCTGGCGACGGTGACGGTCGAGGCGGCAACGACGTTGATCCCACGTGCTCGCCCTCATTCATGGTAGGGACGTTGATGTGACGTCCACTGCGGGGCTCCGTTTCTGACCATGCGGTCCCGCACCTCCCATCAATATGTTACTGCGATGTTGAGAGTATAGAAAAACTGCATTTACAATATACAGAAGCAGAGTCAGTTTAGATGAACATAGCCGACCATCAACAACACGCAGCAGCCAGCATCTCGCGATCTTCTTTCTTTCTCTTCTTTAATCCTTACGTAACAATACGAACGGCGTCATCTCACTAGAGGCACACGACTCTCCACGAAGTCACAATTTAGCGCAGATCAATGTCATTGAGTACATAAGTAAGTCATAAGTAAACATACACCACAAGAGATACAGTCAAAGTTATCTTGCACTTCTGTGGTTGATTGTGTCGCTCTGCCTTACGCTGTACACTTACGCGTAAAGGGTGAGTTTTAGTAGCAGAAGCGAGAACACGGACAGAGCAGGACGCAAATACACAGACCCAACACTGCAGTAGAATACGTTAGAACGCTTTATAAACAAGCCCACGTACCAACTCACGCAAAA
Organism: Dermacentor albipictus; assembly: GCF_038994185.2. Lineage (NCBI taxonomy): Eukaryota > Metazoa > Arthropoda > Arachnida > Ixodida > Ixodidae > Dermacentor > Dermacentor albipictus. The sequence continues at coordinate 22,907,520 of NC_091825.1, read as the reverse complement.
CATGTTTTGAACGAAAGGTAGCCGCTATCCGACTTTTTTTTTATTTCAGTGTTTTGAATAAATTAGTAAATATCGAGAGGCCTTGCTGAAATGCAGTGTCAAAAATACATTTTGACTGCAGGTTTTGCGCCGACCTTCCCTTATATGTCTTAATTAATCGTGCTATGCGAGTTCACGCTAATGTTTTAACATGTGTTATGTTAACGTGGTCCGCTGTGGAAGAAGCTTACAAAAATATTTTCATGGCTGCTTACGCTATCGCATATACAGGCATTTCGTAGATTCTCGTGATTGGAAATTTTGAGAACTCTCAGATCCGTGGAACATTTCTGGAAACGCGGCAGAGCGCTGAATATCTGTATCAGATAAGAATGTGAGCCAATTTCATTAATTCTATGACCCCTAGTTATCCGAAGAAGCAGTTACATCTTCAGACAAGCAACGCACAGTAATCTAGGCTACCACATTACGCCACGGGCTAGAACCACCCGTACAAAAATGACTGTTGAATAACCATTGATATATTGTTGGGGAATGGTTGAAACAACGGGCTTCAACAAATTTTCAAGAGCAATTGAACTCACTCAACCCTTGCACAACAATATTACCGTTGCGTGTTCTGAAAAAATAATTTATTGGCTAATTTGTGCTGATTTTTCTAGTTGTTATTTTTTTGTGTAGCAGTTGAGTCCAGTACACGATAATTAGGACTCGCATATGAAGACTTTCCAAAAATGTATTGGGAAGCGTTCCAAACTCACTCCTCTCACTTTGCGGCAGGTAGGTTCTTCTTTCGCCTCGCTTTCATTAAAATAAAATAATGTGTGACCAATGGGGTGGAATCGAACGTCGGCCGTCGAGCCCGGTACACTAACCAATAGGCCCCGAGCGAGCGCATACTCCTCTCTTTCGAAAGCCAGTAAGCTCTCAGAAGCTTGACGCGTGCGCCGCGTGCCACTTCCTCGTGCTGTCGCTACAGCTGGCGCTTTGAAGCGCCTATCTCGGGGACCGCCCCGCTTTCGTAGCCGTTTTCGATCTGTAAAAACTGCAGCGTTTGACTAGCTTCATGACCGCCCAAGTTCATAACGATTTATTTCTTCGCCGGTGTACAAATGTCATCGTCGTTTTAACATACACTACTAGATGACATAGCCATTGGTACAATCCAAAATCAGCGCATGTCGGGGAGCAGAAGAACGTGAAATTCCTTTACAAACACGGTGACTACGCGCATGTCGACTTCCCCAAAAGTAGACACGGCGGCAGCGCGGCCGGCAATAAGACAGGCTCGGACACGCGACGACGCTACATTGGAGCATCGGACATAGGAACCGTAGGATGCAAGCGCGCACACGCTACAAACATACACGTGTGAGGTCTTCGAATTTCCTGCGACGTACCCTCTGTCCGTAAAGCAAATGTATTTTTTTTATCCAATGTCCGTGGTACTAGAGATCAAAGAACGAACGCGCTTTGAGATCGCAGTGCGCAGCCGCTGTAACCACTGACTTCAAAGAGCTTCGGATTCAGCAACAGCCGCAACAGTATCACAGGTAATCGCTGTATCTGCGGCTGCTCCCGACTCTCGCCTTGCAAGAAACTCGCGATTTATTTGAGCCTCGCCGAAGTGTCGTCGTCTCATCTCGCACGCCTGCAGGTCTCGTATGTTCACTTAAATAGAACAACACCAAGGGGGAATGAAAGAAATACAGGTACCGGACTTTTATCCCACCTTACTTGGCACTTCGTCATCTGTGAAGGCGCTAAAAGCTATTTTAAAAGGGTTACTTTTGTAAAAATAGCAGAATTAGTAGTAACTGTCATTTCTAGGTGGCGCTACAAAAGTAAAGGTAGCGTACGGGTGCGTGTGTGTATGTGTGTGTGCGCGCGCGCACGCGGTGGCAACCGTCGTAGCTTCGTTTTGCGCGCACTTTTGCAACAGTACACATAGTTACCGCTAGTTTCGTAGTCGCATATTTTGGTCGTAGTTTTTATTTTTTACGCTAGATATTAGCTTGTTCTTAAAAATTTATGGAGGTTAGTGGATGAGAAATTATTGCTAATTATTTAGTGGTTTTTCAGTGCCGTTATTTTGTGTTTGAAAGGTTTTTATAACTCAATACGATAGTGAAGCTGTGAACGGCTTTCGGACTCAGTTACTTGGTTGCAGCTGTTCGCGCAGTTGTGCGGTGGTTCACGCCTCATGCTTTTTGATGAAAGTATTTTTTTTCTTTTCGGACATCATGAGGCACATCTTAGTGAAATGCTTTAACGGCGATAACTGGGACGTTTATCTGTTGAAGTCGTTGGCTCACCCAGCTACTAGTCTTTGACTGATGTGCGAGCCTGGTTGTTTCGATGAGTTGCGCGGCAGAGGTCATGATGCCTGTTGGAGAGAAGGCACCCCGAAAGAGTCGCAGCCGAACTTCTGCAGATAGGTAAGTAATCTCGTTTTCTTGAGCACGTAGCCTTTTTTACTATTTTGACATTGACAAGCGTGAGATGTTAAGCACGCCGTTCAATTTCTTCAAGCAAACCGCATGCCCCGGAGCAAAAGCGCGCGATACTAACTCGCTGCCGCCGTCACTTCGTTTGAAACAATGGTAGGCGAACAGGCAGCGGCGTCCTGCGTGCGTAAAATTGCATTGCTTCAATTGTTCCTGTCTAATAACGTTTCCTTAATTTGTATGAGAGAACACAGTCCGAACATAAGGATCGCCTTTTCTGCGCGGTGATAATTTTGTACAGTGGTACGTAATCTTTCATAGGGGCTCACGTGGGCCGTGTAAGCGGTTGTTATCTATCGCGTTTCGATACGTGAGAGGAGCGCTGCCTTTCAAGGTATTTCGGCAGGATCTACGAGCTTAGGAGAACCGCGACAAATGATTGTGCAGCAGGTGTGCAGCTCTGCTACGCTTGTACCACACTCGTACCGGAAGGCAGTGTTGCACGTCACGCTTACGCATTTCGTAACTATGGCGGCCGCCGTGGCGATTTGGGGCTCGAGGTCGTGGATACGATCCCTGCAGCGGCCGCATTCCAAAGGAGCGGAATGCAAAAGCGCTCGCGCAATATGCATTGTATGCACGTGAAAATTTCCAGGAAGTCAAAATTAATACGGTGTCCCCAACTACGACATGCCTCATAATCAGATCGTTGGTTTGGCACGTAGCACATCGGAATTATTTTTTTAAAATCCGTGGTAGGTCATCGTATACCACACGGTTAGTGTGATCACCTTTTATGCCGTAGCGGTTAAGCGCGCCTCGAATTAGGTTGCGGCTAATGATGCGGCGCACCGCAAAATATATTTCGCCTCTTTGGGATTTGCAAAGAACGGCCAACCGATTAGTCACAAGTTCCGCGCAGTAACTGTACACGAATACACAACGCAAATGAACAGAGGTGTGGTGACGACGTCGCCAAAGAACACAGCCGCCGACGGGCTCGTCTTTCGCCTATCACCGCCAAAACTACCGCAGTAAGCATCTTTATCTAGCGCGGCGGGTTGCCGTTGAAGGCGTACGGTGCAATTTTAATAGGCGATAACCGAAACATGCCACCATTCTCGGCTGCCTCTTTGAGTTGGACCGATCCGAATGCGCGTTGCTTGCATAAGCGAAAGGAGCGCCAATCGACGCGTTGTCGCCTCGAGCTAAGCGTCGCACTCGAGCACCATTTGCGCGGCGAAGAATGACGCGTGCATGAAGCTAGCTTACTGCTACGCTACCGCGCAAAATGCGCAAGGGCATGTACGCGACGTTCTGCGCCCAAATCGCGTGGTATGATCGGAGCCACACCGCTTCAAAGCTTCAAAGAAGCTTCAAAGAAGCGGTACATGTTCTCACTCGTACAGGCATGCTCACGCTCGCATCGCTCTCGCCATATCTTTAGGTCATTGGTTCTGCTGGACTTCTACCCAAAGATTCTATATCTACTTGGTATCGGCTATGCACTGTCGGTGGTCTTTGGTTCTGCGAGAGAGCCGGGAATATTTTTCCCCGCTGTGAAACATCGCTGTGCGTGTTTTAGCTAACATTTACCGTAGCAACCCATTTCTTCCTTTTCTCGACGGCACTCGTAAAGAGTCGCAAATTTTTAGTTGCCAGTGTAGTGTGTACTTCTATTTCGTGCGTAGTTATATGCAGTGTGTGGCAGATTCTTAATCCGCGTAATCTCATTTTCTGTCCGCATTCTCTTCTCACAGGTTACGCATGCAGCAAATTCACAGGTGCTAAAGTGTTCTAAAGTGTTCTATATCAAGAGCACCTTGGCGTCGTGCAATAGACACCCGTTGATATGTGGCTGATTCACTAGCAAGCTCGCATCTCTGTTGCCACTCTCCATCAAGTGAGATTTTCAACTATTTTTTGTGCTGCTCTGTGGTGTACTAGCTGCCGCATGGACGCTGTGAAGGCTTACTTTTGATTTGCTTTGGCGTTTAGTAGTAAAGGATGGGCTACCTTTTGAGGGGAGGCATTTACTTTTGTTTGTGAGAATGTTTACCAGCCTAACCAAGTGATACGTGCGTACTGTAAGCAGCAGCACGAAGAGAGGCGGACGAAGAAATAGGTAGGAGCACACACGAGCGCATGCTCAACTAATGCCTACTTTTGATGAGAGAGGTATTAAAGACACTGGTCAACCTTGCAAAGGCAAAAAGCCGTTCATGCGTGGCGTAAACCGCCACGTGCGACAAGAAAGAAATATGAAAAGCCATGTCATGTAGAATAAACGTGCGTGAAAAACGAGAACTACCGGACAAATCTTTCCAAAAAGCGAAAGGTTTGTCCGATAAGTGATACTACCCAACGAGAAATACTCTTTTGAGGAGTGCAACTTTTTCCCACTAAGGGAACAGATAACTTGGTTAAGTATTTGTATCGTTTGTGATCAATAATAATTGCTTCTGGAACTCCTCTGGTGTTGTGGTGTAGAGCAGAAAGAACGATTGTTTCATCACAGACCAGAACACAAGAGGTCTTATCGAAGCATTATTTATTGATCACGAACAAAAATTGATAAGAAAGATTTCTGTGACCCTTAGTGGGAAAGAGTTGCTGCAGTACTTCTCGTTAGTATCACTTACAGTACAAACATTTCAGTTTTCATGTTTTTGGTAATGTTTGACGCACATGTTTATGCTACAGGACGTCTTTCGGTCCTTTTTTGTTGTGCCGGGCTGTTTCTGCTGCGCGTCCATGGCTTTTTCTTTGTGAATTGGCCAGTGTGTTTAAAATCTTTGTCTTCTCGAATAAACTTCTAGTTGAGTCAGCGTTTATGTGTGTTCCTACCTTAATACATCCTTCTCGTCTGTTTGGCTGGTTGTCAAATATAAAGGTACACCGAATTGGCGAAGTGTCCATAGAATTGATACATGAAGCTATTTGCGCTGTTTATTTCAGGAAGAACTCTATAGGGCCTTATCTTCTCTGTTTTTAACACTGATGTACGTTTTTCTAGTTCAACTTCAAGAAGTCCCCTGAGGAAGCCAATAAGAGTGATGGTAACTTCATTTGTGTAAGACTTATGAATTTCATCCATTCAAGGCATGACATGTCAATGCCTGTAGGTATTCGTACTTCTTAAACACACAAAGCTCTAATTTTCGATTGTCATGACGCTGCTTTGTACTGTGCTGTTTTCTGCAGGTGCAGGAACCGTCTTTTATGCCATCAGTGCATGGGCTCTCTTTGTATATATTGGAGAAAAAAATGTCTTGAGCTTAAATATGCATGTATATCACTTGTAATTCTTTTTCAACACGGGTGCTGTATCTCCCTCCGTCTTTGTTACTGCTTTGTCCCAATTTTTATGCTACTTTTATGTATCTAATGCAATAAAATTCTGGTAGCATTTTATAACATTGTACCTGCGCAATTGAGGTCATTGGTTTTTAGTATACGCATTTATTTGCGTTTTTCATTGTCTCAACAATCTGGCTGTCCAGTCATTGAAACCTTTTCCCATCCTTTATGACTATTTCTGGGGTACTTGATTCTGCAAGTGCAGGTGACCATCTGTTTGGCTCTTTGGAATTGTGTTAGCCGTGTGTTACTACCAATTTTCTGCGCTAATTAATTATTTTTTCTCTTATCGTTCAAGGTATTAGCCTTGCCTTATCTCTTTACTTACTGAGGTACCACTTAGCTGCTGGGTATAGTGAAAAAGACCCCAAAAGTGCTCTAATTAGCTTTGTGTAAGTCCAGAAAAATTAACCGAAAATGAGCTCACTAAATTGAGGAAATACCACCAACAAACTCTTATGTACCTTAACTTACCATATAAAATGGTGTACTGTTCTTGCAAACCTGGCTCGTCAGAAACATGATTCAGGTGTTCACCACGCCCGACAATTTTCTAAATCATGTCTCACCAATTAATAGCTAAGTTGAGTGATGTTATTTTATAAAATAATTGGCAACCTGAAAAATATACATCTCGAAGACAAAAAGCTCAGACAAGTCTACTTTGGTACTTCGTTAAATTTTAATCGCGGTGAAAGACGTGTGCTAAACCTTGTATATATTTACGTGAAGTCATTTGTTTCAAGTCTGTTATTTTGCCTTCTCACAGTCAGCCGTAACTGTTCCTGTGGTGGGTTAGTGTGCGAAACATTTTAATGTAATGTATTCAGATGTCTTGTGTGTATTCACACGCAAGCAGCTTCAAGTGTTCATGTATTCAAAGGTGGTTGTTAAAAGGGTATGCTTAAGCCCTGCCTTTTGAGTCGCTTTGCCTTCTAGTCATAAACTTAAGTTGCAAGTGAAGACCACAATGATCGTTTTGATTTAATTCATATGCATATGATTTTTTATATGTATTTACACTGTTAAGAGTGCTGTACGTACTAGCCCAGGTTCCAGTGCTCTAGGTTCCCAGTGCTCCAGCTTCGATGTAGTGGTGCCTTATGTACTGTAATAATGTTTCATGGGCACGCATCTTTAGTGTAAATAAAGGTACTTCACATTGATCAGTCTCTCGTTTGCTTTTGTCTGTGTATGTGAAAGATATGAGCAGGCACCGGGGCATGCAGGTGTGAATTGCAAAGCAATTTCAATATATAAATAACAATCCACTAGCCCAACGAAATGTCAATCATATCTCAATGGCCACTTCTGAAATCTCAATGCCATCTCAACTGGGCCACAGGGTCCTTTTCAGTGCTGTGACAACAATAACTCAACAACAGGTCAAGAGAACTACTACAACGTCAGTTCAATGCAGCATAAATGGTAACCCAACAACCATTCAACAAAATGAACACAACGAGCCGTCTAAGCGCAATGGAATTTCAATGGTAACTTAACAATTATTCAACATTGAGACACCCAATGGTATTTCAATTAAATTTCAGTGGCCAATATTCAAAACCACTAAGCAGTCAGCCCAGCAATTCTCCAACAAAATTTTCCCAATTCCTCAATGAAAAACTCAACATTGACCAATAATTCCATGCCTTCTCAATAATTTTTTTGTACAGGCAGTCCCCTGGCTAAACGCCGCAGCAGCTAACTGACAAAACTCCTCTATTGCCCAGTTACGTTTCCGCATGATTAGCGCTTTTGCAATGTTTGTTCTTTAAGCTTGAGACAAGCTTGAGACATGAAAACTGCTGCATCGCATGGCGTTTCTATTGTGCTTCAGTGCACGCAACCTATTTTGACACATCATAACAGGGGAAATCACATAGAAGTGGAAACAGTTTAGGGTTAATTCTGAGAGAAAGCTGTGCAGGCATTTTTGATACTTTATGCTCCCTAGAAGCAAGGACAACGTAAATTTTTATCACAAATTTATACGTGCAAAGCAGTGAAAAATTCATATGCGTCTTTGAGAAAAATAATTTTACAGGGTTCAGTACGCTCAATTCATTCCACCAAGATAAGATTTGGAATAATATACAGTATCTGTTGTGTAGCAGATGAGCAGATAATACCCGTTGAGCAAACTTTACAGTGTTCTGATAGTTTATTCAGCGAAGTAAACACATATAGGTCAATACAACGCAGCAATTTTCATGAGAGGCACATCAACATTTCGTCCTCCTAAGCAACGCCCCACCCTTGCACAAAACATTTCGGAATAGTGCTTTGACGGAAGCATGCCTGCTTACCCATACTCGTGCAGCCGATGTAAAGTGCGATGGCCTTTTGAACGGCGTGCTGATCGGTGTACGAGACAGGAGTGGAGTTCAAGCTTTCTGAAAGTGATGCGATAAATGCGCTGTTGTTAACAGTTCCCCGAATCGCTGGGGGCTGCTGGGCACTCAACGGGCTTGACCATGCGCCGCAGTTTCGAGGTAAGCACTCTTGTCGAAAACAAAAAAGCCGCAGCTTCGCCTGAAAGGTGCAGTATATCGATTCCGATAGCACATTATTACATAGCTATCCCAAGTAAGGACAGTAGATTTCCGTTGAAACTTGTAAATATTGGTGACTAAATAAATGAATAAGCATCGTGTCACAATCGTAGAAGCGCACATCAACGCATCTCACTTGATGACAGCGCAAACTCACTGAAAAACACTGTAGTGAGAAAGCTCGGCTGAAGGGGCGAATTAAGTTACCTTTGCGCTGCATCTCCTTGCATCGCGAACTAAGCGGGGACAACCAGCGCAAAACCAACTACTGCAAACTTAAACGAGCCTGAATAGGGAAGGGTTTTTATGTTTGAATACCTATCAAAACTCAATAGCCCAATATATTCACTCCATCAGCATGGAATAAAAAGCATAAAAATAGGATTTTACCTCATTAACCAAGTGACGGAACAAGAACACGGAATCACCTGATATCACTTTATATACAAAAAGGGAATTCAGTAGTGTGAAAATTTTGAAAACTCATAGATGGCACAGGTATGCTGTGCGACTCAGAACTTGTTTGAACTCCTAGGCGCCAAATTGCATTTCTTCAGCAGGAGCGCACATGATATAAAAAAAAAAAACATCACCGCTCCTTACAGTCCGTCAAGATGGTCGAACAGCGAAGCTGTTTTAAAGCATTGAGTGTTACACCATGCAAGTCAACTTTGGAAGCAGTCTATGTTGTAAATCCTATGTGTCACCATTCTTTCAGCTCATTTTCTCTTTTCCGTGCTTCGAGAGGTGGTCATGCTTTAGGAGCGCTACCATTTAAACTCGGCATCTCCGTTGTGCAGCTCCGAGATGGCTCTAGGACGACGAGCCCATTCACAAGCCAACTCTTGCTGACGCCTGCGGTAGGCAGCTTCTTCCTCAGGGGTACGCATTACTCGTGGTCTCCCCATAGTTTTAGCTGGGATAGAATGTGCAGAATCACTAATTTAATGCTCCGTAAATTGGGCACAAGCCCACAACTGGAGATGTGAGCACTGCAGTCGTTTTGAAGACTGGTTGGACTGGTTTGACGATTGACGTGGCTGGCGGGCATTCCTTGCTGGCGCAAGAAGTGCCGGCAATCGTGCGCTCCTAGCAGCCTTGGTTGTTCAGTTGTTATGGTGTTAGGCTGCTGAGCACGAGGTCGCGGGATCGAATCCCGGCCATGGCGGCCGCATTTCGATGGGGGCGAAATGCGAAAACACCCGTGTACTTAGATGTAGGTGCACGTTAAAGAACCCCAGGTGGTCGAAATTTCCGGATTCCTCCACTACCGCGTGCCTTATAATCAGAAAGTTGTTTTGGCACGTAAAACCCCATAATTTTTAACCATGTGCTCCTAGTGTCGCGTTTCAATCGCTGGGTGCTATTTGCTCGCCACAAACCGCCAGCATAACATTTATTTCTTTCGTGGCAGGGTGGACTCAATCGTCGATAAATTCAATGCCAATGAGGCTCGATCGCCGATAATGCACCGTGTGACAACCGTACAAGAACATGTTCCTATGGGTGGGCAGCGCAACCCGGACGAAGGACGAGAGGAAGTACACGACACGAGCGAGTACACAACACGAGCGTACTGCCTCTCGTCCTTCGTCGGGGTTGCGCTTCCCACCCATAGGAATATGTTCAATCACCAACTCGCCCAGCTTGCCGTCTTAAAACCGTACAAGATTCACTTATAAGATAGCATTCTCGCGGGGAAAACGAGTCACTCCAAACCTTTTCTCTTATTGAGCTCCCCTTTTCCTCTCCCGCTAGGTCACGCGGCCCTTTTCAGCGAAGTGCAACACCGACGGCACGAGGTCCGAATAAACAGTTTCGCTGTAAAACAATTCTAGTTGGAACCAGTACGAAACAACCTTGACTACAACGAACTTCACCGGTGCGTGGTGGGACCTGGGGCTACTGGGCCCGTATCGTGAGGTTGCCCTGCGTTCCGTTCGCCGGCACCAGTTCTTACACAAATATTTCATGTACGAGCTGTCACCCTCGCGGGCTCTCACCATGCACTAGGATGCGGTAAACGCGGCCGCGACTGAGGTAGCGTTCTGCTCTCAAGACACGTTTACGTGAATGCTACAGTACCGTATCAGGTTTTTAGCGCATGGCGCTAATGCTTATGCGACAGCGTTTACGTGATGCGCGTCGCCTCTCGTCCGAAACAAGCCGGAACCTGTTTCCGGTGATTTGCAATCCGCACCCTTGAGTGGAGAAGAGCACATGCCGGTGAACGGCTCACGTTTAAATGCGTTAGCATTTCTAAGCTTACCCAACGAGGAAAACGCCGGCAGATCCCACGCCCTGTGGGAATCAATGTTATGCAAAACAGTGAGGGGAGGGCGTACCAAGTTAACGAAATGATCACGAGAGCACGAATACGTATCAAGCTCCTTCATGACATACATGATACGCATATCATCAGATTCATGTCGTGACACATCATTTATGTTCGTGATACATTCTTGTCATGCTATGCCATTTTTCGTACGCATGAAATTAGCGAAACGACCATGAGAGCGCCAACACGTTGGCGGCTAGATAGATAGATAGATAGATAGATAGATAGATAGATAGATAGATAGATAGATAGATAAATAGATAGATAGATAGATAGATAGATAGATAGATAGATAGATAGATAGATAGATAGATAGATAGATAGATAGATAGATAGATAGATAGATAGATAGATAGATAGATAGATAGATAGATAGATACTGTCATAGTGGCAAAGAAAGGTTTCGCATAGAAAAGCGTGAATTGGCCTACACTTGCACACCTACGAAAACCTGCCGCAAACGGAGATTTCTGCTCACGAGAAATCTCATATCTAAATGAAGTAAAATAGAGGCTAGTGCGGCAGTCGCATGAAATAGGCCCTGTCGGGTTTTTACGCCTCCGCAGTTGTTTATTTTTTCCTGTACTTCAACTATCAGATACCACTTTTGATAAACAGTGGCCGTTTCTACAAGGCTTTGGCGTCACTGTGACACCAACGACAGCTTTCTTTCTCAGCACGCCGCACACGACGGACATGTCGACCACCTCCTCGACAATCGCATGCAGCCGCGATTTTAGGCCCACGGACACATCATGGCCGCGCAGCAGGAACGTCATTCATAGACGCCCGACGAGCCTCGTTCACCGGTGTTTAACGTGGATAAAACCTTGCTTAAGTCACCTTAGGTGAAATGTGGCGAAACGATTTTCCATGCGCGATCACTATAGGTAGTGGTACCTGCCTTCGGAGTTATGGCGTTTACTTGTGCTCTTACGGACGCCTTCCACCGAGTGTGTTGACCCACAAGGTTGCTTAGTGGCTTTCGTGTTGGGCTGCTAAACACAAGGTCGTGGACCGAGTCACGGTCATGGCCACCACATTTCGAGTGGGCGAAATGCGGACATCGTGTATATTTAGATTTAGCCGCACGGTAAAGAACTCCAGCTGCACGGCCCAAATTTCCTTGGTACCCCACTACGGCGTGCCTCATAATTACATCGTCGTTTTGGCACGGAAAAACCCCGTAGTATAATTATTTTGGTCCCAGCGCGCAAGAGCAATATTATTCCAGAATGTCAGGCGATGCTGCGGGAAACAGGTAAGCCTGAACATTTCGGCCATCGAATTAGATGTTGCACGCAGCGAAGGAGGTGCCTCTAATGTGGCGCTAGCGCTTTCTTTAGCAACTCGATACAAGTTGAGAATAACATGAGAATACTGTGAAGCGGTCTCACTTTATGATATAAAAATAATGTGCTTTGTTTGGGTGCGTGTGCGACCGGAAGGAATGCGCGCGCATGTCCATTGAGTCTATGTGCACCTGTGTGAGCACGCGCCATTTAATCTATGTGTGTATGTCGCTGCTACTTTCGTGGAAGCTTACGCATGAAAGCTTTCATGGGCGTGTCCGTGTGAACGTAGTTTCGTTGCACCAGCGCTCTCACGCACTTGCTAGCGGGGTTTTGTCATTGGTCAGCGCGCAGGCAGGCACAGACGCACGACTGATTCAGTGGCGACCCGAAGCACGGAGACTGCGCGCAAGTTGCGGACGGTATCGCCGCCTCTCCTCCCTCTGACGGCTTTTTTTTGGCCACTGGCCTCGCCGGAATGCGGCATGTGCGTTGTCGCTACGCTGCCTGCATGATCTCCCTCTCCCGGCGCGCCGTTGAGGCGCCTGTGGTCAGTGGACGCCATGCATATCTTGAACGGCATTTCAGCAATCATACTCTCTAAAAAAAAATCAATTATGGGGTTTTACGTGCCAAAACCACTTTCTGATTATGAGGCACGCCGTAGTGGAGGACTCCGGAAATTTCGACCAGGTGGGGTTCTTTAACGTGCACCTAAAGCTAAGTACACGGGTGTTTTCGCATTTCACCCCCATCGAAATGCGGCCGCCATGGCCGGGATTCGATCCCGCGACCTCGTGCTCAGCAGCCCAACACCATAGCCACTGAGCAACCACGGCGGCTAATCATACTTTCTGTACGTGTCGTTTGAGCGTGTTCACTTGCTGCGATCACGGGACTCCTGTCGTCAGTGATTCAGGATGACTGCGACGCCATCCAACTTTGATATATGGGATGAGCTACGGGCTTCTCACAGTGCCATATTTTGAGTGAAAACCATATGCAGCGGCCCGCTGGTCGGCTGCCATGCTATAGGTTGTCTCCTTTAAGGAAAAGCTCTCGGTAATGGAATACATTTCCTGTTTTAAATGTGGTTCCCTCCATGTTAACGATAACGATACCTTTTATGAATCACTCGAACAATTTTGTTGTTCTAAGAGTTGACTACGCATTGCTTTGCCATTCAATCTAGTCCACGATTATTCTTACAGCACATCTGCGCTGTTTTGTTTTGGTGCCCGTTTGTGCATTGAATGTGCGACATGTCGGACTTTTCGCGTTGTTGATGTGCGGTATATACTTTATATTATTGCTAAATGGTCAGTATCATTTGAAATAACAAGCTCTCATTACGCATATTTTAACTCCAATGATTTGTTTTCCTCCATGCTTTGTCTCCAGTGTGATTTATTACCTAGACATAATAAAATACACTTCATACAGCTACCCGAGCAACCGTCCGATTTATTTTCTTCATTAAATCATTACATACGTTGAAATGCTAACTAGAAGTACAGCCGTCAGCACGCTTAACACGAACGCTCCTCAGCGTGGCCTGGACTGGCTTGGACTGACGCCAGCGCCGCGAAGTGTTGTGCTCTGTTATCTCGGTATGTTTGCAGCGGCTCACAATAGCGGGAGCGCAGCTCGATTTGACTACTCGCCTTGTCTGTCGCTTGTGCCTGACCGGCGGTGAGAGTGCGCTCACTTGAGATGTCCGATCCGTCGCGTTTCGCTCGTGGCTCCGATCTAACGCGCGTCCAGAAAGCACGTTGCGGTTTGCTTATCTCGGCAAAGCGAAATGGCGGACGACAGCTGACGCGCCTCTCGGGTTTGGCCTCAAAGCTGGTGCTTTAAAAAAAAGATACATAGGAAAAGGAGAGCAAAATGACCGTGGATCTTCAGTGCATCGTGGATTAAAAAGGAAGCCAGACACTAACCTGCGAGAGCACTCCGATGCGCGCTGTCAGAGAATATAAGACATGAAGAACATGAACAATTATGCCACCGGATTTGCAGATTTATTTGTTGTCCGAACTTTACAAACACCACAAATTTGCACTTGCTCCATGGCGGCTACGAAAAAGAAGTCTGTGTGTGTGTGTGTGTGTGTGTGTGTGTGTGTGTGTGTGTGTGTGTGTGTGTGTGTGTGTGTGTGTGTGTGTTTGTGTTTGCACACGCTCTGAGCTTGCTTCTGCTTTTTCAGTTGCTCATTTCTTGCGCTGAAGTAGGGGATTGATAGATTTTTTTCTTTTGTTTTTCGTGTGCGCGTGTGTGTTTCGTGTATCTGATTTTGCAGAACAATCAGAGCGTCCTTTCGTGCCACGTACTCCGACACGTGGAACCGTGTGGCATGTTAAGTATTTATAGCCTTTAAATATTGTTTCGAAATGGCAAGACTATTACCAATTATTGGTTTTAGTGTGTGCATTTGTATCAGGAACACTGCTTTGGTAGGACAATCAGAGAATGGCCGCGTGTTTGAACACGTTCGAAAGCATGCCATACCTTAAATCTGTGCGGCACTTATTGCCTTTAAAACCTTCAGGACATTTAATTTTGTGTATATGAACGATTTATGTTCTTTCCGTATCGGCCTTTCATTGTAGGCACGTGCTGGAATAGCTTCCGTGTTTATATTGAAGTAAGCCGAGCGCAACACATGGCAAGGAAGGTGATAAAGAGTGCAGTGTGCGTTGTGTTCTCAAAAGAGACGAGGAGAAGCACGAGATTGGCGAGGAAATCGAGTTGATCGGCAGACGCTGTGATGTCGACGCTAGAATAATTAATAAGAAGCATTTCCAGGAGGAGCTTGTGAAACCGGTCGAAGAGCTAAAAATGAGCTAAATATGGAGCGTGACTCACGGAAGGCGGCGGAAAAGCGACTTTCGTAGCAGTGCAAGCGATAAGGAACTGATGGAACACGTTTTATTAGAATGTGAAGGTATATGCCTAGCGATCGATTTAGGCACCTCTGGCCTGCTTGAAGCCCTTGGGTTTAGTGAGCGCTGGGGGAAAGTAAACATGTCCGCAGAGGAGATTAGTAAGAGGCCATTGGAAGACTGGTGAAAGTAGGGAAACGACAAGCAACGGAGGCGTACAAAAACAAAGTTCCCTATAGGGGCTCCGAAAGGCGGTGATGGGAATTGTTCGCGTTTTTTCTCTTTCTTCTTTTTAGGATAGGTAGGATATTAGGCAATATAATAACAAGAACTTGGTGGCGCAAGCCACCGCCCCATTCCATAGGGGACATTCATAGCATCCGTCCATCCATCCGCTTAACGCGCTCCTCCGTAATTTCTCCAGCACGAAATTCTCTTGAACTCCAGGTGCCTTCCTGCTCCGGCGCTTGCTTCCCTCGTGGTGACACACAGAATCCTATTTAAATTTAATTGAATGCTAAGTGCTAATTGAATTGAATTAAGTGCGAATTGAATTTTCGCCCTTACGTGCGAAAAGCACGATTCGATTATGAAGCACGCCCCAGTGGGGGTCTGCGGATTACATTTGACCACCAGTAATCGTTAACCTGCCCCAAGGCACCAGACACGGGCATTTTCGCGTTTCGCCTGGTCGAAATGTGGCTGCCGCAACCGGAAATTCATCCCGCGACTGCGTGCTTCATAGCGCAACACCATTGGCCCTAAGCCACCGCGGCGTGTACACGTTCTCGCCGTTTCCACAGACGGGGCACGCTTGCACGCAAAACGGCTCTCGCGTTACACCGATGCATACGAAGAATGAGCGACGTTATCAATTCAAATATCCCTGTTGAATTTACGTCGTCGTCTGCGCATTTACGAAGTGACGGAAACGTGTCCCGCTTACGATCCTAGTATTTGGCAGTATCGCTAGAAACAATACGGGTAGCAGGGTGTCCGCTGCAGCTGTTTATATACCCCTGCATGTTTGCTAGTGCACGTCCCATGTATAAATTAGATTTGTATGTTTGTCTTATACGCTTCCTCCCGGCCACACAATGCAAAAATATATCCTTGCAAAGTTAATGCGGTACCCGTGGGCTATCGCATTTACTGCACTAGCAATTTCAGAATTAAACACGGAAATTGTTTAAAGAATAATACGTTAAATCACCGTGCTCAGTGGCTACTGTTACTTGCACGTTTGCCATAATATTACGAAAATGATTGCGCGAACGTTATACACTTAACGGTGCTCAAAATGTCGCACTTTAGTTATAGCGAATTGAGACACAACTATGCGAAGGATATTAGTTTTATTGGCCGCATCAACTTAGAAACATTTGCCTACTAACTCAACTAACAACCATATAGTGTCAGCGCACACAACGAAACAAGAACACATGACACTCGACGAGTGCGGATACTCGCTAACAAAACGCTGGTGCGAGCAAGCACGGCAGCAGCAGCGAGCGAAGTGACCTTAGCGCTGTCTACCGCTTCAACGCAAGAGCGGTGAGCACACAGTGCGTAGAAATGTGTGAGCCGTCTGCAGGTCATTGTCTAGAAACGGCGCGCGGCCACCAAGCACGCACTTGTTGGCGAAGTCGAAGCCGCCCCACCCCCCCCCCCTCCCGCGCTACGTCCCGGCCTGCCTCCATATATGGCACGTGCGTACGAGCCGCGATCATCAGTTCCCCGAGCGGCCGGTCGCGAAATCCGCAGTTGCTGCACAACGCCTACCCTTCCCTCCCATCTCCCAAGGCCTTTCTCGCGACAGAAAACGGCGCGTTTGCTGTCCCCTTTCTTCCTTCGCGCCCGCCATATTGAGCCGCCATCGTCTGTTTACGTCGGGCGCTTTCGGTCGAACACACAGCCTACGACGCGCGACCATGGTGTTATAGTCCTTGGAATTATTCCGGGACATCACGGCGACAACCACGCAAATTCCGACGGCAAAAATTCGTTTGTATTGTCCATGTAATTGCTATCGCAATATAAACGATGGTAATGTGCGCATTCTATGCCTCACTGATGTGTCAAACTGCGTCGTACTTTAATTAGCGGGGACTCATAACAGAACCCTCTACCGAGTGCAGATAGCACCCATTTCAATGAAATCAGGTTGCCTACCATATAAATTGCGAACTGGAGCCCCATTCCGTTTTCGGGCCGTACAAAACCAACACAACGCTTCGGCTAGCTGAACAATGCAAGGGGTATGCACTAGACAGTGTACTAAAATTATGCCATTGCCATTTTTATTAAGAATATATATATATATATATATATATATATATATATATATATATATATATATATATATATATATATATATATATATATATATATATATATATATATATATATATATATAAAAGGAGGGAGAGAGAGAGAGAATTCTGATGGAGCACATAACGTTAAAGGAACTCTTCAGGTGTATTGCATGAAAAAGCGGGTATTACTTGCATATAAAAGTGTACTGTCCAAGGAAATATTCTCATATATTCGCTATCCTAATAAATATTTACTTTTGAGACCTCGACAACGCGAAATTTAACCAAGTGGTGATCTCTGATTGGCAGGAATCTAGCACAGTTTTCGAGTTGTGTGTCCTTATAATATATCAAGCAATACACTAGCAATGAAGCGACGAACTTCCAAAAGTTCGGGTTTAGAAGTCTAGGACGATATGAAGCGAAACGCCATTGTAGTTTTTACAAGATTCGTGGGACTGATGAATCATAATTGGTACTAGCACCGGGAATTTCGCATGGACTTCACTCGTCATGCTCAGATTAAAATTTGCAATTGCATCATGCAGCTTAAACAAAATAATTAGGCCCTTAAGTAGTGAATGTTTTGTCTATCTGAAAAGTACGATAATACGTGAATGTAATTCAGTCTCTTGCTGAAACCGTAGTGAGAAAGCTGCCCAGCGCTTGCTGTCGCAGATTTAAACATCTGTTCAAACTGAAAGAAATTAGTGCAGAAACTCGCCACTGTGAAATTGTCATATAGAGCGTAGCAATCTTTCTAATTATCACTTATCAAGCCCATTACACTCTACACATAATATGAAAACTGCCGTATTTTAAGAGATAAGCTAAACCGGTGAATACGACGCACAGCATGACAATTTTCCCAGCAAACACATTTTTACAACCAAGTTCATGTTTCGGTAATGAAAGAAATGTTTCTGCAATACTTTTAGCTTTCGCCTGCGACACGCTCGCCTGCTTTCCAGCGCGACCTCTTCAGAAGTTCCTCCCTGCTGTCGCAGACGCAATTCTCAGTTCGCAGGACCGGGAGTTTTCTGGGGTCGTGAATGCACTGCTGCCACAGAGTGGACCAAAAGGGTTTATACTTCAAGGGCCGCATAGGGGTACTTCACTAAGGGTTCTTACATTTATTGTGTTATCTACCCTATCAGCTTGTGCCTGCCACGCCGAGGTGTGGTCACAGTGGGACTGAGAGTCAAGCTAAACCTACCTGATCTGTTCTTCATGCGCTCAGACACGCCTGCGGTTTTACTCCAGTGTCACCTCGCGCACCAGCGCGATGCTACGCCGCTGTTGGCTCTACTCTTCACGCTAGCTTCCTGATACGCTTTGGGCCGAAAGCTACACCTTGAAATTTTTTCCAGTGCTTGGCCTTCAGGCGAAAGTGGCTATTTTTTCTTGATAAAGTGAGCACAATCGTAATGACGCCGCAAGCAGCACGACTCCGCAGTTGCCACGCACCTATGATGCTCCCCTCGACGGCCCACTGCGCCTCGAGCCTGGTGCTGGTCAAGTAGCGGTGGCGAGGAACCTTGTTGCGGCGCAGCCAGCCGCCACACACGTGCTCGTAAAAGTCCTCGCACGGGAGTATCGAGTCTGTCATCGACTCTGTGAACACGTTCACTGGTGGAAGGGCGAACGAAATGAACGAACATTGTTAGCGTCTTTCCAAGAACTGAAAGTTGGGCGAGCCAGCAGGGCGTATATTTTCAGGAAAGGCACCACCGAAAAAGAAGGACTCCGACACGAAATGGCACTATAACGCAAGCGCTGACTCTCAGCTACGAGCAATATTGTACAGTCCGGGCCCTGCGCAAATAATAGGCTAACGGAGCACGAATCGTCTACACGTAGCAACTATGAATAACACATTGCCTTGCGTTGCGAGAAATGTGACAGCGCGGTTTTTTAACGACATAGATTGCAGTTTGTTTATTCAACTTTATTCAACTATAAACCTATAACATCCACCACGAGAGAATGCATAGCGCGCCAGCGAATGCAGTAGTCACCAATGTTCATCGCATGAGCTTGCACACTGTGTACGTGGTTACGTGGTTCTTATCCGGGCTTAAAGAGAATCGATGATGCTGAAGTGAAAATAGCATGATGGAAATAAGATAATCATTGTGTAGATGCTACCGTCTATCCAGGCTCTTTCAAGACTGCAGAAATGACTCCCATTCAGACAAACAGGTATACTTCAGAGCCGTTAAACTACCTATGCCTACACATTGAGTTTTCAGGCTATATTTGTAGTTACAAGCGGACTCTGACACTTTTATGGCGTTAACTGCGAAGTTGAACGTATTGCTCTGCAGCTTGAATTAGCTTGGTGCATTTCTCACGAGTTGACTTAGTTATCGTAGGATGTGTTTCTAGGATAAAAGATATCCACACTGGTGTCAATATTTTACTATATCGATGTACCCGGGTACACTCCATGCTCGATAAAGGACATTTGCTCCACTTCTTGCTGTCGGTTAAAACGACGCTCATTTCAAGAACTGATCTATCGGAGCTGTGTAATTCCATGAGTGCTAAACACAGCTCCAAAACTTCACATTTCAGATTCGACTGAATATTTTCTATTTTGAGCGCATATTACTCAGTAGCACGAAATAGAATTTGGCTTCTTTGCCAAATTATACTTTAGGAGGAAAAAGATACCGAGAATTTTCATTGCGGAGGCGCCATTTTTATGCACCGGGCATCGTCGCAAATTCGCAATAATGTGAAATAGAAAATATTACGGCTACAATCAGTGCATGTTTTGTGTGAAACACATACGTAAAGAAGCGCCATCTAGCATTTTTCTAGGTTTCTGTGCAAAACGGACGTCTTTTACAAAAATTCCTTAATTTGATACACTTTCCGAAAGTTGCTATATTCACGAATGTTACGTATTAAACCAATATATGTAGTCTTTCCAAATTTAGTGGGCCGTGAGATCTTAACCTATTCAATAATTCTGTTGAATATAGTTGCTGTATCACAGACTATGATTTTTACAATTTGCCTAAAATGTGAAGCTTCCACGAAAACGAACACAATTTAAAAATGAAAATAAAAAGCCCCTTCGCTAATCTTTCTCAAGGTCTCGTAAACAGCTGTTCATAGACACTGGAACAAGAACATTAAAAAAGCATGCTCCATTATTTTGCTTGTAATGACAATATAGGTGGTAGAAATGAGAACTTCGCCAGCATGCAGCAAAGCGCTGAGAAAAAGAGACATCCGGCTAAAAAGAACGTGCATAAGCTTCTGAGTTGCCTAAACTTTACCATGGTTGCGACAGAAAAGCAATTTTGGTGCACTGGAATTATGATTTCAAGGACGCGGCTCTACAACATCTTTCTGTCGTAAATTCGTGCATTATGCACGAATTTACGACAGAAAGACGTTCTTCCCCCTTGCGCGCGAGACTGATCCGCGGTCGCAGGCTCGCCATCGCATGCTTTCACTTGCGCGCACAGCATACGGCACGCGGCGACGACTTTGCCGACTTTGGACTTTATACGGAACCTCGCAGCGACAGCGACGCCGGCGGCAGAAATGCATTTGGAGTGTCCTTATAGTTGCAATCGCACTAAATCGCCTCTCTTGAAGGTGTTGGTACAGTGCAGAAGAATGGAGAGTGGGCTCATGGAAAGCGGCGGCAGACGCAGCAAGTGAAGTTAAATACGGTGAAAGTCTCCGGTAGTCGGAACACCCCGTTAACCTGAAGAAACTACGGACACTCCGTCTGTTTCGGGTGCGCTGGCAGCCATTGATTTTGGTTGCGGAGCTTACCAATAGCCATTTAAGTCTCAACCTTCAGTGGGTACCGCCATCTGTTAGACTTGCACGCAATGAAGCAGCAGATTAAATTAGGAACACCTACGAATTACCTCTTATATAAAGTTAAGGAATTATGAGCACTTTGTAAATCACCTCATCATCCAAGAGTGGTTCAAAAAATTCCCCAAGAGAAGGTATGCGCCGCTACATAGAGCAGGCACGTACCCAGGATTTTTTTTCGGGGAGGTTGGGCAACCCAAGGTAACTTTTCTATGCAAACGAGGCGGGAGGGTACCTGTACTAGTACAAATGTCAATAACGCCCACCATTCGCCATAAATACGCTTAAACCCGCAAAAGAGAAATCGAATAAGGTGTATTTCACAGGACGCCTGTGATATACACCTCTTCTTTACTTGGCAAACAAGGAACCACATCAAATATGGAGTCGCGCAGAAAGAAAACTGCCAATAACAGGCAAACAAATGAAAGTGCAACATAAAGATTTCAGTTAACATCATCACCAGCCTATTTTATGTCCTATCTTATTTTCTGTTTTAGCCTATTTTATGTTTTATGTCTGTGTTTGCACACGGACTGCGCGGGGTTTGTTACTCCACCAGCCAATCAAAGGAGGAAACAAAATTGTCATGTGGCCTTTTCAAAATGGCGTCGTACTTAATACCTCCGGAGCATCTGCTGTTATTGAAGAGTCTTTTCATCGACGGAAGCAATGAGGTGTGCAACAGACATAGACAAAGCGTATAGAGTCTGAGCATTTCACTCCTCAGAAGTCTGCCCACCGTGGTTGCTTAGTGCACAGCATGCACGAGTTCGCGGGATCGAATCCCTACCCCGGCGGCCGCATTTCGATGGGGACGAAATGTGAAAACACCTGTTTAGTTAGATTTAGCTGCACGTTAAAGAGCCCCAGGTGGTACAAATTTCCGTAGTCCCCAACTACGGCGTGCCTCATTATCAGATCGCGGTTTTGGCACCATAAAACTCCATAATTGTTTAATATTCAATAGTCTGCGGTACAGTTCATTTTACTGCTGAGCCCGTTTTACTCATTAAATTTCATCGCCAGCTGAAGTGAAACTTGACAATAAATAGTTGCAGCGAAGCAAGCATTTTATTGCACTTCAATAAAGAATTAGGCTTCGTCATTTCCACTATAATAGGCGAGGGAAAACGTATAAAATGATGCGCTAATAATTTTATTTTTGTGGCTACCGCCTTATTTGGGTATTGGAAAAGATTACGAATGATTCGGAGCCTCGCGGAGGAACAGTGGTTGGCGGTTATGAGGGCGTGCGCGAGATTTAAGTAGTATACGACTATAGTGGCCTTTTTAAAAAATTAGTTCTGGAAGAATTATAGAGAAATATATATTTGCGGAACAATCACAGTTCTCTTGGATCCCTTGTTTACTGCTCTACCAAGTGAACTGCCAAAACCGACTCGTATTGTTATTTGGGAAGTTCCGTAATGATGCATGGCCGCCAGTCCAGCACAACCACGTAGAGCACAGAACGCTGCGGTTCTAACCGTACTGCGCCCACCACGGAAAGTGAGAAAAACAACTACATAAGCACAGCAGAGAAGTGGCTACGTCAGGAAACTCGACTGATGCATGATTCAAAACACACAGAATTGTTCCCCACTTTCTGCAGCGTTTTCTCCACTTCCTTTTAAATAAAAAGATGCTGATCCATAAATATTTTCACACATAATGGTTAAATTTGTTAGTTTTCGATTTCCCTTCCTGTTTGGCTGTTGCCTTGGCTTGATTTCTCAACTCCTTGCGACCCTTGTTTCCAGTTGCACATTTTGCACAAGGAGTGCTGGACAATTAGAGAAAACCAGACGATCTAACGGGTGGCAGTCATATTGCTCAGGGGAATAATGGTTATTGCAGGGTTTGATGATGGACGGTCTTTCGCATTATTTTTTTTTTTTATTATTTAAGCCATTTCGCGGGTATATGGTTCCGACGATGTGCCAGCGTCGTGGCAAGCCGCCACTCGAGGGAATTATGAAGCAAAAGGAAAAGTTATACTCAACGGGCGTTTTCTCCGGCTGCAATTCGTTCCTCAAGCACACAGACCAGCTGACTATGAACCGAATCGCTTTCCTGGTCCCTGAATCAGTCTAAACGAAGGAGGTCGAACTGACGAAGCAACAGCCATGCACGTGGCTGTTGAATATATGATGAGAACTGAACGCATCCCTAGTTAATGGCGCGGGAGCCGAACAGATGAGAAAATTGGCCTCTACACCCTAGGACATGCCGATGTGTACCGTCATCCAAAAGGAGTGAAAAAGGCAGCAAAATGTTGAGCGCCGAATAGCTGTCAAGTCTCAACATTGATTTGGCGGCGCTTTCGGAATGTGTGTGAGTATTGGTGGCGTGCGCGGGGATGGCGGGGGGAGGGGTATGCACTTAACTTTGGAAGGGGGGGGGGGGGGGGCTGGGTACGTGCCTGTCTTGAGCGCAAGGAACCGGTAGCGTTTTCCGAAATACCTAAGTTTCTGAGACAGGACGTTTCGCGCCTCTTTGCAGATTTGCTACGAAAGCATGGCTTTCCGAAAGTGGGGATCATTCTTAGGGATGGTGGGCTTTTCTTTATGCAGTATGTAACAACCTTCTGTTTTTTTTTTTTGAAGAAGGCGGTAGAACAGAGAAATCGCGGGCACTATCTGCCAGCTAACCCCACCCTAACTAACGCCATCCCCACTCCCACCATCACATCTTCACATCTTAGGTTATATTATGGCGTCTCTAGCAGAGCCATAGCCTGCACGATATATATATATATATATATATATATATATATATATATATATATATATATATATATATATATATATATATATGAGAGCATTTTTTACCTGCCGTAAATGCGGTTACTTGCCTACAATCCACTGCAGTACGAACGCCTTTCCCTGCTATCCCCAATTAGCCCTGTCTTGCGCCAACTGATTCCAGCAAGCGGCCGCGAATTTCATAATTACATCGCTCCACCTAGTCTTATGCCGTCCTCGTCTGCGTTTCCCTTCTCTTGGTATCCATTCTGTAACCTTAATGCTACAACAGTTCTCTAATCGGCGCGTTACATGACCTGCCCAGCTCCATTTTTTTCTCTTTAATGTCAATCAGAATATCGGCTGTACCCGTTCGCTCTCTGATCCAAACCGTCAACCACAGAAGGAACAAATTATCTGCGCTGCAAGATACGAACATGTGCTGTTGAACAAAATGAGCTACGCAAAGTTGTTCTTTTGACGTATCTTTATTTGATTCAAGTGAATGGGTATTGTACTAAGTGCATTTTTCTGCATAATATTTATAAGTCCTTCTGTCGCAATCGTGGTAAAGCTTAGGCAATCACACGGTTGCGCGCATTCTTTTTACCCCGATGTCTCTTTTTCTTAGCCCTTTGCTGCACGCTGGCGAAGCTCCAATTTCTACCATCTATATTGGTATTACAGAGAAAATAATGCAACCGGTTTTTTTTTATGTTCTCGTTCCGGTGTCTGTGAACAGCTGTTTCCGAAATGTTGAGAGAAATAAGCGACGTGGTTTTTTATTTTCATTTTTAATAGTGATCATTTCCCCACATTTGAGGCAAATTGTAAAAAGGATAATTTGTGATGCAGCAACAATATTAAACAAAATTATTCAATAGGTTACGGTCTCACAGCCCACTAAATTTGAAAAGACAGACAACATACATGGGCTTAGTACATGAGAATTCTTAAATATAGCAGCTTTTTCAAAATTGTATCAAATGAATCAATTTTTCTAAAATAGTTCCGTTTTGCACAGAAACCTCAAACAATGCTAGATGGCTCTAATTTACGTATGTGTTTTACAGCAAAATGAATTCACTGTAGCCGCAATATTTTCTATTTCACATTGTTGTGAATTTAGACAATGTCCGGTGCATGAAAATGGCGCCTCCACACTGAAAAATTTCGGTGTTTCCTTCCTCCTAAAGTATCCATTTGGCAAAGAAGCCTGGTTCAATTTTGTAATACCAAGTCATATGCGCATAAAATACAGAATCTTCTAGGAAATCTACAATATTGATTTTCGGACCCGTGTTGATCTCTTGTGGAATAACACAGATACAAAAGGATACCTGCGGGCTACACATAAGCTCGCAAACGAATACCGTAAAGGATTAAAGAAAGCAAATTTGTCCGTCTTCTTGAATTTAGATCTGGCACGGACCTTGGGCGCACTGCATAATAGAGACCGGATTTCAGCCAATGTAAGAACAACTTTTTGCTACCGCCGAGGAACGGCCGCGTCTCTCTGCGCGGAAGAAATCTTTACGTGCTCTGGCTGTAAAATTGCTCGGCACCACAGTTGTAAAGCGCGCTATGCATCATAACAGCATTTCTCTTCGCTGTAGGCACAAGTGCAGGCGTACTCCAAAATTAAAGTAAATAAATAGATGAACAAAGACACAAACACAAAAATAAGTAAATACATATATGAATGTCGACTGGCTTTTTCATGTCCTTACCAAATTCTTTGCAGTCGTTCGTGTAGCAAGTAGTGTTCTCTAGTATTTTGTTCATTGTTGGAAACAGCGAGGGATTGAAGCAGCCTGCAAAAAAGGTTTAGACAAATAGATTCGGCCACTGAGTGGGTCATTGAGAATTGGATAGAAAAACTTAGGCCTATAATCTACGCCCACCGTAGACTGTGCCAAGTTCGACATCAGATTCCCGCATTTCTCCCTCTTTGCGAGAGATGTAGAGACAGGTCTTAATTAACAAAGATACATTCAAATTTAGGTAAGAACTAGAGCCCTCACACTTTAGCAAAGTTAGCCAAACCATCGGTTCACATATTGGTTAACTTCTTAAGCTGTACTCTGCGACTTTAAAGAGTATCGAACATTCAGTGTGTTGTTGGTAAGTGCTGCGACCTGACTTTATAAAACAGTGCTGGAACAAACGACGCTTCATGCAGGATCCAACCGAGGAGAACCGGAAGTTGGGCCAGTTGGCGTTAAATATTTCCTCGGAACAGCGCCAGAAGGGGGGACATCAAGAAGGAAATTACAAGACAGGATTGACTAACATCTCTGACTGGTAGTTGAGAGTCAACTAGTATTCAACTGAGTTAATAAACAAAACGCTGATTATGCGGTTGACGCGCCGCAAAAACAATTTTCAAAGTAATCTCTAAATCAACGCAAAGGTAAAGTTCTTAGAACGTGTTGACTATGAACGCCCGGAATCAGTTCTGCTCCGTCCGAAGAAAGATCTAGTATACCTTGCACATGTAAAAAGAAGAAAAAATACCCGTAGAAATATTGTGTGTGCTAGGAACACCAGCTCAGTTATTCTGTTTGAATGTTTCCTCGCGTGGGCGCGGGCTTGCTGCACTAAGACAACTATTTAAAAAAGTATTGCCCGCTTAATAGCTGTTTGTTTGATGGCTGAAGATGTAGGTGTTCGCGCGTTCAACGTCGCTGCCGGTACCAGCACAAGTGTTGCGCCTTGTGCGGCATGCGCAGATGAGAAGGGAAGTGCTGCGAAAAAGAACGAAAGAAACAAAAAATACACACAGAAAAGCAGAACGTTACGCAAACCGCAGGTAGCCGCCTTGGCTAGGAAACATCTCCAAGGCAAAAATAAAAACGGCGACGGATGCTGTGGGCTCTCTGCTTATAGGCTCTCTCCCACGAAACCAGTGCGGATAGTCCAAGAGGGCACAAAAGCAGTTTTCTTTTATTTCACACAAGAGAATGCGATCACGTTTATAAGCGAGAATAAATTTTTATATCACTGGTGATGCGTCGGGGAGGGTGACGTATTGTTACACAATTTGAGTTTAGTAACCCCAGCTGCTGCTTACGACTTACGCAAGGGCATCAGGTCCGAAAGCGAACTCTTCATCACGCCCCTTTTAGTTGAACATGTCCCATGTGTCACCATGTGAACAATTTCCAAGAAATTGATTATGCATTCAGAGCGTTCCTCAGCGTTGCCTCTCGCGGTGGCAATGAACCTTCACAAAATAGGCAGTCATTTTGGGGCAAGTATAAGTGGTCAACCGTGTCTAGTCCAGTCCATGTCACAGCCATTCAGCTTAACACGTTTTATTTGCTGCTGTGCGCAAATTGTGCTTTAAACGTGGGACACTGGTGATAAAGCAAAAATTAGCTCGCGCGTTCCCTGCGGCAGTATGGTACGGTTTGTTGTATTGCTTTTTTTTTCTTTTGCTGCGCGGAGGGAAGTTATTGTGACTCGTCGGTTTTATTTTGGAGGATGGATCAAGCAGCCTTTCCTGTACTCAAACCCATTCTGTAACTGCGGATATTTGTAATCATGCTCTGGAACTTGCTGGAGGAAGTACGCGGGCCAGCGGCTAAAAGCCAAAACAGTGTCAATGTTTCCAACGGTGGCGAGGCGCCACCCATCGATGCCAACAAAACACAGGCGCGCTGTTCTTGAACAGTGTTCGTCGTTTCGCCGCTTTTGTCGAGCGACAACGCCCCCGCCTGCGCTCACAGTCGGTCGAGTCTCTGCGTACATGACGAATCATACGAAATAACATTTCCTTCCTCGAAATGGCGCGGTCATCCAAAGCAACATCGGAGGTATATCAACCGGTAAGACGCAGCGCTGGCACTCTCCCCGCGACCTCACTGTTTATCCCAGTCGCGGTTAGGAAGTTGACGCCAATGTGATGCCATTGCAAACAATCTTAAACGTATTTCTATCCAGAACATTGCGGAAGAGAGCCGTAACCCATTGGTCATCATCGTCATCAGGAGCAGTCTATTATCATGTCCAGTGCAGGATGAAAGCCTCTGCCAGCGATCTCCTTTTATTGTTATTTTGCTCAAGCTAATAGCATCTTGCAACTGCCCATTTCCTAATTTCAACGTCCAACCTCATTTTCTGCCGTACTCGACAGCGGTTCTTTTCCCCTAGCACCCATTCCGTACCTGCGCTGCGGTCTGTGTCCCTCTCTTCGTCCTGTTGTTTAGCGCCGTTCACTGCTCATAATACAGAATCAACCAGCCCTAATGCGTACTGTTCTGCAGTTAAGCGTAAAAGTTGTTGTACCACCGTTCTTATCGCCATGCTCAACCTATTCCCGGGCTTTCTTGTGAACCACCAGTTTCTGCTCCACATGTTAGCTCCGGTAGAATGCAAAGATTGCAAAATTTTATTTTAATTGACAGTGGTACGCTGCCACTCAGCCTACCGTATTCGCTTCAACCATTTTTATTCTGTAAATTTTCTTCTCAGGATTACGGTCCCCTATGCCTAAATGACCTAGTTAAACGTACTCCAGCACATATTGGCGACGCTGACTGCTGAGCATAAATTCTTGTTCCCATACAAGGCTATTAAACATTACCTCTGTCTTCTGCATGTTAGTCTTCAATCCTACTTTCACACTTTCTCCTTTAAGATCCGCAATATTTTGTTGAGCAAAAGGAGAACAGGTAAATTGAGAGCCAACGTTTCTACAAATGGATTTTGCTTTTTCAAGGTGACCTATGCTTTGCTCGGCACGGTATATATAGATAAGGTTCTTCAAAAGGGCAGATGGCGTAGGGCGCTTGGGCGAGGCAACGACCAAGGGTGCGTGAGCGGCGAGGGTGTAGAATTGAAAAGAAAGATGTGTTAACGTTGGTACTCCGTGTGTCTAGTTCCGTGTGTCAGTCGACCGTTTGTTAGTTTTTTTTTTTGTGGAAGGAGCCTTGACGACGTGGGGAGAGGTGAGGGAATATATGCTCCGCTGGACCTCAGTTAGCTATCGTCTCTCTGGAAGAGAGAATAAAAGCAGTGGCAGGAAATGGTGCTCATGAAAAAAAAAGATACCTAAATGCAATTAACAAATAGACAAAACAAAAAGACTAAAGGAAAATAAACAAAACTCTAATCACCCCAATGAAATAACTAACGGTTGCTGCATATAGCTTAAAATTTGGCATAGCGAATATATGCCGAAGTTCCCTTAGAAACGTTCATGCCTATTGGTCGCAATGTCTTGAACTTATCGATTAGGTATGGTTCTCTGTATGTTGTGTCTCGCGCAGAACGGGAACTTGAATGTGGAGTATAGAGTTTAAGTTCGTGAAAGTTATGACCTGGTTAGTTCAAATGTACTGCAACGGCTTTGGACAGCTTTTTAGCTGTGCTCGCACGATGTCTGTTTAATCTTACGTTGTTTGACCCGGCTCACCGAAATATTGTTTTGGTACAGAAGGAACACATTAGTGTATAGATGACATCGAGAGTAGAGCGAGTAAAGCTAGTTTTCACATCTTGTGTGTAACTACTTGGAGTCCTCTTAATTTTAATGTGACTTTGAAAGGGTCTGCAGATTTCGCGCCTGGGGCGACAACCTACTATTATTACGCGGGAAATGATGTCGGCTAACTGTTGCATGAGCGAACGTGTCTTTACTGCTTCTGTTTCGGCTACAGGTCGCCCTTGGTACCACCTGGAAGGTTTTTCTCCGATGCTCGTTACTTCATGATATCGCGTGGTATTTTCGTAGGATGTTGTTTGCGTTTGGGAATGTATTAGAATATTTTTTGTAAAGGCTGCTGGTCTCTCAGATTCTGGTGCAGACTATTTCCTAGCTAATTCCGACTGCCTCTCCAATCTCGATGCCACATCATAAGTTTGTCGAGAAGAACTTGTGGATCGTTTCTTTCTGCTAGCGTTGCTTTAAGGCCGTTTAGGTGGTGGATACTCACACGTGTACTTGTCAATCTTTCACGTGTGACCGCTTTCTACTTTCGCGCAGGTCGTCCGCGGCCAGTGATTGAACTCCGGCGTAGAAGTTGAATTCGTTCGGCGGCCCAAGTTTCGGTTCCGCCTTTCCAGTGTCTTCTCGATGCCGGTGGCCTCGCGAAGAAGCTCGTGAGGCCACCGTGTCCGGGCTTCGTGTCCAGAGAACTAGTCACCCTATGTGGACATCATGATGCTCAAGAACAAATAGGTAGGCCGCTTTTGTCTTCTTTCCAAAATGGATTAGGTTCCCGTGGAAGAAAATTTTATAGCAGAAATCTTTTTTCGGTCTATAGGGTGTCTAATATCAACACACTTACCCAGTGACTATGTAAATTCTTCAATCACCACCTGTAACACATCCCCACAACCATCCCATCTCTTGTTAAAGACATCCTATTTCCTTCGTATTGTCGACAGTATTCTCGCCAACCCAATCTTTTCCAACCGCGTTATTCTAGTGATTTTGCATGTTTCTGCCATTTACACTAACATACCCATGAGTGAAGGAATTGAAGCCGGGTCGGGATCTCTCGCAGGCAATTCCCAAGCGCACGCGCGTGAAGTTTGCCTAGTTATCACGCTTAACTATTTCGAATTCAACTCTATTCACAACTTGAAAATTTCCGGCACTACCATGAGAACACAATTCTCTTCCACGTGAGGCAACATTTTCAAGAGACACCTTTAAGGAAATTTTATAAAGTAATGCCCTATATATCGCACACCTATCTGCGTTATAGTGACGACATATTTATATAAATAATTGGGACACGGTACAAGCACGTTAACCGAAATAAGTAACGATTTCGAACATTTTCAACCGAACAGTAAATTTACTGCTCCCCGCTCTCCTTGTTTGGAGACGACGGTCCAGGTAGAAAATAGAAAACTGAGAACAGCACTTCAGAGGAAGCCTTCGAATAGCCACCAATATTTAGACTACACCAATCATCACCTGCGGCACTGCAATCAAGAAATGTTTGTCGGGCAAGCGAATAAGAAGAATGTGCAGCAAAGAGAACGAATATGTCCACCACCTAAAGGACTATAAAGCAACGCTAGCAGAAATAAACTATCTACGACTTCCTCTAGACAGGGCTTATGATGTCGCGTGAAGTTTGGAGAGGCAGTCCTTTAACTAAGAAACAGCCTACAACAGAATCAGATACCACCAGCCTTTAAAACAAAATATTCTAACACCCTCTCAAATATTAACATCTTACGAAAACACCACCCAACGTTATCAAGTAACGAACGTCGGACGAACGCGTTCCCAGTGTTACCAAGGGCGACCTATCGCCGCGACAGAAACAGTAAAGGCACGTTCACGCAAAAATCAGGCGACGTCATTTCCCGTAATAGAAGCATGTTGTCGCCCCAGGTTCAATATTTGCACGCACCGTCAACGTCACGTTAAAATGAGAAGCACCGGCAGTAATGACACGCACGAAGTGAAAGCTAGCTTTACTTGCACTAGTTACGATGTGACTTCAACGCTTGAATGTTTCTCCTGCAGGAAACAATGCATCGAGGGTTACAATGTGGGCTTGTTGGTAACGCATCATTAGCGCTGTGTGTGTCCCTGTGTGTCTTCTTTTGTCCTGTCTTTTAATCACCCTACCGTACACGTATTCAAGGTCAATGAATGTCAGATTAAAGGGACATCGCGCGGACATAGCTAAAAAGCTGCCCAATACCGTTGCAGAGCATTTAAACCAACCAGGTCATAACTTTCATGGACTTAAACTCTACATCCTACATCGAAATTTCTGTTCTGAATGAGACAGGAAAAACTGAGAATCATGCCTCATTCATAAATTCAAGACATCGATACCAATAGGCATAAATGTTTTGAAAGAGAGCTTTATATTCCATGCCAAGCTATAGCTATTTAGAAATGTCAAGCTATAAGCAACAGCACCTAGTTACTTTTCATTGGTGTGCTTATGTTGTGCTTTTGTTTGTTTTCTTTCCTCTTTTCTTTTTCTTTTATATATACATTTATTCCGTTTTAGTGAAAAAAAAATCTGTGAGCACCCTTTTCCGCCACTTCTTTTCTCTTTTTCAGAAATACGATAGCTCACTGACATCCTACGGAGAAAACAATCACCCTCCTACCTCCCCTCCCCTCACCCCGGCTTCCAGGCCACTTCCACGAAAAAACACATTGCCGGCTGACACATGGCGCTTCTTCATGTTCCTTTACCGACGTGGAATGATACAACTTACTTTTGAATTGCATAGCCTCAGCACAAACGCACCCTCGGTCGTGGCCTCGCGCACCTGTCTTACTCCCTCTCCCTTTTAGAAAAACCCTACATATATATACTTTGTTGAGTAAAGGATATGTCACCTTGAAAAAAGGAAGTCCTCTTGTCGAAGCGTTGGCTCCCTTTTTTATGTTGTTCTCGTTTTGCTCATCGTATTGAATTTTCATCTGCCGTCTTCCCCGTATTTTCCCTCAATCACTTGCCGCAAGTCTAGCCCACTGTTGCTGAACAGGACAACGTCCACTGCAAGCAGATGTCTCTTGAGATATCCGCCGCGGATCCTCACTCCAAACCATTCGCCGACTTAAAGCTTGAATACTTTTTCTAAGCATGCCATGACTAGTAAAGATGAATGCGTATCTTTGTCTGACCACTTTCTTGATAGCTATTTTCTCACTTATAAAGCGGGAGCGTTAAGGAGCCCGTGTCGTAGGAAGTCCGGCGTCAGCCTCCCGCCTCCGCGTCCAGCGTTCGGCATCGTTTTGACAAAAATATTTTCAAACCACCCATACCCCGGCCATCCATGTGACGCAAGAAATTTACAGAACTAACTTGATTTCTCAAGCTAAAATACGGGGGAAAATCGTAAACTACGACATACACACAACCCACTGACACGATAGCTCTCGGATTGTCATTAGAGTATACAATAAAACATGCTGTTACACGAAAACTAAAAAAAAACCTTTTCCGGTGTTTCCATAATTCACAGACCAACTACGGCGTCCGGCATTTGAGCACGCTGGCCCGTGGGTGCCTCAAGGGCGACGGAGCGACGTGCCCGGATCCTTCCGATACCTCCAGCAAGCGCTCACCTCCACCCTATGGCGGCCCACGCAAGAGGCCGCGTTTCTACCACAAAGCCAGCCTTCGTTCATAGCGTTCGCGGCTAGCGTTTCCCGGTAAAGATTGCAGTTACATACGCTCTAGTTGCCGGGAAGCAGAGACGCAGTCAGGGACCTTTGAATGCAATCGCGTTACACTCTTAAAGACGAAACTTAAGCATCCTCCAAATTTTCTTCACGAGAATGAAGGCATGAAGAAATGAAAGCTTTGTGCATATTTCCAAAGGTAATCTCGTATGCCTCCTGCACTCCTTCCTCACGTCATGTCTCCATGAGTACTGGTATCTGTGCTGTATCGAATGTCCTTGCATACTCAATGAAAACCTTATAAAGAGGCTGGTGGTACTCGGCAGATTTCTCAATTACCGACTTGATCATATGAGCAGGATACATTGTAGAATATCCCATCCTGTGACCAGCCTGGTCTGTTGGTTGATTTAAGTCCAGTCTTTCACTGATATGATTGAAAATTATGTTGGTGAACATTTTATACATTACTGAAAGCAAGCTAATCGACTTATAATTTTTCATTTTTTAAGGTACCTCTACTTATGGATTATTAAAATTTTGGCACTCTTCCGTTTCTCAGGTACCCTTGAAGTCGTGAGGCGTTGCTTATAAAGGGCCCCAACAACACAAATACTCTATCTTTGAATAAATCCACTGCCATTCCATATTCTGCAGCCTTCCCTGGGACAAGTCTTGCGAGGCCGTTTTAACTTTATCGCTAGCAATGTAAGGAGCTTCTGTGTTGTGCTCATCACTACTTCCATTAAAGGTAGCGTGGTTTGGGTATTCTACAGGTCAGCATTGAATTATTCCAATGCTTTTACTATATCATCAAAATTACTGATTGCATTACCCTGCTTATCTTTCACTCCATGCATCTTGCTGTGTTCTGATTTCAAGATATGTTCTTATTTCATGCTACGGCTATTTTTTTTGCTTCTTCAATGGCTCTGACGCTATAATCTCGAACATGAGTTACTTCCCTGTGTTTATCAGATTTCATAGACTAATTGTTTGTGATTTCTTGATTTATAGACACTCATGGTATGTCGTTTTTATATTAGGTCCTGTTTTGTAAGATCTCGCCTAGTGGTTGCCTTGGCGCCTTACCTCCAACTTCAATTGGTGCTTCTTAAATGAGCCTAGTTAAGGTTTCATTCATTGCCTCTGAGTTAACTTCTTCGGAAGCTGCACATTTTTTAGCAACCACCAGCCTGTATTCGTCTAGTTTTACTCTTACTGCGTATATGTTGGCATGTTTCTGCTTGGCTAATTTTACTCTTTTTTCAAATAGAGAGCCACCCTAAACCCCACTATCCCATCTTCACAGCCCTTTACCTTACCTAACCTTGTACATCCTGCCCTTTGCTGGGAAAGGCAGAGAGTATAAAATCACTTTTTCACGATCCACCCGGGTGGATCATTACTTGTTCGTCCATGGGCACGTTGCAAGTGCTAGGCGGCGCCCTGTCTTTCCGACCCCTAGCGCCACCTGACGAATAGTTGCGCGAATGTGGTAGGATTACTCACGGCGTCAGCAGCCCGCGCTGCGTGTTTGGCGCCCTGTCAAACGGTAGCGATGGTGCGAAACAGCGTGCCGATATTAATTTTAACCGGGTTTCGGGAATTACAAGATCTTCATAGCTTTTTTCGTGAAAAGAATTTAGAGAAAGGAAGTCGTCCATTTGAAGTGGGGCACGTCTACGACGTGAGGAAAGTGTTGAACTCGCACTGATAGGAAGTGACTGCTAGGTTTATTCCGCAAACGAAAAATAATGCACCAGCAAGATGCGTGAAGCTCAGCGTAAGTTACTTCGTTATCTACGGTGTGGACGCATGAAATTGTAAGCGAAATTGATTCTTAAAGATCGGCGACAGCAGACAAATCCTAGCGGGGAGCTGCGATTGCCGTGCTGGCATCGCAGGGAAGTGCAAGGATGCCGCTGTAGTTTCCCTGTACATACAGGACGGCAAATACGAATCAAAAACATCTCATCCAAGAACGTGGGGCGTACGAACGACTCGTAAGACCTACCAGAGGTATTCTAACGTTGCTCTCCCCAAACACAAAAAAATGGGGATGAACTTACCAGTTGTGTTAGACTACGCTGGGAAAATATTTTCGCCCAAGTTACTGGAAGTGCGATACTTTTATGTTGCGATTTTTCAGTGCGTGCAAAGGAGGTTCCAATAAACCGCGTTGTCAAAAATTTTTGTGATCTCATCTGCCCCTTCGTTGATAAGCTGGGCGCAGAAGAGTGTATGCCAGCTCAGCCGGCTGCAACCCCTCCTCAAATCTCTCAGCAAGCCCTAGCGCTGTTTGAATGGGAGAGGATTGGGAAAGAGTTCCACAGCTTCACTGCGGGACAAAGTGGGAACAAACTACTTTGATGCATATCCTGGTACGCACTGCAGGCAGTGGCGTAGCAAAGGGGGGGGGGGGAGGGCGTGGGCTCCGGGTGCAAGGGGCCAGAAGGGTGGGGGGGGGGTGTCATATACGTCTGGAGACACACGGAAATTGTTGATATCCTCGCCTTCCTCCAATAAACCCGGTGGAGGGGGAGGGGGACAGCTAGAAGACCTATGGGCCCCGGGTGCCAGACGACCTAGCTACGCTACTGACTGTAGGTGTCCCGTTGCTGCCATCATTGCTGTAAAAGCAAAGAATTCAGCGTTATAACGCACTTGACATAACGCCGGAACATAAAACAGCTTATGTTGTCGGACGAGCGCTATGCAGTGTTTACGCCGTTCTGCTTCATACGGTCGGCTTAGAATCCTGTAAAACTTTGTTCCTCGTGAGTTGGTGTACGTGCTGTTGCAGCCCACTACTCAACAGCTCGGGTTGCACTTCGGCATTGCTCAGAAAAGGCAACAGCTACGCGCGAAACAGTGCACAGACAGGCTTTCCGAACGCAAGCGGGCCGGTCGTATCCTGCCGTTTCCGCGCTCGCCGCCTCGAGGGGCGCCCTAGTAGGCGCGGGAACTACGTTCGCAACCTGCCTATTAGGGCGTTTACAGGTCTACTCCCTGTTATGGCGGTTACTGAAGAAAGCATTCGATATTCGTACTCTACTTTTTTCAGCAAATTTTACCAACACTTCTTCTCAAGTGTTCCTAGAATCTATGCCATA
The DNA here is from genome assembly GCF_038994185.2 of Dermacentor albipictus. Lineage (NCBI taxonomy): Eukaryota > Metazoa > Arthropoda > Arachnida > Ixodida > Ixodidae > Dermacentor > Dermacentor albipictus. The sequence continues at coordinate 22,871,504 of NC_091825.1, read as the reverse complement.
GTTGTCAATCGCTTTTTGCTCGGCCTGCTTTTCCCCCACGTTTACATTGAAGTCACTCATTACTACAGTATACTTAGTTTGCACCTTTTTCATTCCTAATTCAATACCTTGATCAAACTGTTGTGCTTCATCATCATGACTGGATTTTGAAGCGGTCTTCAATCGATATCTTTAGACTTGCTCTGCTATAACTTTATTCTATATTTCTCCTATTCAGTTGTATTACAACGTCTACTTCCCTCTTATTACCGCTGTAGAACTCGTCAATGTTGGCCACTATGTCTTCATAAATTAGAAGCGTGGCCCCGTTATCTCTCTCATTTGGAAGACCTCTGTAGAGAACGTGGCCGTTACTCAGCGCTGTGTGAGCCTCGCAAATTCGACTAACCTCACTAAGGCCAATAATATCCTTCACAACGCCAGACAATTCCTCAAAGCGTCCACAGCTCACTATTTGAAGCCATATATAGTGTGATTTAGAAATTCAACCGTGCACAGGGAACACCAGCGGGAATAACTTCAGCGTCTTTTCATGTGTTTAAATATCTGACGCTCCCAGCCGTAACGGAATCCCGTTGGAGCTGACTGCTACAACCCGCGAAGTCCGCCAGCAACGCCAGACTATAGAGTTACGCTCCACACACGTACACTGTTGATCCAACTAGCTTGCAGATGCAAGGCCATTACGCATGGTAAAATAAAACCGATAGAACTATCTGCAGGCACTCAGCGCTAAAGCTTCACATTGTTACAGTAGTACCATCATAAACAACCTTAGCGAGAACAGCTTGAGTAGCACGTGGTTCGATTTTGCGGTAAAAAGCTTGCCGCTTACCAGGCGCCACACGTGTGCCATTCTGATTAACTTATGGTGTAATCGGTCGGCGGCTCTGGTCCTCTGGCTCACAGTATGCAAATACAGGCGCAGCGCACAATATGAGCGGGAGAGGCAGTGTACCAACCGAATGCTTGAGCGATGTCACAGCAGCCCGCCGTTGGCGCAAGTACGCAGGAAGTGCGGGAAGCCGCCTCGTAAGCACTCGTGCGCGACATTTACAAATGACGTCATCGAGTTCGGAACTGCCTCAACGCAGCCGCCCAGTGCGGACACTCTACCGCACTATAGCCAACCGTAACTTGAGCAGACACTTGCAGAAACCGCGGCGAGCCACGTTCAGTAGTGTCACATGAAGCTCCTCCCGGCCAGATCGCGCCAACGCTGTCATTTCGAAATCGGAGTGGTTGGGAGCGCTCCGATTCGGAGGCTTACGCTCCGAAAGAACAATCCGAAGGTAGTCTGAGCGCACGACTTCTACCACCCGAACGCGTGCCTACTTTTTAGAGCCCTTTATTATAAAGCGCTCGAAAATGACCATCCGAATACAGCATTAGAAACGACATGCTTGAACGCAGGAGCGCTTAATCTCCTGATCTCGAGCATGCCATATGTAGACATTGACTGGATACATCGGGCGAAACTAAACCCTGACCCAGACGCGCGTATGTTATTGCTCAATGTTTTGTACCATTTCTGTGTTAGCTCTACAGGGCGGTGTCAGCGTACTTTAGTTCCACACTGAACACGGCGTAGCGCCTACTAGGAAGCGCTGGTTTCCATTGTCGCCTCCATGTATGGTACATTCGGCTGCTCTATACCACGCTCTTGCTTGGATCTGAATGATACAAAGCCGGCTTTTTATCGAAAGGAGAAAAAGCATGACCCAGCTGGACCTGCACCGCTTGACAGTGCAGTCATAGAGCGGAAGAGGAAACACGTCAGCACGTTGTAGAGAACAGCTCTTAGGAGCCGGTTCCTTCGGCGAGTATTGGCGTTGTCCCACGACGAAGGCGATGTAGCCGAGCGAACGAGCGCCGCGAAGAATGAAATCACCTGCCCTGGTTGCTTGCTGGTTATGGTCGCGGGATCGATTCCCGGTCACCGCGGCTGCATTTGGATGGGGCTTACATGGGAAAACACCCGTGTACTTACGTTAGGTACACGGTAAAAAAATGGCTGTGGCTTACCTAAGGTTAAGCCCAGGATGCGAAGCATACTAGCCTTTATTTTAGTTGTTGAACCACTGTTTAGCCTGGTGAACTGCTGTTGCTTGGCTATATTTGGTTCGGCTAGACGAAGAAACAACTCATGCGTTACTCTGCTTCGCCTTCAAGAGTGGAACGCGACAGCGTTCCCGTCGACCCGCCAAGGGGTGTTAGACAATGGGCTACGGCGCAGCGACTACGCGCCCCGCATTGGACGCGTTGAGCGTCGAGCAACGCAGCGTTCGGCGCGGCAACGAAATGTGTGCCTGAGCAAGCGACGCACGCCTGAGCCTTAGAAACAGCTCGTTTCTAAGGCAACACCACATTCACTAGAGGCGCTTTTGTACCGCTTTGAAGCATCATACTCGTGGCTCAGTGGTAGCGTCTCCGTCTCACACTCCGGAGACCCTGGTTCGATTGCCACCCAGCCCATCTTGCAAGAGTTGAGCCAAAGCCACCTAGAAAATCAGTCTCTGTAGCACGCCGCAACCTTCGCTTCTCATTCCAACGAGCCGCTCTGTCTCCAGGAGGCATCTCACCTCGTGAGTGTCTAGCAGAGGCAAGCGCAGCTGCTTATTGGCCTCGAGCTCCACCACTGGAAAAGCTGGCGCCACCGTCGGCGTGACGTGCTAGGAGGGATCACGTGGACATAGCGGCCGCGTCGGCTGCTTCGGGCGCGCCGAAGCGAGCTGAAAACGAGTTTAAATTCCCTCGTACGTTGCGGTTTTCATTTAGTGGCGAAATTTTCCCGCTTCGAGTGTCTCCTTTACAACGCTTGAAAGCACTACAATGGGTAGTGGCTGCCTTTGAAGGCGCGCAACATGGCAGGCTACTGCTCGGTGCCGCAGGGCCGGCCGCACGTAACGGAGGCCGGTGTCGGCCTTATTCACGCGTAGCCGCAGGACAAGAAGCTGTGTGAAGCTTGGCTCGCGAAACATAAAACCGGCAGTCGTCGGCTACAATTCGGGTATGCAGCAAGCACAGACGCGAGGAAGATTTCTGCTACGGCGCCCGGTCTGCGATGTTCTGGAAACGCGCACTGAGACGCTCGCCTGAGTCCGCTGCCCGACTAATGTCATAATGGTTTGGTCTATGAACTTGTCGCTACTATAGATACTGGCAAGTTCAGTGGAGCGGAAAGGCAGCGGTAAGAAGCACATTTAAAGAAAGCGTGGCATATGGTCATGTTTGTGTTATGAATTAATGCACTGGATTACAAAAAAGGAGCAGCGGGAAATTGCACGCTGAGAACGCCGATAAACATACAGTGCGACGCAACTCGAGAAATAGTATTGAAAGGTCAAAGAACTTAGAAGAAAAAAACGATTGCATCGTCGCGACGGCACATCACAGTCCCCGTGGGCGTCGAAGTCTCTACAATGAAATTATTTTTGAACAGCTCTGATAGCGCCCACGCAACAATGGTTGTCTCTATACTGTCAAATGCTCATATTCTGCGGCCTAAAGCTCATAGCACGGTGCGAAAACGCGCGCGCGGAGAAAGCGAAACAGTGCGTGGACAAGTATGCTGACGCGCAGTCGGTCGCTGCGAATCTGCGCGATCGCTGCATTGAGGCTTCATTCTATTACGCTCCATTTAGTTATACAAACACTATAACAACATATTTCACATAGTTTGCTCTCAGCGTTTATCTACCTTTCACGCACAAAGCCGGTTCGGGAGACTCCATCGCGGCGACCGCGCGCAGTGGCGTTCACTGTACGTATTCAGTAAAGAGATAGCGGCTGTAAACGATTGTGTGCTTTCAGCTTGCCCAAGATTATTATTTAGACAGTAAGAAACTTCTCTCGTGTCGAAAGTACTTACAGAAATGTCCGGGAGAGCTCGCGCGTGGTGTTTTCAGTGAGCGCTGACAGCAAAACCTATGAGGAGCGCGCCACGTGATCCCTCATACTACGGCAGCGAGGCGCTTCCGATAGAGGGCGACTCCGTAACTCCTCGCCGCCAATATACCGCCGCGACGCCGCGAGCGGCGGCGCGAGCTGGAGCCCTGTTTCTCCTCTGTCGTGACGTCACGGTGTCACGTGGTATTGAAGCCGACACCGCCGCGCCTGAGGAGCTGGGTTGAGCTCTCGTAATATGCTTCGCATAAAGAAAAAAACCAGGTGTGATAAATTATTGCGGACTCTCCACTGTGGCGTGCCTCATAATCGGATCGTGGTTTGGCACGTAGAACCCCCGCCATTTAATTTTTGTACGAATGAAGGCGAACACGTAGCATAGCGGGATATTAAAAGAAAGTCGACAGCACAGGAGGAGGGTGCAGCGGAACCATGAGAGGAACAATGAGCTGGGAAGCGGAGGTGGAGTGGAGGGGAGAGGGCCTTCTCACAGTTGCCGGCGGCATAAAGGCCGAGACACGGAAGCGCTCGCAGCCGCAACGGCGATCTTATCTGCGCTTCAGAGAGGGGGTAGGGGGGGGGCAGGGCGCCGTTAGGTGGGCAGGGCTACGCAGATCCATGGCGTCAGCTGTTGAGGTCAGTCTGCCGTACCAGGGCGTGTGACGGAAGTCACTGTTACTGTAAGGGGCGGTATCAAGCAGCTACAACTAAGGCTCGACGAGACGATCCCTAAGGCGTTGTCGCCGCTGACACTGGTGGCACGACTTCCCCACGACAAAGGGTCGCCTTTATGGTTGGTAGAACGAAAATGTGAGAAAAAAAAATGTGGCGCCACGCAAGACGGGCTGTGTTACGGCAATGGCTGTGATATGCCGCCAAAGTAAAGCAAGTTGTCTCTATGGGAAGAAAGAGCTGCTTGAGCCGAGTTCTGTCTTTGGTGGCTGCTGTGAATCTCACCCGCGCGTCACCCAGGCGCAGCCTCTCGGTGATCTCCCGATTAGCAAGGCAGACAACCACACTGTTCGCCGTTTGGAACATGCTGTGCGAGACAGATTGTTCGCGTCAGCCAATATATAACGAAATGACTTCACGTATTGAACGGCACTCAAATTTTGGATTGAGTATTGTACTCGTCAATGAATTTTTATAGTTGTAAACAAACAAGCTGCACAGGCGCCAAAGGATGCCACAAGGGCTGACAACACGTTGCGGTGTTCTGGAGCCACGCAACCACACTCCGGCAGACCTCGGTCGGGCTTCCGTGTTGAAAATGAAAGGCCGCCGAGCACGCTTTGTTCAGAGGGCTCGATTTCGGCCAGAAGAATGAAATGCCTGCTGCCAAAGCACGCTGGAGCACTCGAAACCGACCGGCCCAATGTACCATTGTTTAGTGGAGCCTTACTTACTACATTGGAACGCGCTAAACGTCTTCAGTACTGATTATTATTTTGGGCTACATCCGCATCTATCACATCAGCAAAAACAGATTTCTATCGAGTAGAGGTCTACGCGGCATCTGTGCTGACATCAGTTTAGTTCTCGTGAAATTGCGCGGTTTCCGAGCAGCGACGCTCTTATTCATTTCCTAAGATCCTGCAAATATTGTGCATTGAACTGTTCAAAGGATCATATAATTTCTTATGCAACATCAAACTACTTCCTTTTCAATAGGTTCAATTTACGGTATTCTAATTATCCACATAGATAATAAAAAGTGGCGTAGATAAGAGCCCAGATTATATCGCCACCGATGGGCGAGCAGATATTTTATGAGCAATGCAAGGAAACCTCACCGAAAAACTTGAAGGCGCAGGCAACCATGATGGCCATGCCAATGACGAGCACGACAAAGCATAACACGGTGTAGACTCTGAGCGCTGCTTTCATTCCGGCCAGGCGGCGTTCCATGCGCTCCTCCAGGGTGGGTATGTGCCGGCGGGGCGCCTCAGACAGAGGGGGACCCGGTATCAAGACCGACGTCTTCGGTTCATCTGTGACACTGGGTGATAATATTGACACATGAACTTTTTATATTTCTCTCATTGCCGCTTTCCACAGGCTAACAAATGCTGAACGTTGTCACTAGGCTCAACATGCGTATGCAGGCATCAGAAGTTTCAAAATGTTATCATTTTAAGCACTGTCTCTCATCCAATAACCTTGTGTAATCTGAGCGGATGCGCGACGAGAACCATGCAGTACCTACTGGAATGCACGCGGGCACCTGTATTTACGCTGCAACCTTCGACGAGTCATGCATAAAAGCCGATGGTCGTGCCCGGTGATCAGCTTTTCAATGATCGCCGACTCTGTTCGCCGCTACATTTGTGCTTTGAATATCACTTGCTTTTAGGGGTACAAGTTCGCCCCAAAAAGAGTTAATTTCATCATTCAAAGTTTTCCTACTTTGTGGTCGACCACCTCTACAACGTAACTTGCGGTGGAGGCGCTTTTGTTCATGTACCGGACCCCGAATGCTGAAGACAGCAAACCTCGAAAGCAGCACCGGGGCGGACCCGAACCATCGATCAAGACGTAACGTACAAAACCTGCGCCCGTAGCACGCATTTCTGCCTGAGACAACCAGAAAGCTCGTGGCCAAGTAAACAGCTACAACGGTAACCCCAGCGTCCCGCATCGTTCTGTAACAGCCGAAGGAGCCAACGACCTTCCGCAGATCATCGTTTGAAGACCCGGAAAACTGCCTGGAAACATATGAAAGGATTCCTACGTTCGAAAGCGGGAACTCCAGTGACAAGCCGCAGGATATATACTTCAGCTTAGAAGACGCCGTCAGGACGTGTTTCAAGAATCGTGAGTCAACCCTGAGAATGTGGGCAATCTTCCGCAGCACCTTCTCGAACAGCTTCAGGAGAGTCGTCCGCAAATAGAGGGCTGAAGCGACACTGGAATCCCGTGTGAAACTCCAGCACGAGAAGATTGCGATATATACGGAAGAGATGACCCGCCTGTTACGTCCCGCTGCCCGCGGCGTGGTTGCGGACAACAAAGTTCTCTTCTCCATGCCTGGTGTGTACCACGAGTTTTTCAGCAGCGATTCGCATTTCTCAAAAGACCACCCCGCAATGTTTAACGGAAGCCAATGGCTTCCATTCTGTCTCCGGAAACCGAGAGCCAATGCCGACTAGGCCATCGAACAGCTTAGTGTTTTCATCGAATAGCAAAATCCAAGCACTAGGTCCCGACGAATTCCGAGAGACCATGAGAGTCGTTGCACGTGAACAACTGCGCAGGATGTTCCATTGGACGCAGCTTCAAGTAGCTTCCATTGCTCACATCGGCCGAGCTGAGGTCCCTCAGTCACTTGGGAGTCCCTGAATCGCCGCGGCCTCAGCGGGAAGCCATGACCTATGCCGCCGTAGCCCGTGATCATGTCCCTCATCTACGCCGGCGCTAGGGCCTTGTAATGCCGCATTTCAGCCGCCAGCCACCACAACCACGCCAGCTCGTCATCCTGTCCGCCCACGCAATGCCCTAAGGAAGAGAGAAGAGAGACGTGTGGCTTGCTGAAGGCCGCCGACCGCTCGGCCATCACTGCAGAGAAGAAGAAGAAGAAGAAGAAGAAGAAGAAGAAGCTTTAATATAGAATAGTCCGGCAGTTCTTGCTTTGGTGGCCTCAGGTGACGGCTCGAAGTCCTTGGACTCGAGCGGCATCTTCGGCTTGCCGGACGGCCCGGAGCTGGTCTGCCAGCTCTGAACTTCTGATAGCCGCCTCGCAGCGGCGGCGACACCTACGGAGAAGGTCCCCAGTGGCTCCCGCATCCGGGGCGGCGTCGGGAAGAAGCGAGCTCGAGCCTTCTCCTACCCTGGCACTGCAGAGAAGCTAGCCTTGTCTACAGCCGATGCTCACAGGATGACTTGGGACTACGAGGGTTTGTCATGAAGGCACCGCGCCTACACCGAGCTTCATGGCTTCGTGATATCGCCGACTACATCGCAGCTCCTCCGTTGTCGCTGTCGACGGCTGTCCCGTTCGTCGCCACCAGGCCGCTAGCTTTTCTCGCAGCGCCGGTACTACACTAGCCCAATCTGGGGCTGGTCTGTTATCCCACATCCGGAACACTAAAAGCAGCAACTGATGACGGTGCAGTTGCTGTTTGCCGCAACACCGAAGATCCTCCGCCGCAGGCCACAACGCTTCAACATCCTGCTCGATAAAGTAGAAACCACGTGCCACTATCAAGAGCCCTCAAATCCAAGACTACGCTACCTACACAAGGCCTCACGACGAGACGTAACAACAACGGTAGAATGCGTCGCAGCCTCGACCCGACGCCGCAGGTCGAGTTTCGAGGCCAGAACGAGAAGTCATAAAGCAACAAGTTGAGAAAATACTGAAATGAAATCATCCAGGCCTCGTAGCCACTTTCGTCGATTTCATTTCTAGAAAAACAGGCCCTTTAAGTATGTTCCTCGGTATTCCGGGCGTACTGTTGTCCTCATCGCCACGGCTGAGCGCGCCTGCTCTAATTTTCGGCATCCGTAACAAGCAGCTTCGCCAAGATATAAACTCATTGGTTGGTGGTTTCGCACTATTCGTTGCCCAGGAAAAAATAATTTTGAAAATTGTACGTGTTGAACGACTTCGGCAGGTGCGTCTGGATCGAGATTACTTAACCATGCAGATGTTCGATCAGCATGAACGGTGCATCGCATGTAAAGTTCTGTGAAGACAGAAAGCAGCTGCCATGTACCTGCTTTCTAAGCTGGTCGTTCTAGAGATTGATGACCCATTTCGCGTGAAAGGTTTTGATGAAGTCTTTGACTTTGTCAGGTAGCGCACCGAAAAAAGCTTCAACGACTTCTTCAATCTGTCGAGCATTGTATTAACAAATATGGCGCCACAAGGGTTTTACAGGAAGCAGGCGTTTCAGAAGGGCTTTTAGAATGTTGGCCTTTTTGCCTTTCTTTCAGTAGAACTATAGGCCGCATCTGCAGAAGTGATGCATTTGTAAATGGCCATGTCTAGCTCCCATCCTTAGCAACCTATACTTAGCCCATTTAGATAGGGGCATGTATGTACGCCTCACGGGGCTACTAGGTTTACAGGGAGCTTTCAGATTTGTCGACAATTGTTTATGGTTTCTGGATTGCCCTAGCAAGTGTTTTCAAGAAAGATGTGCTAGTACCTTTACTACATTTAGAGATTGTTTCAGACTTCTTGGCGTGACTTTCTGAGTGTCTGTCGACAATAAGCCTCGGTTTATTGGCGTTCAGTTATTCTCTACTGATAGTGAGACCTTCTGGGCTTACAGCCCATGAGCTAACAAACCTGTCCTCCAATTTCATTCCGCCCTTTCCAAGTTGGTGAAGCGAGGCATAACTAAGATGTGCCTCAACAACGCCCTAAAAAGTTGTGCCCACACCTCATGAAAACCAGTTTCCAGCAGCAGTCGGTGCATCTTAAGGACGCTGGTTGTCCTAACCATGTGTCGGTGGCGGAAAGGTTGCTACAGCAGCAACGTTCGAGAAATTGCCCCCATGAGAATACCAGAGCTAGCGGCCGTGAGCAGGTGAAGACAGCCCTGATTCTGTAGGTACACCATGTATCACATAGCCTGAAAAGGATAGTAATTCGCGATCAAGCACGGGTTGTTTTTTTCAGCTCAAAATAAGCTAAGTACCTTGTTCAAAACCACTAACCCCATGAGGACAAAAATGCTGGTCCGTGATAAGAATCACAAAGATCCGTTCGTCGGATGCGCCATAGAGGTGGTCTATCATATTTCCCTGTCATGAGGTAAATGCTACACAGGTCAAACCGGAAGGTGCATCAATTAGCGCTTAAGAGAGCGAAAAAGTAAGTGCCAGAGTGCCCCAGGCGAAGGTTTTCTTGCTTTTCATTGGAAAGCGTGAACATGTGGGCCATGTCCCCTCTTATATAAGATACCACTATAATAGATAGGGATAAGCGCGAATGTGCAAGAATAATAAAAGTAATAGAGCTAATGCTCTTACCCACTGATCAATTGCATCAGCACACCGTCACTATCATTGTCCGAGAGACAGATTATTTTCCCATGGCATGAAACTTACCGTGCTTGCAACACGTCCTTTAGGTTTTCTTGTGTTTACCTGATGTACCAGTTTTATAGTGCTTTCATGCCGTCCTGTACTTGTACTTTCACGGTTGATATCGTTGTCCCCGTGGTTGCTTGGGTCTATGAGTACGACTGATCCCGAAGTAAATTTTCGTTGTTGATAGCGCTTGCCTTCGTCTTCATTTCTTCATGTGTCCTTCTTTTGTTGTGCTATCCAGATAACTTTCCATGATGACCAACCGACAAACCAATATCGCCCCCCTCCCCCTGGTTGGAACATCACGCATTTAGCATCGATGGATTTCAAGACTGGAAACTCGCAAATAGAAGCCGACCAAAGGAGAAGGCCTCCTTTATCACGCCATTAGGTCCCTACGAGCTTATTGACCTGTCATGCGGACAGTTCTCGGCACCTGTAATGCTGCAGCACATGATAACACGGTACGAACAGTGTTGAAGTGGCGGATGTCTCTCGTCTACTCGGATGAAGTGGTTGTTTGCCTCGAATTGCGACGATCACCTCAGGTGGCTTGGGGCAGTACTAAAAGCCATCAAGTCAAGGCTCACCCTAAAGCCGAAACGCGTCGCTTCGCTCATGATGAGCTTCTGTTGCTCGACCATGTCATCCGCAAATCTGGAGTCCGTCCTGAATAGGAAGACACCTTCCATTGCTGATTTTCCACAGCTCACCGACAAGAAGGGAGTGCGGAGATTCTTTCGCCTGTGTCCCCATTACAGACGCTTTGACAAATATTTTTGGTGCATCGCCAAGCCGTTGACATATCTAACAAAATCCCACGCCGAATTCACGTGAGAAACGTTGCAAATCTAAGCATTTGAAGAGATTAAAGGACGCCTGCAGTCACCAGCAGTGCTCGCCCATTTCGGTTAAGACGCCGATGCCGAAATCCGCATCGACGCAAGTAGCCTAGGCTTCGGTGCCATCCTAGACCAAAGGAAAGATTGAGTAGAAAGGCTGATTGCTTAATCTAGAAAGTCGCTGTCGTAAGGGGACGCTAAATATTCTGTGACGGAAAAGGATTGCCTTGCCACTAGTTGGTCTACGAAGAAATTACGCCCTTATCTACACAGCAGGCCCTCCAAAGTTGTTACCGACCATCATGCACTGTGTTGAGTGCCAAATTGACAATCAAATTCAGATCATTCCTGGAGTCTCAGCCTCCAGGGATTCGCCATCACCGCCGTGTACAAGTCCGGACAGAAGCATTCTAATGCGAATGCCTATCGCGCGCACATGCTGACCCGGCACCGCAAGACAACGACGACGACACCTTCCTGGGAACTATTCTCTATGTCTTCACTTATTATTTTCTTTACAGCCACCAAGGCAGCGTAAAACTCAGCTGTGAACGGTGCACTGAGAAAGTCTTGCCATTTTTTCTAGTTCCCCTCCACTACAGCACTTGCGACGAAAGCTGCGTCTTTTGAATCATGTGTGAAAAATTCAGTTTTTTAAGTGCGAGATATTCTCTAAGTGCGATGTACTTTTGTATAACATATTCTCTTGAGATTTGCCTTGTGCTGAATTGTGTAGAAGTAAGATCGAACACTGACGGAAAGCTGTACCATGGCGCAAGTGCAACGTGGTATTGTGCAGTGTCAGGAAATGCGCCCGATAAATGCAGTTCAGCAGCATATCTCTTCAAAGCGGAGAAGCAGTGGCCTTGTTACTTAGGGTCTATTGGCGAGCAGCATAAGAGCAGGACAAGTTCTGACGATCGGAAGCACAAATCTGTTCGCGCTATGGTTCATAGAACATATGCACATGTGAGTGCTATTCTTCTATCGTCTAGTGAGGGCTACTACAGGCGACGTTCTGTATGCTCCGCACGAACGGCGCAGACCTACATTATCAACTGCATCTAATTGTTTTAAATACAAGGGTTCTACCGAACCACATATTATGCTCCCATAATTTAGACAGGAACATACCAGAGAACGATAAATCAGTAAGGCGTGCTCTGTCAGACCCCCAGCGTTTCTTTCAGAATACTTGAAGGATATTCAGATCTCCTGGAGCTTTGACTTTCAGACTATTTATATGTGGCAGATATGTGGGTTTTTTGTCCAATCTAATGCTTAAAATTAGTTTTCTTTTCCTGAGAGTACGGTTTCATTTAGATCCAGGGAAGGATCAACCTGTAGGCCTCTTTTGAGTAAGAAAACAACCGGAACTTTTTTTTTTTGTGCGGAAAACCTCAATCCATTTGTATGGCCGGATCGCAAGGTTGTTCAATGTGAGTTGTATCTGTCTTTCACATGTAGGAAAGCTGGAGAACGTGCATGCAATTTGAAGGTAATTCACATAGACGGACTAGATAATAGGCTTTGGAATTGTTTTCGCCATGAAGCCCTTTTTACTATAAAGAATGCGGTTTTAATCTGCGGCCCTCCATTCTCCTGAACGAAGTTCCTCGAAATGGTTGAGCCAAGGAGCGCATGAAATGAACGATTTGAGAGGAAGACTTTCAGGCATTTCAGCATCCTGCTGCGGATGCCTACATGTGCATGGTCACAGAGAATCCCAAACCTCCAATTGCTGTACTAAGCTTTGTCCATATAAAAAAAACTGCCAGACAGTGTTGTTTGCTTATGCAAGCTTTTCGGAGTGTGTTTCAAGGTGAACGAAACGGTCAACTGTTGAACATGCTTCTTAAACCTACATTTGTGCACATCAAATAGTTCGCGAGATTCCAGTATAAACATTAACATATTATTCATAATGCTTCTAAAGATTCGCCAAGATGACTTGGGAGAGCAATGGTTCTATAACTATCTGGGAGGTTGGCGATTTTTCGGGTTTCAGGAACGGTAAAATTGTAGCTTTTTTCCATTCTTCAATTCGTTTTTCCCCTGTCCATATTTTGTTAAAAAATCTTCATAGTGCCTCTACAGCAGATTCTGAGAGATGCCCTAGCATCTGGTAACGTATTTCTTCAGGTACTGGTGCAGTATTTTTACAGGAGGCCAGTGCATTGTTCATGGAATGTAATTAGGCTGTTTATGAAGCTCGTTCGTGCTGCCACTTGTCGGAACTCCTTGTTTTTCAACTGTGTTCTTGTACTTTAAAAAAAGTATCTTTTTCGTAAAAGGAACTCGAAACACAACAGAAATGTTCGGCTGGTATGGCAGCCTGTTAGTCCATACCTAAGTGTGTACCAGGCGTGTCAAAAAAGAGTTTACGTAGGGGGAGAAGGTACCATTTAGGTTAGAAACTTGCTCTCAGATTTTTCCCGTGCTGTTTTTGTTTATGAACGACAGATAATTTTTCCAGAAATTTTTTTTTAGAACCGCGACGGATGTGCCATGCTTTAGCTATCGCCTTTTAGAAACCGATATGGAGTTCATTTGTGCGTTGGGTATCTACAAAAATTCCACATGCTTTATTTTGTTTCTTTTTGCTTCCTTGAATTCTCGTGTATACAAGACTGTGATTAGGTCGTGCTATACCAGAGGACCAATAGATTGCTATGCGTGCAGCATCTGTGATACAAGTTCTAGCTGGTTACCTCATTCACTTCACCAACGCTAAGAATATAGGAAAAAGTTTCATGGAGACTGCCTTTTCCTTGAAACAGTAACCAGTCGGCTTGCTGCAGCTTCCAGCGGTGGGATTTTCTCAGAATAGCTTGCGGTGTGGTTGACAAGCGTATCACGACAGGAAATATTCACTTGCGTGTGGACAATCAAGAGCATCCCAATTAAATAATGTGCAAAATATAGAACTAAAATATAAATCAGAAGAGCTCATTCTTCCTGAGCTCCGGGAGGAGCATGTGTGTTTTTCCTTTGTCCACCAAAGAGACATTATTCAGCAGGACAAGTTAATCTAAAATATGGCCTCTACTCTCCGTTTTTTTTTTTTCATTTCTCCAAAGATTGCATTGAGCATTAAAGTCTGCAACAAGAGGTATGGCTCTGGTAGCTGTTTCAAAAGTGATTCTAAGTTAGTAAGCGCAAATGTTAGGTGTGCTACAATATATGTAGAACACATTGTTACTGCTTTAAAAACATGAATAAAGGGAAAATCAGACATCCACCCGTACGTAGTAATTCCTACAAAGGAAACCCACACGGGTTTCTCGAAAGAAAGGCCTCATAGTTGAAGAAAAATTCGTCCTGGTCCGGGACTCGAACCTTGGACCACCGCCTTTCCGGGGCAGCCGCTCTACCATCTGAGCTAACCAGGCGGCTAGGCTAGCCGATGGCAGGGCGAAGTCAAATTTGTCGGCAACATGAAGCAAAGGCAATTGTTTGGCGTAGTGGTTCTGCGGAAGCCCGCAAGGTGGAGAGAAGTAGAAGTCCTGTCCTTGTTTTAAAAACAAGGACAGGACTGCAACCGCTTCATATTTGCTTTTAAGCTTCAGTTCGCGAGTTGCATCACCACTGCCCACTATAATCGCGAAACTTCAAAAAAGGCTACCTGCTTGCTCTCGATTACACCGACAGTCTTTGTACTTCAAAATTATTTTTTGTTTTGGGGACCTAGGTTTGTCTCTTGGAGACAGAATGCTGTTGGCGAGAATTCATTTAAGACGTCTTTGATGTCAGCTAGATGATGGATCAGGTCTCTGTAAAATGGATGGTGAAAGCCATTGTAAAGTAATGAAAACAGGTGTAGGTCGGCTATAAAGTGATAGTTGACATGTTGTGAAAGAGTCACTCCCTATTCAAGGGCGGTAGCGGTTCAGGTTAGCTGTTCCTTTTTCGGCACACTTCAAAGAACCTTCTCCTTCTTGCACGCTCCAGCGAGCGCAGTTCTTTTGGCGTCGATGAACCTGGTGTTTTAAGGTCGACCGCCTTCTGCGATGCGCTAAGTGATGGATAGCCAGGTGCCGAAAGGCGCGCCTTGGGCCGTGCAGTTCGCTTCAACTTTGGGTACTGCGTCTCTGCGGTCTGCGAGCCCATCTTTGATGATGATGGAGCAGCACTGGCGGCTGCCATCAAGCAGGCGGATTGTAGTTTCTGCATGAATACTAGGCGTGGACCTTGTCGACTCTCGAAATCGACGTGACACTGCCCCCTTGCAGCGTCACACTGGCACAGCATGGGGCACTTGAGGTGCGCACCGTTGCCTTTTCCTCAACTCATAGAATGATAGTTTTTTTTCTTTTACGGAGATTGCGATGATTTATTTTTGTCTTTTCCAGCAAGGGCAGTTCCATAAGTAACTGGATGGTCTCTCTTGCAACTGACACATTATGCAGGGGCGCTGCAGTTTTCAGAAGGATGGTCGTTGGCACTACACTTCGCGCATGTTTCTTTCCCTCTACATGATTGTGAGGCTAGCCCGAACTTCCGGCACTTGAAAGAGTGCTTCGGGTTTAGTATGTATGGCCGGACGTTGATTTTAAAGTGTCCTGCGTCAACTGAACTGCGCACAGTACTGGTACCAAATGTGAGTATCCCGTGTTTCGTGTGGTTCTGTTGGTCATTTTAACGGAGTGTTAATCTTTGTTTTGATCTTGAAGTTCTTCATGGAGCTCTTCCGCCCTAAGGCTACCCATAGGGGGCCTTAGGGCCGAAGGCTTCGGCCCTAAGCTAGGTATTTATCAAACCAACATTTCGCGCGTCAATGTAGCCCTGTAGTCTAGAGGCCAGTTCCACCACGGGCACTGTGTCGGAGCTCATAATTCACGCGACTGTATACGTATGCCAGCACTATTTGTCACAAAGTTACAGTATTTTCTTTTTTAGCTTATAAAGGAGGCCTGTGCAACTACTCCGATTGGTGAAATAACATAATCTGCAGGTAGCCAACGATGGTATGAACATCTTAGCAAAGTTCTGCTGTCGTACGCGGTGTGTGGAGCTCCCAAGCAGATCGCGAAGTCACCTTTCTCTCAAACGCTCTCTTGTCAACAGAAGGCCCTGTCCTCAATCTCTTCTAGACGCACTATTTTGTCATCGGACGCAGTAGCTCATCATTACCTCAGACGGCTGCTATTGGCCGGTAGCTCATATTAAGCTGCGGTCGCCTACATGGCGTAGATACCGCAGCCGTCACGGGGTGCCACCACGAGTCCCCTGGCTAAGCGCACTGCGGCTGCTGAGGACAACGGCGTTTGGCGTATGTTTAGAGCGTCGTGGGCACCAAAGGCGGAATCGTGGTGTCTACGTTAACATCGAAAATGAAATTCGAACTGTGGGCCACGGTGACATTTAGAAGGTGGAGCGTTGTGGGCACCCCCACTGCGCTGCAGCCTTCGCAGTGTAAGGCAATGACGAAGGAACGGGAGCAAAGCGGAGGCCGTGTTTGATTTCCAATATTTTCGCTTCTCATTGACGCATTGAAGTACATTCTGAGGCAAATTATTTCTGAAATAGCCTAACTTCAAATGCCTTTCTCCACTTCGATAAAAAGTGGTTCAGGGCCCTTTTAACATTATACAGCCAATATATATATAGCGAGACGTTCACCCTAATTTTATTCTTTTCGTTCTAACGTACATGTCCGCACTGTTCTATATGTTATAAGGTACTCAAAATGCATCCAATGCTTTCCCCCAGGCAGCTGTTTTTATTCCTAATGCAACCAGGTAATAGAGTCTCGTGCTTGCAACGCTCACAAATATAATCGGGAGCGCGCAAGATGTCCTCGCACATCTTGTGTGATAGACCTTAGCGCTGGGGTGGGTCTTGTATAATGTAGAAGAATCGATTGTGAAATCAGAAGTCCATGGTGAGGCACATGCGTTTAAGTTCGTGAACCTGATTTGCCCGAAAAAACTTGTCCAAATTTTCACACCTGCTTTATAAGAAACCTACTGCGTCATCAATATTCCGGCTGCTTTTACCTGCAACAAATAAATCTATTATATCAATACCGATATTGCTGACATCATTTCGTCCTTCGATAGTTTAGATTGGTGAGCTATAGATACGGAGTCATAATACAAAAAAGGGTAAGGCATGCAGACACGGACACAAGAGAAGTGGACAGCACGAATGCCGACTATCAACTGAAGGAAGTACTGAGACGAAAAAAGCAAGAAGACACAAAACTCATCTGCGCCTGCTCTGGAAAGGTAGCACCACGTGTCAGTCGGGTGCAAATGCCGGTCTACGTGAGCGGTAACTGTTAAGGCAATTGATCTCGTCCTTATGTAAGGTAATCAAAGGCTGACTCACGCACGCACTCCCACCATTATTCATATGCCATGCCTCGACCATAAGACGCGTATCTTCATTCCTATGCCTGTACAATATCGCGAATTCATCTAACTATAGTGTGCATTTACAATTTTGGCAGTCTAAGCAATGTAAAGATATATTGGAAGGCAATCCACCGGTTAACCACCTTTTGGCAGTCACCAAGATTGCACTATCATCAGGCCGTTGCTGTTCACCGCTTCATACCAGGGGAACCACGTGAGCAAAGGACAAGAAAGTTCCACCTGAACATCGCCCCCGAGGGCTCCGCGGTCGCTACGCATGCGTGAGCTGAAAGAAGGTAAGAGAGGAGAACAACTCTTTTTTGCAGGATGTGACGTCACATTGTTGCTTGATTTTACTTTTTTGAAAAAAGCTACTCTCGAACGTAGATTGGCCATTAGCCATTGCCGCCGTGTCGGCTGCAAGACGTTCTGCGCGCGCTTTTGTGCGTGTCGAAAGCGTATAACGTGCGCGATATTCGTGCGAGCGCAGTTTGACTTGAGCAATCGTGGGCTTGGACTCCGTGAAATTCGCTTTCGTCATATGCGAGTTAGGGGCTTGCCGACAGGTAAACCGCCGCTGTACTTAACCTTGTTTTTCGTGGTCCTGAAATAAATGGCGCGTCGCTGCGATGGCGACTTCAATCGAGTGCGGTAATTGCTGCGCATTACGGGCGAATTAATTGCACAATACGTTCTGCATTATCGGTGTAGGCAGAGAAAACATCCTGTGAGCCTTACTTCCGTCAGTCAGTCGGTTACATGTTTCGCTCTTTTCCAGTGCACATTCCTTGATATCCACTAACGAGCTGCTTCAAATATCGAAGTGTCTATTCATCGTGCGGATGTTTTTTTTTTTTAACACAACTGGAGACGAGCAGCAGAGTTACAGCCGTGAGGTTTCCTTTCGAGCAAACCTTTTCAAATTCAAGTTTTCGCTCATGTTCGCAAGATAGCAAATTTAAGTGTTATACTCGCCGCTGTATTTTTCGATTCCATGGGACCTAGATTTAAGCTGCCTCAGGTTGAGGTTGTATTAACGCGCACAGAGGCTTTTAGAAAAATAGTAATACAGTGGGCCAGTTTATTTGGAATGGTGCTATTTGTGAAATTGATATTTCCCCTAGTCATGCTCAACAACTTACTGGTCAGATGCTTGAACTTCTGAAGAAGTATTTGCAATGTTTCCCTTCCAAATCAGCATTGTAACCAACGCTTTTCAGAAGTATGAGCGTGGTATTTGCCCCTGCAGCACTGCCATGAGTTCAAATTCAAATTGTGCCCACCGGCTGTCTATCCGTGTGCCACTAGAAAGTACAAAGAATTCATTCCTGAATTGTCGCAACATTTCTTTTTCATTCCATCTTAAGGAATTTGTTAACTTCTTTTCCTGGTCATTGTGGACTTGCTCACATTGACGGTTGGGATAGTTTGGCAAAAGCATTGCATAGTGGGCCTGTAGGTTCTTTTTTCGTATTTAGCGCATTGCCCTTCTGACTGGCCAAATTGTGACCCCTTCTGCCTGTTGGGCTTCAAATCTTGTAGAAAATGGTGTGAGCAGCCTGGAGTGCACTTGAAGAGTAATGGTAGTTTGTGCATGATCATGTTGTTGCTGCTGGGAAGATGACATCTTAGGCACATATTTTTCATACTATTAACACAAATGTTTCCATCTTAATCCCTTTGTGGCTCAATCGTAGTAGACCTGTTCGTTTTTCAGTTACTTTGTTGTTTATTTTTGTTACATATCAGTATTATGTACTATCAAGTTAGTGGGAATATAAAGCTATTTGATGTTGTATTCATGGGGAATCCTAGCTAATCCCTCGTCATGGGTATGTGCCATATGTCACAGGCAACAGTCATTCTAGTCTCTGCTTGTGGTAAAAGTATCCCAAAGCCTATTTTGCACGCTTGCAGATGAGTTGATATTTAGACATCAATGCCGGCTCACAAAGCATTTTATATGGCAATCAGCCAGCCACCTCTGCAGATGGAGAATTCTGCATTTTCCAATCGTACTCTTTCTGTTGTCCTTGGCAGAGATGTTGATTGTACACAGAGGGAATATATTGTAGGACAATAAAAATAACTTGTGATGACAAGGGCCATATATGGTGGAAATTATAGTAGACTATGACCAGCATCAGTGCAAGCCCTGCGGTATCTAAAAAATTAGTAATGTGCTGGTTTTCATATGCTACAGCTGCTATGTGCATTAAGCTCACAACTCCCTTCTTGGCAACATCACCCAGGAATGCTTACTCCTAACACTCTGTCACATGCACTTTGACAGCATCTGCATTGATCTACTTGATTGCATATCAGTAAAGATGGGTCTAGTTCCCTAAAGACTGACAATGCTGCATTCGAATGAAACCAAACCGTTCTCAAAAAGTTCTTGAAACCAGCCAAGCAGGTTTTCGAGAACTTTAATCTGGCAAAATGACAAAAAGAAAGTTATTTGAAATAAGTGATGCAATGCTGATGAGGTTGAGGCAAGCATTTCAAGGTGATTGGCCTTCATTATCTCTAGTAATAGTGAACCTGCCAAATTGGCAAAGATCTTGAATGAATTGTTCACAAGGCCCAACTATTTTGTTGCTGCCCTATATTGTCTCTATAGGAAGAGTGCACAACAAAAATCTTTTGGCTTCTTGTTATAACACCCTATAACTTCCTTAGATGTAGGGCCATTTGATATTCACCAATATATACTTACACAGGATTTAGATGATGCCTTTAAAGCTGTGTCCCTCATGCTTACATGTAAAGGAGCACTGACATTAAACTTTTGGACTGAACTTTTTTATATTAATCTGGTTCCACGTGGCAGCTTTTATGACCATACCATGCCACTGAAAGCTGCGTGTGCTTTGAGCGATTCTTAATGTGTGCTAAGACTTGCTTCACTAAATAAATTTTCTTATGACTCTTCTCAAACATCTAAATTAAAATTAATTTAATTCTAGTGTTCTATGAGTCACAACCACGATACGATTACGAGGCATGCCATAGTTGCGGACTCCGGCTTAACTTTAATCGCCTGAGGTTTTTAACATGCACCCACTCCACAGTGTGCACCAAGACGGAAAGGAAAGACCAATGTTGTGCTGCATAGTGGTCCTAACATGCTGAGTTTTCAATGACCTAATAATAGCATGGCTTACTTATGAACTGCAGCATGCATCATTTGTTTGTGACCTACTATGCAATGTTGTCACCAGGTTATGGGGCCACACTGCCTTTGGCAGATGTTTAAATGTTTGCATTAAGGATATATTTGATGCACATAGAAGGAATTTGAAGTTTCGTAGTGTAATTGACTGAATGACAGCTACATATGCATAAGAAAAAAAATTATGCCAGGACTACTTAAACTCTGCAGTGTTTGAGCTTGACCAATTCTTGCGGTTTTACATATTTTGGATGACTGCAGGTCATTCATTACAGTTATACCAGCTTTTGTACTTTCTAGTGATGCTGTTTGCCCTGGTTTTATACAGTGATCATAGATAGCCACACCACACCATGTTGGTAGAAGAATTCAGAATTTTAGTAAAATGGGGTTGCTCCATGTTGAGGTGCACCAGCATGTCATAGTAAATGGAAGCCAGAAGCAGCAGCATTTTAAGGTTGTGCCGCAAACAAACAAACATTTTAAGGTATTGTGCCGCACCATGTAAAGTCAGATTATTGTGCCCCACTTCACTCGCTGGCAGAACCTGCTGGTGAAGCATTCTGAGGAAGCTTTAGAGGTATGCTGCACTTTTTCCAAAACAGCGTCCGAGGCGGCCATCTATTTTGCCTACAGGACGAAAAGTCCCTGGCCAGGAGTGCATCAAACATACGGAAATAGCTGTCAATTGCACTGCTGAACTTCTAGATATTTATAGTTTTGCCCTCAGGTTGCAGAACACAGCAATGCTATAGCAAGCAGCGTGGTGAAAGCTGTTTCAGGGCTCAACCACGGCATAGCCAGCACTGCATGTGCATACTATACACAAACATGAGGTTTTAGCAGCAATACTTAAGAGGAAGCTTTAGCTCAGGTGCTCCTATCTAAATACATGTAAAAGGGGAATTGATTTTTCTCGGCAACCACTGCAACGAATTTGATGAGGTTTGTTGCATTTAAAAGAAAAGCTTAAAATCTAGTGACTGTTGGTTTCGAATTTTCGATTTAGGTCGTCAATTTTTTATTAAATATTGGCAAAAATTGAAAATTTCCAAGAAACGAAGCTATCAAGTTTAGAACTCTAACTGACAATGATGAAGGATAATACAATTCTGTGAATTGCATCTAAAAGCACATTTAAAGCGGACAAAATTGATGTACACATGAATATAAAAAATTTTAGTAATATAGAAATACAACTTTTGCAGAACCCTTGTAACCAACGTAACAAATTCACGTAAGATGTAAAATGACATATCGAATTTGTCCGCTCTGAATGATCTAATGTATGCTGTTTACCAAACCGCGATGTCTATTCTTGATGCAGACCTATGAATTTGTAAACGTGCTTCTATATTTTTTCAAACGGTCGAATATTTGAAAATCTATTTACAAAATTCCAGCCCTAAATCGAAATTCCACTTCCAACACTCACTAGAATTTAACTTTCTTTCTCAAATGCAACAAATTTCATTAAAATCAGTCCAGGTGTAGTCTCAGAAAAACATTTTTGCGTTTTACATGTATTTGAATAGGCCGCGTCGGAGATGGGCCCGAGCTAAAGCTTCCTCTTAACAGCAAATGGTATTTGTACTTCACTCTGTCTAACATTGCCAGGCTTTAAAATAGATGACGTCACTCTCTTTCATTTGAGGTGTTTATAAAAAAAAGTGTGTGTGCATGGTAGGGGTTAAGGCTCCTTTGTCATGCCAAAAAATCCTTCCTGACATGATGAAGTGAACCCTTGTGCATTTCAGTCTGCAGTCGCTCACTGCACTTTCAAAAGCGCAATCAGCACAAAGAGCACAGGAAAACACACAAGCAATAGTTCAGCAATTTATTTGAAACAAATAAAACTTTCTTTTACAGAATGACCACATTCCAAAAAAGCAACCACATACTATGCAGATAATACAGCCAACTTATGTTAAGTGGACCGCTGTTAATTTGTCCTGCCTTTATATGTGCAAATGTTTCAAGTCTCAAAGTGTGCCCCTACTTTGCAACTTGTCCTTGGAATGATGGATTTTTTCAAATGCTAAATTTAGCACCATTGCCACACTGGTAGAAGAAAACTACATATTAAAGTGACAAGTCCTTGTAGAACAGAAAAGGGTGTGAAGTAAACTTCCAATAATCCGACTCTCATTAATTTCATTTTTCAGTTAAGTCGGTCCTGGCCGGTGCCCATGCATTTCTATGGGCCTAAACATTCAGTATTTTGATCCTAAAACTGGCATTCGCCATATAATGCGAACTTGACCAGACCCCAACAACGACCCCTTTTAGTGGCAACGTCTGCCTCAGCAGAGCTTAGGGGACAGTGAATGTGTTATACAAACGCTATCGCCTGCCTGAAATGCTTATTTTTGACCCAGCTGAGAAAGATTTTTAAGCTTTAACGGTAGCTGACAATGTCTGATTGTAGTACGTATCTGATTCTAACAAACAGTTTTTGTTTTCCAAGGACATTGAGCCGAAAATTGCCTAGCTGTGCAATCAAGTGCGAAACTAAAACCATGTTTGTGGCATTCATATGCTTCACGTTAGAAGTGTTAACTGCTGGGCTAGTTGGTGATCTTGCATACTGAAATGATTTTGTGCCAAAAATCAACACACACATGAAAGACGACACCACGCGCGCCCACGGTGTCGTCGTCTTTCTTGTGTGTGTTGTTTTTTGCCGCAAAATCTTTTCAGTATATGCTTTACCGCATATCATGGCTGTGATACAGCGAAGCTGACTTTAGAAAGTTGGCTGGCATACTAAAAAATCAGGTATGCGTAGGTTTCCACTTTGGTTTGGAGTTGTCATTTCTACTTTAGTTTTATACTTTGGACAAATAGAAAGTTGATGCAGGTTCGTTTCAGAGGCAAATTACGCAAGCACATACTGCCAAATGAATCAACGGTGTTTCAGCAGGTTCGACCCGTCAGTCTCGTCAGGGTAGAAATAATGGAAGTTGACTGTAGAAATCGCGTTATGAAGCACAAAGAAAGTTACCTTGCTCAGGTAGTGAAAAAGCAAAGAAAAAGTGCTTCACACAACATCTACCGATGTTCTGTAGCAGATGCAAAAGCTGCCTCCCTTATCTTGAACAGAATAAATTCCTTTTGAAGACAAAATAAAGAAAACAGAAAGAGAAATCATCAAGGCATTCCACATCTATCTTATTCAGTCTTTACAGTGTTGCTACATCACCATTTCCTGAGCCTCCTATGCCAATAAAGGTTGTTGTCAAAAATAAAATGTCCCGATTCCCATGTTTTTCACCATCCAAGCAGTGTTTACAGTCAATTATTACTGCTTTTTGTAACCTCACCTGTAATTACTGTATGTTAACACTGAGCTATATGATAAGCTTAGTAAAAGTTGAAAAAGTATACTGAATGTTTATTTCTGTTTTTTTAGACATAAGAAGGGGTGCTTAAAAGCGAGCCACATTTGCAAAATGCTTGCGTAAACAGCAACTACCCCGGTCATGTCCTAATTGTGGCCATGTTGTCCCTGCAAACTTATTAATCTCATACGCCCACCTAACTTGCTGCTGCCCCCTGCTACGCTTCCCCTCTCTAGGAATCCAGTCCATAAACCTTAATGACCATCGATTATCTTCCCTCCTCATTACGTGCCCTGCACATTTTTCTTGATTTCAACTAAGATATCATTAACTCGCGTTTGTTCCCTCACCCAATCTGCTCTCATCTTATCCCCTTAACGTTACACCCATCATTCTTCTTTCCATAGCTCGTTGCGCTGTCTTCAATTTAAGTAGAACCCATTTCATAAGCCTCCAGGTTTCTGCCCTGTACGTGAGTACTGGTAAGACACAGCTGTTTCACGCTTTCCTCTTGAGGGATAATGGCAACCTGCTGTTCATGATCCGAGAATGCCTGCCAAACGCACCCCAGCCCTTTCTTATTCTTCAAAGTATTTCAGTCTCATGATCCGGATCCGCAGTCATTACCTGCCCTAAGCAGATGTATTCCCCTTACCACTTCCAGTGCCTCACTACCTATCGTAAACTGCTGTTCTCTTCCGAGACTGTTGAACATTATTCTAGTTTTCTGCAGACTAATTTTTAGACCC
The DNA here is from genome assembly GCF_038994185.2 of Dermacentor albipictus. NCBI lineage: Eukaryota > Metazoa > Arthropoda > Arachnida > Ixodida > Ixodidae > Dermacentor > Dermacentor albipictus. The sequence continues at coordinate 22,847,093 of NC_091825.1, read as the reverse complement.
ACCATTCTGCTTTGCCTCTCCAGGTCAGTGAGCATGCATTGCAATTGGTCCTCTGAGTTACTAAGCAAGGCAATATCATCAGCGAATCGCAAGTTACTAAGGTATTCTCCATTAACTCTTATCCCCAATTCTTCCCTATCCAGGTCTGTGAATACCTCCTGTAGACACGCCGTCAATAGCATAGGAGAGTTCGTATCTCCCTGCCTGACGCCCTTCTTTATTGGGATTTTGTTGCTTTCTTTATGGAGGACTACGGTGGCTGTGGAGCCGCTGTAGATATCTTGCAATATTTTCACATAACGCTTGTCTACACCCCGATTCCATAATGACTGCTGAGGTTTTGACTCAATCAAACGCTTTCTCGTAATCAATGAAAGCTATGTATAAGAATTGGTTTCTTAATTAGGTCTTTCGTCTCCTGCGATAACTTACCGGTATCCTGTCTAACGAAGTTACAACCGACTTCTATTGCACACTCCTTAATTATGCCCATAAGATTTTGGTTCATTGCTTCAACACTGAGGGTCTCTTCCTGAGTTAAAGCCCAATACCTCTTCCGTAGCCTGATCCGAAATTCCTCAACTTTCCCTCTTACCGCTAACTCATTGATCGGTTTCTTATGTACCAGTTTTTTCCATTCCCTCCTTAAGACTAGGCTAATTCGAGATCTTACCATCCTATGGTCACTGTAGCGCACCTTGCCGAGCACGTCCACATCTTGTATGATGCCAGGGTCAGCGCAGGGTATGAGGTCTACTTCATTTCTAGTCTCGCCATTCGGGCTCCTCCATGTCCACTTTCGATTATCCTACTTGCCGAAGAAGGTATTCATTGTCCGCAAATTATTCCATTCTGCAAACTCTACTAATAACTCTCCCCTACTATTCCTGGAACCTATGCCATATTCCCCCACTGACCATTCTCCAGCCTGCTTCTTGCCTACCCCGGCATTGAAGTCGCCCATCAGTATAGTGTATCTTCTTTTGACTTTATCCACCGCCGATTCCACGTCTTCATAGAAGCTTTTGACTTGCTGGTCACTGGATATAGGCGGCTAGACATGTACGGCCTTCAATTTTTACCTCTTCTTAAGTTTTACAACAAGACCTGCCACCCTCTCGTCAATGCTATACGATTCCTGTATGTTACCAGCTATATCCTTATTAATCAGGAATCCAACTCCTGGTTCTCGTCTCTCCGCTAAGACCCGGTGGCACAGGATGTGCCTGCTTTTTAGCGCTGTATATGCTTCATTTGTCCTCCCAACCTCACTGAGCTCTATTATATCCCGTTTAATGCCCGCTAATTCCTCCAATAGCACTGCTAGACTCGCTTCACTAGAGAACTTTCTAGCGTTAAACGTTGCCAGGTTCAGATTCCAATGGTGGCCTGTCCGGATCCAGAGATTATTAGCACCCTGTGCGGCGTCACAGGTCTGACCGCTGCTGTGGTCAGTTGCTTCGCAGCTGCTGGGGACCGAGGGCCGGGGTTTGATTGTTCTATTCATAAAGGAGGTGGTGGCCAATCCTGCTCTGGTAAGGGAGTGCATTACCAGTTCTGGTCGCCGGGGTCAGGCCACCAGGCCTGTTTATACAAATGTATCAACGTGGATTTTTTTTATCCGGTGGAAAATTGCGTGGCACCTGGATTTGAACCACAGTCCTTCTGCACGTGAGGCGGATGCTCTACCTCTACGCTATCGCTGCATCGGGGCGCAAGTAGTAAGTAATTATACGGGAAGCGTTTTATTTACTGTAATTGAAGGATTGGAGTAGATTAGTTTGACCACTGAAACAGTGGGACTGGTCCAACTGTCAGAATTCTGACAAGTTATAAGAACTGGAATTGCATAAACCACAACTCTGAAGGAATGGAGTGGGAATAGAATGGAGCACCCCCACTCTGCAATTCTGCACCATGCCGATACATCCTGTTCTTGGGCAATGCCAGCGCCGCTCTAGAATTACAAAGACGACCGCACTACCAGGGCGAAACACATAGAAGGCCCGTCAGCTGCCGCATGATCACGTGCTGCCAACGAGCAATCCTGCACAACCTCTCTCTCTCTCTCTCTCTCTCTCTCTCTCTCTCTCTCTCTCTATATATATATATATATATATATATATATATATATATATATATATACACACACACACACAGTGCAGAGACTGGTACCCTAGGTAGGGGCTAGGACTCGCAAAACTATAGTGTTCTCCACAACTGTGACGAGTACCAGGCCACCAAACTCCTTGCCCTGTACACGTTGCTGTCTATCTTCATGATCTTCAAGGGGAGTATGGTAGCGCGATTCAAAGACGGGACAAGAGAAGACACAAAGGGACACACACAGCGCTAACTTCCAACACTGTTTATTGTCGAAATCCAGGTCATACTTATACACTCAGAGAACATGAGTCACAGCCACGTGAACAGATTAACAGTCATAGCGATACATTTTGTGATAAGTTAGGCCATGCGCAAAAATTTCAGTTCTTTTTCAGATAGAGCCAATGATGGTTTGCTGATACATGTATCCCCTAGGGCATCAATCTGCTCGGCTTCTATTATAAGTCTAGTGAGTTCGCACTTGTTTCTACTGGTAATGGTTGTTGATTCGAAGAGAGGGGAGCACTTATGTTGCTTACAATGAAGGGAGAGAAAGCCATCTGATACAAGTTTGTCGACTTTATTTTTGTGTTCGCGCAGTCTATCATTTATGCATCTGCCCGGCTGTCCGACGTAATACTTCCCACACGACAAGGGTATACGATATACAATTGAAGTCTTACATTCTCTGAACTTCTTCCTGTGTTTAACTTGGCAGCTAGGGGGACTTTCTTTCTTTTCTGGTCTTGTTTTCCTGCACATGCATGTTTTCCTGCACATTCATCTTCATGAGCCTAGATCCTGATGCAACCACTGGTGCCACACTGCTATTTTCAAAGGCCACCACTAGGTGAAGTGCCAGGGCCCGCCCAGGCCAGGGGTCATCGGCTTGGTCCAATACACAAAAGACAGTAAACTTCGTATTGACAGGACTACGAATCGGATTAGTAAATTTTTAACTAACCCGAACCAATTTGTAACTACTGATGAATTTTCTTCTCCGTGATTGCTAGTAAGATCCGGTGTGCCACAAAGCTCTGTATTGGGACCAATTTTATTCTACCAAAAACATGGCTCCACACATTGTTTGAAAACATGTGAGTGCATATGCTTGTATCGGACAGCGAGAATAAGTAAGAGTCAGTAAGCAATGTCAGATACATGCAATCTGGCTTACAAAACAAAAGAAACTGGTCACTATTTAGTAATAGTTTTCTTTTGTGTGAAACAACTTCACCCTTCAAAAGTTCCTCATTCTACAAAGGTTTATATAGCGAAATCTAGAAATATTTGGATGCATTTGAGTGGTAACCTGGCCCAGGGAACTTCTAGTGGCGGCCTGTCTCGATCTCTCAATTCCTGGCACTCCCCAATATTGTCACGTGGGCAGCAAAACTGTGATTAATGAAACGAGCGTTTTATTGGGCGAACTTGTGCCTTCAAAAACAGGCTACACTCAAAGAAGGATGGTAGAGGCGAACACGATCGGCCGTCGAAAATCTGATGAGCGGGTCAAGCGCGTTGGCTTTTTTACATCTGTCGTCGAATGTTCGAGAGCAATCGCTGGGACCCGCGTGCCTTTCACAAAGTTTCACATTATTCACGTCGCGCACACATGCATTCAGATAACACAAGTTGCAGTGAAAGACAGTGGATGGAACCCATCGATAACTTCCAGAAACTTCTTTTACATGCAGACGCGTACTGCGCTGCGCGATAAAATTTGTTAGGCGGCGAGAAGTGGTCGCCCGATAAAGAAGTACACGCGTCAATATACAGCATGCCTGACTGCTGCAGTGGTCAAGTGCTCTGCAGCTGTAGGAAACCAAGGGATAAGGGTTGATTTCACAATTTATGGCATTTCCAGATTTTTAACTTAGTACGATCTCTACACTATGTCGACACTATGCCACTAGACCATTGCTGTGCTGCAGTCATCATAATATTGATTACTCATTGTATACACAAGCTATACAGCTGGTTAGGCAAAATTTTAAACTCCGCAAGGAAAACAGGACGTGAACTGAAACATAGGCGCACACAAAGCACAGGCTTCCAACTGGTTTTATTTCGTGAAAGCAGAGAATATATAAGGTACTTCAAATTAGCGAAACAAGGAGCAATTGCAAGTAATTTGTGCATGAAGCAGTGATAAAAAATATCATGGCCATGTATGCATTAAGAGTGCAGGAGAGTCTTAATGTGCCCATCTGAGTAATTCTTTCCTTGAGAATCTCCTCTTGCAGTGCAGGAGCTGCGACAGCAAAAGCTGCCTGCCTCATCTGGAACAGAATAAACTCCTTTCGAAGGCAAGCTCAAAAGCAGAAAGAGAAGTCATCAAAGCATTCTACATCGCTAAAATTTGTGACAACTAAGCTAGCTCACCTTCTTGATACCTATCAAGGAAAGAAATAGAATTCTTAGATGGGCACCTTGGGACTCTACTGCACTCTTAATGCACAGGTGGCCTTGCTATTTCTCATATCTGCCTCTTGCACAATTTCTTTGCGAATGTTTTTTGTTTTGCCATTTTGAAGAACCTTATAAACTCTCTGCCTTCACCAAACAAAGCCAGTTGGAAGTCTATACTTTGCGCATGCATCTATGCTTTTGTTCATGTCCTGTCTTCCTCACACAGTTTAAAATTTTGCTGAAGCTACGAGCTGACTAACCCAACAACATGCCTTACTTCAGTGTCCAGCTGGGCTTGCTGGCAAAGCTACACAATGCCAGCTCAAGTGACCACCGTGTGTGTCTGCTCTTCCGTGTTCGCATGTGGCTCAGCCTTGAGTGCATGTGTAGTTTCAATACTGGCTACAATATTTTAACTACTAATATAACTTCTATCTTCAACTTCCAGCCAGACAGAGTACCTCATACTACATTCTGAACATTGCTGCAGTCAAGAAAGATTTCTGTCAAATGCACTGGCCTCTACCACCAAATGCCTGAAAAATTAAGAAACATTATGTAGATTCCAGACACAGTCGGGATTTATGTTGGAGGTAAATGGCTATGTAGCGTTGGTTTGGGTTCTTCCAAACATTGCAGTGTTAACCAATGTGTTTGTGTATGGCGAGTGATTGCATATATGACACAAGCTTTGTGAGGAGAGTATGAATGCAAAGGCATGGTTTCTTTGTCTCTTTCCTAACACTGTGGTGGCAGCTGTTTTGACGAGTGGAAAACGTGGCTTATGCAGTATGCGCAAATGGGCACGGGCCTATTCTAGGCCCATCTCATAGAATGGGTATGTGTCGCTGCCACACAAGTATACAAGCCTTACATGTAGTATTAAGATAAGTGTCATATGTCTCTGTGAATACACCTCTTGTCAACGTTCTTCACTAAACAAGCACATGTCACCTTCATCCTCACTGCACAGAGAACAGCTACAGGTGATAAGGTGGCTTCCCTGCATAACATGCCTGTGACATCTGCTACTGCTAGCTTGCCAACGCAAATACGCTTTCCATCATTTGGATTGCAACAATGCATTAAATATGAATGTTTCATAGATTCTCATTAACCACTTTTAACATGTATGTTGGATCTACACGATTCCTTTTTGTACTCCAGTGAAGAAACATTACAGCATAAAGGTACAGTGTCCATGTTGTGCTAGCTACTACAGTGAGGGGGATTTGGAAATGTGAGTGAATCCCAAAGGTGGTGCATTCTAACAAAGCACCTCGAAGTCCAGCTACAAAGAAAGAATGGGAGAGACTGACATGCTCACAGTTTGATAAGAAACTTGTATATGCACACATGCTCTGACATGTATTATGCACTGTTATACACATGCCACTATCCCATACACACAGCAATGCATTGGGGAGCAAGAAGTATGTGCACGACAGTGGTCAAATGGCTAGAGCGTCATGTTATGCTGGGAAACAGGTTCGGGGTCACTGTAACATATTTTTGTTTTCAATGCAGATGACCGAAATGAGTCGGGACGTAAAATTGCCTACTGCAAAGTGCTTGGCATGAAAAAATAATTATTTGCATTAAAAATGCCCAAATCTAGCACATGCAAGTGTGCATTCCCACATACCTGAAACGTTTTGAGGTGCAGCACATTGCAAGTGCAGTGGCTTTGCCACAAGGTTGACGTGTATAACAGTAAAGAGCGTAGCAACAATGGTAGCTTTTCCACAAAACCAAGGTGCATTGCGGTGCAGCACATTGCAACAGCCGTGGCTTTTACACAAAGCTAATGTGCATAATGCTGCAGCATGATGGAGCATGTTTTTAACAGACACAACATACAGGCTCTTTACATGCACATCAATGATTTTATGAGCAGCTAAAGTGGTTGTGAATGTCGCAACGATGTTTTTGTTTTCACTTTTCAGACTGCAGAATGCCGATTTCTACATTATACTAGGGCAAATAAGTAGCTTTTTTATTCTCAATGCCTTTTAAGCAGTGTGGTGTTATTGCGACCACAGTATATTAGAGAAAATATGAAAATTTAGTATAATACAACTAATAAGTTTTGCTTCTAGTATCACTGAAAATTATATCAAGAAGCTTGGAGAACTGTCTCCTACTGAGTGCACATAAAAAGCATTTCGAAATGGTGGCCTCAAAACACTGAAACTTCAGTCACAGGCTGCATTCTTAGTCTTCCCCAAAATATAGGTCATGACCCTGAGACAGCTTGCAGTTGTGAAGTGGCTTGGGAAGTTTACAAATAGATCTGAAATTATTTTAAAGTTCAGGCTATAGCTTGTATGTGCAGTTGTGCCTGCTTATAGCACAACTGGTGCTGTATAGCATACTCGTGATAAAAACAGTTCCCCAACAGAAAGGCACTCCTTTTTGTGCAACTTCCGTGACTGTCTATTAGACAGTCACGAGAGCACGAAAAGGGTTTGAGACTATTAAGACCAATTTCCTTGAGGCAAAGTTTAGCATGGAGCCAGTTTGGTCACAAGTTATTCCTACTCACAGATGTCTGTTTTTTTTTTCATTTAGTTTCAGGTCCACCTAAATTATTGCCGTCATGACAGTCGTCACATAATATGGTAGCATCAATTGTTGTATTAATCATTCGAGCATCGAAATCTAAAAGTTTGCAGCAGTGTAAAAGGACAGGAGGACAACGGAAAAGAGGAGAAGTATCACATTTTAACATTAGTGGGTTGCAGTGCAACAGAAATAGGCAAGCACTAATTGAGCAACGAGGCCACTGGACACAGGAAACGCAGATTTAGTTGAAACACAGCAGCCTGTAAGGAAGAGATAGAACATTAATTCTTTGCGAAGCTTAGTCAGCATCACTATTTTATATGCCATCGGTCATCATGAACATGCCAGAGGCAAAGCATACTGTTATGGGGATGTTGGGAGTATAGAAAGACTGTATTTACAATATAATGCCGCGAGAACTTGGTCACATTCACAACAGTGGAGGAGAAAATCAACGTCTGTTGCACAACTATAGTCTGCAACACCTTTGTTATCGCGTAGCGTGTCATGTAATCAGTAGCGACGGCAATCGACTTGTTAACTCTAGTCATCGGAAAGGTGCCAGGCAAGTCAAGGCCTAAGCGAGAGAATGGTTCAGAAGGAACTTCAACTGGATGGAGTCATCCGACAGGTGGTCGGGGAGGTTTCTCTCGGCGCTGACACAATTCACAAGTTGCGACATAAGAGTGCAGAAAGCAGTAGAGACCCAGCCAGAAGAACCAGTGTCGTACGTGATCGTATGTACGCAAAACTCCAAGGTGTCCCGCCGTCGGTGCATCGTGACGTTCAAGAACAACAGATTGCAGACGACAAGGAGGGACAAGGAGCAACTCAGGGCCATCAGCGTTGATAGTGCTGTGGTAGAGGATGCCGTTGTGCGGCACAAACATGCGGCATGTGCCGTCAGTGCTGCTGGAGTGATTGCATTCCGTCGATGACGGGCTGTAAGGACTCGTCGCGTTGTTGTTCGGCGTGCATGTCAGTCATGTCAGTGAACGCCATCACGCAGGTCATCGGATCATGCGTAGAAGGATTAAGTGGATCCACGGCGTGACGAGAGGCAGTCAGTGTCCTTGTGGAGGCATCCAGTCTTGTAATTGACAATAAATGAAAATTCCTGCAGCCACAAAGCCCAGCGACCAAGCCGTCCTGTCGGGTCCCGGAGGGAAGACAGCTGGCAGAGTGCATGGTGGTCTGTAACGATCGCAAATGTGCAGCCATACAAATATGGCCAGAACGTGACGATAGCCCAAACTAAAGCGAAGCACTCCCACTTGGTGATGGGGTAATTTCTCTCGGCAGGTGACAGCAGGCAGCTGGCATAAGCTATCACGCACTCGGTAACACTTGTGTTGTTGATCGAGAACAGCGCCGATGCCATGACCGCTTGCACCAGTGTGGACTTCGGTCAGTGCAGATGGATCAAAGTGGGGAAGTATGGGAGGAGTTGTCAGAAACCCGATGAGAGCGGCAAAAGCGTGAGCCTGCTCCGGGCCCCATGAGAATGGCGTGTTCTCCTTTAGAAGATCTGTCAAAGGCCGAGCAATGTTGGCAAAGTTTTTGACGAAACGGTGAAAGTAAGAACACAGGCCGACGAAGCAGCGCACGTCAGAAGCAGAATGTGGCAGAGGGAAACTGTCTATGGCACGAACTTTTTCCGAATCTGGTTGAACACCGGATGCGTCAATGAGGTGTTCCAACACTGTAATCTGACGAAGCCCAGATTGGCACTTCGTGGAATTCAGTTGGAAGTCTGCTTTTAAGAAGACCGCAATAATGGCAGCGAGTCGGGTAAGTCGGCTGCCGAACATGGGAGAAAAAACAACAGCTTCGTCAAGGTAACAAAGACAGGTGGTCCATATGTAGCCTCGCAGAAGAGAGTCCATCAGACGTTCAGATGTCGCTGGAGCATTGCATAGGCCAAAGGGCATGGCTTTGAACTGATATAAGCCATCCGGCGTGATGACGGCTGTCTTCTCCAACCATTTCATCAACTGAAATCTGCCAGTAGCTGGATCGAAGATCGATGGACGATAAGTATTTAGCACTGTGCAAGCAGTCCAAGGCGTTATCGATGCATGGTAGTGGGTAGACATCTTTTCGTGTGATCTCATTTGAGTGGCGATAATTGACGCAAAATGCCAGCCACCATCTTTCTTTTTTCACACGGACGACAGGCGAAGTTGGGCCAAGGGCTGGCTGATGGCTCGATGACCCCCTTGCGGAGCATTTTGCCCACCTCTGGTTGGGTGACTCGATGTTCATGCTATGCACATAGGGACGCCGACAAATAGGATTTGTGTTTCCAGTGTTTATACAGTAGTGAACAAAAGATGTTCGGCCTAAAGGCCTGTAGCCGAAATCAAAGATGCCATTGTACGATTTAAGCAGGAGACGTATGTACCTGGCCTGTGTAGAGGTGAGGTTAAGTGCAGTCATTTTTGCAAAGTCATCCGTTAATGAACCAGAGCTGGGAGCTGCAATTGGCACTATAAACCCTTCTCAGAATGCAGACTCTCAACATCAAATTCAGAACCACTAGAAACGCTGTCCAAGAAAATGCTGGCTGGAATCACTTCAGGGCACAGGCTGAAATTCAGAAGCGGTAAAACGATGTCGTTATTAGTAACTGTGACTGGTTCAAAGCACATCGATGATGGGGCAAAGAACATATTCACCATCAGGAACCTGTGGCTGGGCGGTCAAAGTGACATAAGTAACTGCATCGGGTGACAGACGCACATCGTGAAGTGAGCACAAGTGTGGGGAGGCGGTGCTCGGAGCATCGGCTGGTTGAGGCAGTTCCAACTGAAGAACGCCGGTCGTTAAGTTGATGAGAGCAGAATGAGTGGATAAAAAGTCAAATCCAAGGATAACGTTATGAGGGAAGACGATCACAGCAAAGAGAACAGAACTAGGGCGGCCAGCTATACTTGCTGTACACATTCCAAGAACAACCAGCATGCCACCGTCAGTCATATGAAGCACTCGGGCACCTGCTGGGGTGAGGAACTTCTTTAAACGTCTACGCGGGCTAGCACTCATCACAGATATGTGGGCTCCACTGTTGATGAGTGCTTGGGCAGCTATGCTGTCTATTTTAACGCCAATTACACTTCTTCTTGTGGGCATAGACAGAGGATTTGCTGCAGCATTAGGCAATGCAGCACCACCTCCGAGGGCTGCATTTCTTAGTTTTACGAACGGGTGTGGCCAAACGCCACAGGGGACGAAAGGCGACATGATTGCAGCGAACAGGAAGATGGGCAACATGTTTGCGGTGAACGAGACTGGTGTCCGTGCGATGATGGTGAGCAACTGTACTACATGTTCCTAGCAGAGTTGGCGCTGGTAATTAAGCGGTGGGCGAAACATTTTCATCAAAACGGCTCAGGTTGGTCGGCGTGCAAAGTGTTAAGGGCGACGAGTTGCGACAGTATCAGACGACATGACCAATGCGGCGGCAGATGAAACATATCGGCTGGTCGTCCGCAGTTCTCCACTCAGTCGGGTTGCGATAACACGGAGAGAAGTGTCGGGATGGAGCAAAAATAGTAGAAGGGTGTTTGTTAGCTCTGGTGTTGGCAAGAGCACAGACAGAACATAAACCAATGTTTTCAAGTTCCTGGTGAATGATAGCTTGTGAGAAGGGGACTGAAAATGTAGCATCAGGGATACCCGAACATAAATGCGGGCGCCATCACATCCAGTTCATGTCAACGATTCACACCACGTCCTCCGATGGCGGTACATGCTGCTGTGTGGGTTGATCTTCACACGTCTGCATTGCAGGAGTATTAGGAAGTCTGGCGAATGGTTGCAAGAGGCATCGGCTTTTGGCCTGCTGGAATTCTCGTCACTCTTTGAAGATAACATCAACTGTAGGGCAGCTTTTGCACATGAGCAGATTAAAGGCATCGTCAGCAATGCCTTTAAGCACATGCCCAACCTTCTCAGCTTCTGTTATGTTGTGATCGGGTTTGCTTTACGACAAAGTGCCAGCATGTCCTGGATGTACAAGAGTTAGGACTCCATGGGGGATTGGGCACAGGAGGCCAGTTCCTGTTTTGCATCAATTTTACGGCCGGCTGGTTTGCCAAACAACTCTGTCAACTTCTCTTTGCATTGGTCCCAGCTTGTTAGCTCCTCTTCGTGGTTTTCGTACCACACTTTTGCCATGCCTCTTAGGTAGAACAACAGGTTAACTAGCATACGCGTAGGGTCCCATCTGTTGATTCCACTCATGCGTTCGTACATAGCCACCGACTCTTCAACATCAGCGCCATCGGTACCGCAGAAAGTTCCAGGATCCTTATTTATCACCGCCGCTACTGCGTTAGGGTTATAAATAAGGATCCTGGAAGTTTCTGCGGTACCGATGGCGCCGATGTTGAAAAGTGGGTGGCTATGTACAAATGCATAAACTCGGACATGCGAGAAATCGTCAGCGCATCTCTACGGGACTGCACGGTAGTCGAGGCTGAAGAAGCGGCCATCGCTCTAGCGGCAGCGGAGGGCTATCGGACTAGGTGGTTTTTAACAATACTAACCAACTCCCAAACAGCATGCTGAAACTACATGTTAGGCAGAATAGGTCACAGAGCGCTCCACATATTTCGCTCTGAAGATCACCACACACAAAACCCAGAAAAAGAACAACCAATTAGACACACGATAGTGTGAACGCCGGGTCACACGGACGTGGAAGGCAACCATGAGGTTGACAGGGTAGCTCGAGAATACACAGCATACCGAGCACCCTCCACCAATGACCTCGAGGAAACTGAGCCAGTCCCCAGAGAATACTCGGCTATCCTAAACCACTATAAAGGCAGCAGGAAGCGGTACCCCCACTGCATAGCTCTCTCACTAGAGAGGACTCCATAGCTTGGAGGCTGCTACAGACGGGTGCATATATGAACTGAAATACACTCAGTAAAATACAACCCACACAGTACACTGACAAATGCTCATGGTGCCAGGAAACACCCACGCTCTACCGTATAACGTGGGCCTGCCAGAAAACAAACGCGGCACCAAACCCAAGTGCGGAGCAATGGAAAGGAATGCTCTCTAGCGACCGTCAGGACATCCAACTAGGGCTGATCCGACGGGCCCAGCTGGCAGCGGCATCCAGCGGAGCCCTGGACTAGAGGCAGAGGGTTATAGCTAAAAAGATGGAAGACACCATCTGACTCCGCGAAATTCATTAAATTTTTCTAGAGCTCAATAAACGTTTTTGCTCCTCCTCCAGGATCCTTGGGTTGCACAACCACAACCTTGGCTATGCCCAATGACAAGGGACAGCAAGATGCTACCTTACGCCTAGACGTCACCTCTTATGACATTTCAAGGCAGCGAGGCTGAGACTGCACTGTATTCAGCGGCACTGACAACCATGATGTAGAGGACTGACTTTCCCCCTATGTACAACACATCAGCAGAATAAGAACAAGGAAATGCCCCACACAGGTGCATGGCACTAAACTGGACGCACTACCTGCTGTATGCAAGAGAGAATTAGGAAGAATGAGCTTCCCATTACTCCTGAGCACCTACCTACAACTGTTTCTATGGGCACAGCATTGAAGCTGCAATTGAGGTAATGCCTAACACCACATGAAATACAAAGCACAATAAGTCAACACAGAGAAACCAAAACAACTGCACACACAACTTCTCACCAAAATAGACACGTCTGCTTTATGTTGCATCTGAGCTGAAACGGGAGAATCCCAAACTTTGAGTCACATAACATCAGAAAGAATCAGCTGCTATGAGAGAACCAGTGAGATTAATCTGGCGCGCTATGCATGCATCTGTAGCCTAACGGGTAAGGAATTGGGCTGCTGCACTAAGGACCCAGACCAACGACCCACCATCAGGCACGTTACTATTATTGAGCCAATCTGACTGGATGTACGAAGAAGCCAGGAGACAGATCATGATAATGCTTTGCACAAGAGACAACGAAGCTGAACCCACGTTTTCTGCCTTGTGCTTGCAATGCTCTACCAAGTGAGCTTTAACGGCAGTTGTCCCGATGTCAATTTTCTTGGATAGCTGCGCATGTGTACTAAGCATAGCCCTAAGAGTGCTGGGCAGCAGCACTCACAGTCATGATGGCAGATGTTAAGTATGCTTTAAAACACCCACATTACAAAGTACATGATCTTAGAAGCTGGCAAGTGGCTAATAAACACTCGTTTTCTACCATGAGGCACCAAGGCAGACAAAATCAAAACATTTGTAGCTTATGAGCGAGAAAAATCAGGGGAATCCCGCAGCTCAATTTTTTGTTTATAACAAGCATGTGATGGCAACAGACTATGAAGCAACAGAGGCTATATAGAAAAATGGGTTAGAGCTGACGACAATCATTGGCAGCTCACACTATAATGCTTTCTCTACAATGTATTGTCTCAAGACATCTGGCAGCAAATCTTCTGGATTCTTCTACTATGTCTTTTGCAACTGAAATTTTAAATGTGTGTAATACTTCACGGCAACTTAGAACACTTACATAGTTCAGCATCTCCATACCTTAAATTTGTGGACCAGCTTTGTCACCTTTCTAGAATAACTCTCTGGTGTCATACATCACTCAAACCAGTACTAATTAAATCTACCTTTAGATACGCAGTACCTGCATTAGGTGCAGCAGCATACCCTTTTAGCAAATGGATATACATACCACGCTCAGACTGAGCAAACCATACAAACCAACAGCGACCCGTACTTGTGTCCATTTGTCTTCAATGAAGCAGAGACAGGCCAGGTCTCAATAAACACAACAAATATAAGGTGCAGGCAGAGGAAATAAGCAGAAGCTGTAAAGACAGCAGTAAAGTGAAACAAATTAGGCAAATTTGCACACAGTCAGCGATCTGGGCCGAGGACAATGCACAACGTTACTGCCACAATTAGAAGCAAATGCTCCTCATGCAACAAGAAAAAACACGTTTTAGCTGTAAACAGCACGAGTGAGTGGAGTTGGTTGATATTCTAAAAACAGCACATACAACAATTAAAGCAGACACATTACTTGTGTCATCTGTCTTCTTGCTGTTTTTACAATATCGGTCGCGGTTGCAAAGCTACGCACATGATCTATGAACGAAAGCAACGGACGTGCATATAAAGCTTGGTGAGCCGATTCATACTAATATATATATGTTTTTTTGAATGTTCCCGTAAAAGTGATAGTAGCAGCAGCAGTAAAGTGGTTTCGTTTACCAGCTCGCTCACAACGTACGCACTGTATGATTTAACTCCACGGCTCGCAAAGGAGCTACTAAGAAGCTTCAAGTGAAGGAAATCCCAGTTGAAAAACACAACAGGAAATTTTAAGAGTCTGTCGTATTTTGGGACGTTGTTTCTGTAGTTCTGTTGCCTGTAGTTCTGTTGCCTGTAGTTCTGTTGCATGTAGTTCTGTTGCCTGTAGTTCTGTTGCCTGTAGTTCTGTTGTCTGTAGTTCTGTTGCCTGTAGTTCTGTTGCCTGTAGTTCTGTTGCCTGTAGTTCTGTTGCCTGTAGTTCTGTTGCCTGTAGTTCTGTTGTCTGTAGTTCTGTTGTCTGTAGTGTGACGTCCTGTAGTAGAAAGTTGTGTAGTTCTTGATCAATATTTAATAAAAAATTGACAGAGACGTCCATAAGGTTATGTAAATTTGTTAGTACAAAAAAGAAAAACATAAAAGTAAAAAAAAATTTAAAAAAAACGTCTTCGCCTAGGATTCGAACATGCGACCTCACGATTCCGAGCCCGGCATCTTACCACTGCACCACCCCTGACATGCTTTTCGAATGTACGTTTTGGCCATGTGAACAGTACGACGTGCCGATGCGCTGATGTTTACATTTGCATTTTGAGAGCCAAGATCCGCTATCACTCCACCGCGTCAAGTGCCGCATCTCTAGAAGAGCAAGAGTGTTCGTACCATCGACAGGTACATCTTGCAGTGCTAGAACATCGATTTTGATGTACGATATCCTTATTAAATAAGAAATTCAGAAATAGACAACGTTGACTTTTAGGGTTATTACTGCTAGTTTCGACAGTTGTCTCTCGTTCTTTACACTTTTGAGCGCCAATATAATTCGTGTGTTCAATGCAAAATAACTACATGAACATTCGTGGATGAGAGTTCTTTCTGACAGCATACTGGCTTCTCACGGCAGCACTGCACCAGATTAATGAGACCCGAGCGAGACAGCTTTTCACGCAACTTTGTGGAACAACCCAAATCTTCTTTTCCCCTTCGCATAAGCTTGTGAAATATTCCTGGGAAATTAAATAATGTGTCAGTGTAACAGCACATGTAAGTCCACAGGCCTGTGTGCCACATCTTACCAAAAAAAACGGATACGCAGCCATTCCCGCAGATGGTATGATTTTGATCAGCGGCCGATTTTGAGGAGGCCGGTAGGGCGTTGCTGGTGCCGCGTCGTCACGGCACAATTATAACTATTCGCCACGTCGACTTTATTACTGGTGTCGGTGCCATCAGCATTGCCGGCGTCAGAGAAGCGCGATTGAATACCGCGCAAGAGAAAAGTACAGTGTACACCACCGATGCGAAAACATACAATTTTAAAGGACCGCGACGGAAAGCGCTTCTGTTGCGACTTCGGAACTCTTGGCCGTCACGACCGAATGTTCCTGCTGCTACGTCAGAATTGGTGTCGTAACGTCGGAGTCGCTGTCAGGATATAAAGCTGTTGTTCCGACTTCAGAACTCTTGTTGTCGCGACAGAATGCTTCTGTTGCGAAATCAGAATTTCTGTCGTAATGTCAGAAATGTCTCCCAATTAAGAAATGTCAACAACTTCTATCGTACTACAGAATTTCTGTAGTTGCGACAGGAATTCCTTTTGTCTTTTTCAACCGGGCACTACAGAAGCTTGTCGCATCACACAATTTCAGTGCACTTCTGTTGTCATCATTGGGTACATGTTGCGGCGATAGGTTTCCGTTGTGGAACAGTTCTGCGTAGTACAACAGAAGTTTGTCCATTACTTCAGGAACACTTCTGTTATGACAACTGGGGGCCTGTTGCAATGATAGGCTTCTGTCGTACAACATTTTTCTGTAGTACAACAGAAGTTGGTCGCATTACTTCAGGAACACTTCTGTTGTGGGGGCCTGTTGCCACAATAGGTTTCTGTAGTATTTCAACAGCTCTCTGTAGCACTACAGAAGTTCTTCGGGTTACTTCAGGAACATTTCTGTTGGGACAACAGGGTGCCTGTAGTGATGACAATTTTTTCTGTAGTACTACAAAAATCTGTTGTAGAGCTTCAGCTTTCTGTTGTAACAACAGACATACGACAGACTGTACTTCTGTAGTAGCAACAACAAATGTCTGTTGTACATCAGAAACGTCTGTCGCTCCATCAGGAATCTGTAGTTACTACAGAAAAATCCTGTTGTACAACAGAAATTTCTGTAGTACTGAACACAACCTCTATTGTCATTTTCAACTGGGATACGCTTTCGTTATCTCACTGCAACGAATGAAAGCCTCTGACGCCCATACCGCGGTCAGCAGTGAGAAAGTTAATTAAATGCAGCAATGCGCTGCATGGGTAAATAAGAAGGGCATAGCGTAGTCATCCTATAGAGATGGAGAAAAATAGACTTAAGAACGCGATAAACATCATAGGACGACATCCACGCTAGTTGAGTGCATGCATTTTTGGCGCGTGGAAGATGTCGCTGTTTTTTTTATTTTTTTACATCGGTGCAACGCGTAGGAACTGCAGTGTTGAAGGCACGAACGAATAAATTATACTGCGATCACTGCGGGACCTGCGACAACCGTTTCGTGTTCCTTCGAATTTCGAGATCACATCGACCACAGCTCGAATGCGCAACCGGTTTTTTACGTGTCAGCAAGAGAACGGGTAATCGCACAACACTTACCGTTGCTCCAAGTACGTCGCGGTAGCACCAGCAGCTGGGCAACAAATGTCATCAAGCCCTGGCCCACCGCAGTCTCCGCAACTTGAAGCTTCTATAAGCATTCGCCAAAAACTAAAAGCGGACCACAGCCATACGTACGCGCGCGAACGAGACGCAAGCCATGCGTCTGAGTTCGAGAGTAGTTATTTCAGAAAAGCAAAAACAAACAACAATATGACGTCACATCCGGTAAAGTCAATTTGTCCTCCTTTCTCACCTTCTCTCAGCTAACGCATGCGCAGAGACCACGGAGCACTCGGGGGCGATGTTCAGGTAGAAAGTTCCCACCGGAATGCGCTACTGGAGCCGGCAGCAGCTACAAAATGCTACGCGAGCCACTTCAACCCTGCAGTCAGCGGCAATCTGTTGCAGTGCTCTGAATGTTACTCTGTTTGTTGGCAGGTGAGCTGTATATATATATACATATATATAGATTTTTTTGCGGCGCTGACTGCAAAGCGTTTTTTCGTGCAGTGTTTGATCCGGTACTATGACTGATAGCAGTGCAGAGTGTGGTTTATGCAATGCGATTTTTGAAGATGAGTGTAGCGTTACTTGTGCGGAATGCAGTTTGTCTTATCATTTTGGGCAGCACTGTTCTGGTATTGCTGAGTCGACATAAACGTCAATGGGGTCTGCGAAACGTGAGAAATGGCGTTGTCGTACATGTCGCGGAGACTCTAGAGCCACTGTCGCTTCTGGGAAGCTGTCGCAGGACAGCTCTTCAGGCATATTGGCAAGGTTGTCTTCCCTCGAAGACAAGCTGACAGCTATCCTTGGTCACAAAGACGTAATTGACAGTCTTGCACTGATACCAATACACGTTGATAAGCTGACGTTCACTTGTCAGTCCCTGCAGACCACAACTGTTGAGTTAAAAACATCAGTCACGTTCATGTCGTCACAATACGACAAGCTTCTTGAACAGTGCAATAGCAACTCGCAAGCAACGATGAGACTTGATCAGAAAGTGGTTTGCCTTGAGGAAACTGTATCTGAGCAGGCAAAACAGATCAGTCACTTACAATCGCAACTAAATGACAGTGAACAGTATACTCGCAGAGCTAACCTGGAAATAAGCGGATTACCGGTCACGGAAAATGAGGACTTGCCGGCAGTCTTGTCGGACCTGGCTGTGAAGTTTAATTTGCATGACCATATGGCGGAACCGGTATGTGCTCTTCATCGCTTATCAGGAGGCGAGGGAAAATACCGGTGATATTGGCTAGATTCACGTCACCAGACTTGCGAGATAAATGGCTGCAGGCAAGGGCTCGACTCAGGGCGTTGGCAGAAAACAAACAGATTCCTGACATTTCTTCAGTGAGAACCTGACTCGTGCGAACAGTGAACTTTTTGGAGGTCTAGGGTTCAAGGCAAAGCAAAGGGATTTAAATTTGTCTGGGTGCGAAATGGGAAAATATTTGCGAGGAAGACCGAGGGTGCTACTGCTCTAAAAATCTGTTCTGTAAGCGACATTGATAAGATGGCCTAAGATTTGTAGTTCCTCGCAAAAGAGTATGTCGTTTCCAGATTTCGACTCCTTTGTAAGACCTTTCAGCCAGCGTTGGGTTGTTCTTGTACCATTCTTCACATTAATATTCGGAGCATCAGGAAACACTGGGATCAATTTGCGGTTATGGCCTGTGCTCTCAGTGACTTTGTTGACGTGTTTGTATTAACGGAAATTAACATTACCGACACTCTAACCGATGTGTTTAGGCTTCCCGGTTACCATGCCTATTTCATTACACGCAACAACAGCAGGGGTGGTGGCATTGCGGTATACTTCAAGGAATCATTGATGATCTCCGAGGTTACCGTTTCCTTCGGCACAGCGGAGGTCATGGCCTTTGAAGTATCCTGTCGTGGTATTTCATTTCATCTTCTTGCTATGTACCGACCTCCTAGTCAAGATGTGTTGGGATTTATTGAAGAATTACAAACTATACTGAAAACCAACTTTGTTGCTAAAATTGTGTGCATGATAGGGGACATCAATATCGATTTGATGAAGGGTGATCGCCATGGCACTGGGTGAAGGGTGATCGCCATGGTGATCGCATGGCAGAATTTGGCATTGAACCACATATCGCCGATCCTACTAGAGAAGAATTTTTTAATAATCGCATTACAACTACTTGCATTGACCACGCTAACGTCCGTGCGTCGGACATTTCTTCAGTGACCGGCGCTGTAATCAGACAGAAACTGGCAGATCACTATTACATTGCGTGTGGCCTTATGAAAACAGACTCTATGCAGCACGCTAACTCTACTAGATGTGTTGTGACCATTCTAGACCAAAAAAAGTTCGATAATCATGTCACTGAATATGATTGCGATTCATTTACTCATCATAACACTAACGACACTGCGTACGATAGCTTGGTCAGGATATTAGGCGAAATAAAGAAAGTGTGCAAAAAAACTTTGGTTGTGAAGAAACGTAAAATTGACTGCCAGTGGCTGACTGCGGAAATCCTGGCTGCTATCAAAGAAAAGGACACTTTCTGGTCTCGATGCCGCAGGGCGCCAAAAATGACAAACTTCGAGCAGAATATCGTTGCATCAGAAATAAGGTAACTGCGCTTATCCGCTTATCAAAGAGGAAGTTCTTTGCAGGGCAGTTTCACAACACTCGTCGCGACGTAAGGAACACTTGGTCTCTGATAAACCAGTTACGTGGTAACATACGCTTGTCCGTCCAAGAAGCAGTGGAGCATAATTTCGGTGTAGTGTCGCCTATTTTGGCTAATGAGTTCAATAACGTATTTACGGCTGAGCAACGGGTCGCAGTCCAAACTTTGAGCTCGACAAAGAATAAAAACAGTGTATCGCCATCAGCCTTCCTTCCTCTTCTGACAGAATCTGATCTTTTCAGCATTTTGTCTATTCTGAAACATAATGAATCCGCCGGACTTGACAACATTTTCACAGCTGATCTGATAAGAAACATTACAGCTCTGAAACATCTTCTGCTATTTATTTTAAACGGCATAATTGCAACTGGTACATGGCCAGATTCACTGAAGAGTGCTCTCTTTGTCCCTCTGTACAAAAGTGGGAAAAAGAATGATATTGCCAACTACCGCCCTATTTCTGTTCTTTCCTGCATATCCCAGATTTTAGAAAAACACGTACTTTCTGTGATGAATGCATTTGTTGCTAAACATGACCTAATGAGTGTGAATCAGTACGGATTTGTTAGTGGGTCTGGAAAACAGGTGCTGTTAGAAAATCTCTCTGATTTACTGCACCAAAGCCTGGAAAACAATGAGGTGGCAATTGGGGTTTTATTTTTGGACGCAAAAAAA
The DNA here is from genome assembly GCF_038994185.2 of Dermacentor albipictus. Taxonomy (NCBI): domain Eukaryota; kingdom Metazoa; phylum Arthropoda; class Arachnida; order Ixodida; family Ixodidae; genus Dermacentor; species Dermacentor albipictus. The sequence goes on along the minus strand of NC_091825.1, from coordinate 22,826,734 downwards.
GCTTTCAACACAGTAAATCATCAAATTTTAATCTCTAAACTGTATTCTTATGGATTTAGGGGTCCTTTTTTGTCACTAATTAAAAACGATCTTCACAATCGCTCACAAGCAGTCATGTTTGGGCCTATCTCCAGTGACGCGGTAAGTCTGGTGTGCGGTGTCCCGCAAGGGTCTATCTTATCTCCTTTGTTATTCAGCTTATATGTGAATGATATATGTGACCACGTGAAAGCATCCACCGTATTCCTTTATGCCGATGACACTTTACTAGTGTCAAGCAAACCTGAGTTTTCATGTGCCCTGGCTAACCTTCAAGAGGACGCTATTAAAGTTAGTGATTGGTTTGCCTCAAACTTAATACAAATAAATAGCACCAAATTCAGACTTGTCTGTTTTCGTAACCCACACAAAGATGTACCAAGCGTCGCTTCCATATATTTACACCCTTCATATTGCTCTTTGTGCTCTTGTCAACCTATAGCTAGCGTCCAGTCGGTTATGTATCTTGGGGTGCACATAGACAGTGATCTGACGTGGATTACTCATTTGACCCACATTTGTAAGAAACTTAGAAGTGTTGCATGTTTGTTGTTTAATTTAAAAACCATGATGCCTTTTTCTATCAGAAAACTAATCGCCCAGGCTCTGGGGTATAGTGTTTTAAGATACGGTATGTGTTGTTTTTTTAACGGCTCTTTCACATGGAAATGTCGAGTTAATAGGATTTTGAAAAACATCGCTACAAGCGTCCTCTACATGCCACAGAAGAATTTGCCCAGCAGTGTCTTTAGAACAGCCGGTTTGCCTTCTTTCGAGAATCTTTTTAAAGAAATCGTAGTACTTAAATATTTTTGGAGCAGTGCATACAGGCAACCGATACCGTTGAGACATGTTCCTCGTTATCTTAAACCGAGAGTGTGCACTCACTACGGTAAAGCAACAAGACGCTATTATGTTCCTGCTATCTTCAATGAACTACCGGACGATGTACTTTCGTTGTCCACCCGCAAAACACTGAGAGTTGATGTTCAAGCGGTAGAGAACATTTAATATGTACTGATGTTATCAGTGCATCTTTGATAATGTGCGATGGTTGTGCCAAATGCACAACAAGCTTCTGATGGAGTTCTGGTGTGGCGCGTAGATTGCCGCGGCTGCCGGTTGTCGCCGCACAAGCCCTCTTGTGGCTTCGACGCTCCCGTTATGTATACTGTTTTCACTATACTGAATAGAGATTATTATTATTATTATTATTATTATTATTATTATTATTATTATTATTATTATTATTATTATTATTATGTTCCATTAGCCTCTGATTGACACACCGCATCGTTTGCCCTACGTAGAAATGGCCACAGCTTAATGGAACTTCATAAACCACCCCCATACGACAGTCAGTGAAATTGTTGTTCTCGGTGCGCTTCACTGGACAAATATCTGTTTTTTTTTACATTTACCTACTCCTTTTACCGCTGAAGGACAGCGCATATCTTACCAAGCTTATTGGGAGCAGTCCAAACAACATTAACACCACATCTACCGGCAAATTTCTTGGGCATGTGCGATACTGAATGAATATAGGGAATAGGCAGTACTCTTTTCTTGTTATTAGTGCCTTCTGTAATCATGTCTGTTCCAGCCGAAATCGACTTCTTAAGGCGTTCAGCTATACTGGCCACTGCCACGCTAGGATAACCTGCTTCTAGTAGGCGCTGGACATGTGCATTAAAGCTTGCGATCATTTTGTGCAAGCATGATCTGGTGAGAGAAGATTTAAGGCACAACATAAAAATTCTGTTTTTTGCTACTTTGGAACACTTGGATTGAATGTTTAACAATGGCCTGGAAGACATAGGGAAGTACTGCCAACACACGTGATTTTGTTCGAGGACCAAGAAAATGTCCAGAAACTGTATTACGCGTCTGTGAGGAAATTCCTTGGTAAACTTTAATCCTCATCTATTAACTTTATAATGCTCACTTACTGTCAGCGTAATCAAATTCGTCCCTATTGCAGAAAATCAGGTAATCATCGGCGTAACGAAAAACCTTCATAACACAATCACCTAAGGCCTTCTCTAAGCAGCTGTCAATCTTGCTCAGGTAAATACCACTAAGAATAGGGCCAACCTTTGAACGAATACAAATTCCTGATTTCTTCAGAAACACACAATCTCTCCACCCAACTAGCGTGGACTGTAAATACATTGAAAGAATTTTTAACAAAAAGCACCCGTGGAAACAACGCATCTGTCTATAAATCCGGACTCTTGTACTTGTTCATTATTGCACTCATTTGCGGTATTTAACAACCCGTCATGCGGCGAGGAGTAATATAGGTCTTCGATATCCGCACTAAAATCTGTACAATCACCAGGATTTTTATTGTCAAAAACTGAACTAGTGCCTGAGAGTTACGCTAGTGAAACGGGTCTGAAAAACTAGTGAAGCTAATCAGTTCTGTAGGTAACTAGCCACACAGACCTGCCATGTCCCTTTCTCTGACACTTTAGTACGAAAAGGTATCTCTTGCTTATGGGTCTTCACCAAGAATTAACAGTTCTAAGGTGGGCGATTTTGATTTCTTGACATTAGAGACAATCGTATCTAGATTATGTCTTCACAGCAGGTCAACCGCACTTTGCTTGACTGCCGATGGCTTGAGTTCTACTGGCTAAAATTCGTTTTGGATAGCTGATACCGCTTTTTCTACGAACATGTCATCTGAACAAATCACGAAATAACCTTTCTTGTCTGATACTACTAGTCTAGGTTTATGCACCACAATGTAATTAACCAACGGGCGGACAGGATCATGCGTCTCAACATGATTATTCGATTTTTTTCGACCATGAGTCAATAAGTGACGTACTTAAACTTAATGGATTAGGATTAAAGTTTACCAAAAAATTTCCTCACAGACGCGTAGTAAAGTTTCTAGACATTTCCTTGGTCTTCGAAAAAAGCCACGTGTGTTGGCACTACTCCCCTAGATCTTCGATGCCATTGTTAAACTTTCAATCCAACCGCTCCAAAGTAGTAAAAAATGATATTTCCAAATCGTGCCTTAACTCTTCTCTCACAACATAATGCATGCACAAAAGGAGCGCCAGTTTTAATGCACAGGTCCGGCGCCTATTAGGAGCAGGTTTTCCTATTGTGGCAGTTGCCAGTGTGGCTGAACGCCTAAAGAAGTCGATTTCGAGGGGAACATACGTCACTACAGAAAGCAGTAATAACAAGAAATGAGTAGTGGCTATTCCCTACATTCATTCAGTATCGCACTGCCTCCAGAAAGTTGAAGTAGATATGGCGTTAAGGTTGTTTTCACTGCTCCCCAATAAGCTTTGTAAGATATGCGCTGCCGTGGAGAGCAAAAAGGAGCAGGTGAAAGGCAAAAAAGAAGAGATATTTGTCCGGTGAAGCAGATCAACAACAATTTTACTTACGGTCGTATGGGTGTGCTATATTAAGTTCCCTTTAGCTGTGGTAATGTCTACTTAGGGCAAGCGGGCGGTGTATTATTCAGAGGCTAATGGAACATAAAAGGTCGTTAACGGGTGGATCGCCTTCGAATCTTTCCTGACATTGCCAAGACTGCCAAGATTGGAACTGCATACCTGAGTTAGATGAATGCGCGATATTGTAAGGGCATAGGAATGAAGATACGTGTCTTATGGTCGAGGCATGGCATACCAATAATGATGAAAGTGCGTGCTTGAGTGAGCCTTCGATTACCTTACATAATGAAGATATCAATTGCCTTAGCACTTGTCTCACGTAGACCGGCACGTGTACCCGACTGACACGTGGTACTTCCTTTTCAGAGCATCAGCAGATGAGTTTTGTGTCTTTCTTTTTTCGCCTGAGTGCTGCCTTCAGATGATAGTCGGCGTTCGTGTTGTCCAGTGCTCCTCTTTTGTGTCCGTGTCTGCCCGCCTTACGCTTTCTAGCATTATGAATACTTACCAACTAGCTCAGCTTCCTGTCGCTCTAAAATACGCAGTGTGCGCGTAACTAACGAAGCTACGTTAATTAGATTTTTATAATTGATCTCAAGTGGGTAAATCAAATCAGTAGTTTGGAGCCCGTCCACGGTATCATGCAGCCGAGCGAAGCAATCTTTATTAAACATGCTTCTGCAATGACTATCCAAACAAATATTTTGATATTAAAAGCTCTCTGAAAGTCTAACTGACACAAATAAATTACGTCTGTAAGGTCAGCCTGACCGCACTCAGCCCTTTGTGATATTGCCATCAAGGTATGGCTCCGTGAGCATGTTCGTTTCGGCCAGTCCGCTTTTCATTTTTATCCACGTTTTTTTTTCGTAGGCAAACAGTTTAAAGTTTTAATGTCAATATAGCAGTGCACGTGTGCTGCCGAAACGTTGCTTGGCCGCGGAACCGATGCAGGACGCATTGCTGGTGCAGATTTCGCCCGTTGCTGGCATGAAGACGATGCGCGACCGCCAATGGAAGGAAGATAACGGAGGTGAACACCTACCTAGCTGCTCAGTTTCTCATTTAGAGAGTACAAAATGAACAATAGACACTTAAACAAAGAGAATGTTTATTTTATTTGTTTTATTTTAACGTATTCAATTGAGGGAAAGTGTAGGCGCAAGAAGGTGCCGCATGTGCCCTATTCGCATTCGACGGAAGGTACAAGATACAAGGTTTGCGCCCTCATCTGAGCTAAATAAAACTTTTTTGGCTAAGAAATTGCGTAGGGACAGCGCAGATCAGTGAATTGCGCCCCAGACTCGTGTTGATGATTTATTATTTGTCCTAACTGGGACTTGTTTGCTACTAAGATATCGTATAGCTGCACAACCGAAACTTAAATTATGCGCTGAACGACGCAAGCTTAGCTCTACCTGCAGGGTGTGTTATGGACGAATGCAAGACAGGCTGTTGCAATTATCAGGTTAAAAGCACCAGTCGGGATGCACCTGCCGACAAGTTCAAAGCTTAATAATATATTTTTTTCGATATTATGTACTGCTTGGCTTGTAGCATTATTTACTTGGCCTGAACAGCTTCTTGAATACTCTGGATTTAAAAGTAAACCATTCATATATCGTCTGTGAGACAGAGACTACTGTCTTGAGAATAAGAAATGCACTTACTTCAACATTTCTTCCTTGACGATTTCTTCGAAAGGCTTCTGAGATTGGCCATTGCCACCTTGTCCAGCCGCACCTTCACTGTCGCTCTCTGGAAGGAGACAAAAATACTTCTGATATGCGCATTGTCTAAAGGGCATGGATGCAGCAGCAGATGGTGCAAGTGCAGATATTTAACAGTGCACCTTTGGAAATTCATACAATTCATGGCACATTATAAATAACAATTTTTGTTATTTTACGTAACCTCTGTGTTCCTAATGGTAAAGTACTTACTCGAATGTTCTGTGCATTAGGGTGGCCTCTTACGCGCTATAACTTAAGAATAACCACTTTCAGAAAACTACTCAGTAAAGGCTACAGCAGAATACAGTATTGATATATGTTCTAAAATGGCAATGTTCTTCTTTTGTTAGCTTAACGTGAAAGTATAAATCTAAATTCTGTTCGCCTTTGAGCCATGTACTTAGTGTCATTGCTTACGAACAAGCAATTGTAGAAAATGTAAATGAATCATGCTGCAGCGAAGTAGTATATCTTCGCTACCCGTATAGTCATGGATGTTATCCTGCACATAACAAGTACTTCTTCATTTAGAGCGCAGCTCTTAGGCGCCGGTTCCCGTGTTGAGCCTCGGCGTTGTTCCTTGTCGTAACCAACCGAACGAGCACAGCAAAAGAAAAAAAAAGCGAACGTGGACCGCAGCGCGAAATCAAACAGCGGGCAAAGAGGAAAAGGGAGGAGGTGGTTACAGTGAAAGCATGAGGCAGAAGGTTGGGCAGAAGCGGAGGGGAAACGGCCTGCGCTTGCGCGGAGTTGCCAGCGGCGAAGGCATGCACAGCCACCTGGGCGATGTCATCTGCATTTTCCGACGTGGGGGGGGGGGGGGGGGGGGACAGGTTAGCTTGAGGTGGGGAGTGCAACACTCGCCCGCGGCATCATCAGCCGAGGTCAGTCCATGGTGCCATCGCGTGTGAGCGGCAGCACTGCTCTTGCAAGAGGCGATGGTGAGCGGCTACGATTAACGCTCGATGTGACGCTTCCTTTGATGTTGTCGCCACCGACACTGGTGGCGTGGGTGCCCTGCGACGAAAGCCCGCTGTCGTCGCTGGTGGAAAACCATCGTGGCGCGCTGGTCGGGTTGTTCGGCGACGATGCCTACGACATGGTCCCACAGTAGCGCGCGTTGCAAACAAAGCGCGCTTCTCACAGCGCCCTCTTTTCAATACAAACTGCGTACCTAAATAATCACAATACAAAATAGTGACACGCGAAATCAAAATACGTATAGATGGGCATTCAACTTTCAAATTGGGGAGTACCCTAATTCTTGGTGAATTTCTTGCAAAGAAACTCCATTAGGTAGCCCTCAAAAGAGCCGTTAACCGCGAAGAAGCGCTAGGCAGCGCACACACAGGTACTGAAAAAGCGCATATATGCAGCTCTGTCGTAAGGCGCCAAAAAAACTCGTCACAGCATCTGACGATTATCATCCTCTTCTCCCGATGCTGCTGCTGCTGCGTATGATGATGGTGATTTATTCGCTTACCCTTTGAAACGGGCGGTACAAATAGTCCCTTATTCTGGTTGAGTTACTCAGGCATGCAACATGTGCTTTTCATTCAAATATTTTTTTACATCACTTTTGTCTTTTTTGACATCCAATCAATCTCCCAATCTCTCCCGTACTTGTCTTGCACGAATAATATAAACGTATGTTGCTTATGCCGACTGCTGACCATCTACTAGAAATCCAAGCGTTTCTAGAAGGTGCATAGTATCTACGGGTTTTACTGGGCGAATCACTTCGCATTCCATTAGGATATGTAGAATTGTTTCCGAAATGTTGCTCCAGCATACACATGCTTCATCTTGTTCAGCTATTTGCTACGGTATTCAATTCAATCTCATTTGACAAAGCGCGTATAATGAATTTCAATGAATGCTTTGGACGTGTAGCCAAATGCTAGTAATCGGTCAAATATAGAAATGTAATAAGGCACGCAGACTAAAGTTTCGTGCTTGCATTGGAAGCATAACAATAGACAAATCTATGAAGTTTCATCTTGTATAAAGAAAAAAAAAATAAGTCGAAAACAAAAACAACGACGACATAAGACTGAACTTAAACTTACAGCGCCAACACCGAAGACGAACCACAGAAGGAAGATAGGACACTGGAGCTGACGCTGTCCTACCTTCCTTTTGTGGTTCGTCTTAGGTGTTTCCGCTCTAAGTTTAAGTTCAGAATAATGTACTAACTAAGCCCAGATTAAGTTTTACTGAAGACATAAGAAAACGTACTGAGCTATAATACATTGAAAATAATGCATAATAAACAAAAGGTGGACAAAGAGGGTCGTTTGAAATTCTGGTTTACTCGTCAGATAATACAAATCTTCACTCAGCGAAGTGCAAAAAAACATCAAAAAGAATATATATACGAAGGTATTATTACGGGCAAAGGGCACGTGAAGATCGAGTCATGATAACACAATTAAAATAAGAAGTATTTTTTCGCAATGATATTGAAGTTATGAGCTTTTCTTTTTACTTCAAGGGGCAACGACTTCTGTACTTTACAACCAGTAACTTGTATTTGTCGCTTTCCCTATATGTTGTGAATTGGAGGTGAGTTAAAGTTTGTCGGGCCCTTGGGCCCTTCTCTGCAGGCGCGTGGGGGAAGCCTTTGAAACGCGCTCCACAACAGCAAAAGCATTTTTGCTTTATGTGCGCGTGAAAGACTGCTTTTATTGTTCGCTGTCGAAACTTCCTCTGCGCGCCCAGCTTAGTGCTTGCTTGCTTTTTTGCATTACGCATTCTGTTATCTACCATAAGATTGCGGCGGTTGATGGTTTGCAAATGCCCTTCTTTCGTCGCTCCCTTTTGCCTGTACATGTGGTTGCTCTTCTGGCGGTCGCTTCTTCGTCTTGTTCTTTTCTGCTATCGGCCGCGAGACTGCGGTAGTTGTTTTAATGCTTCGTTACATCGTAAATGAAAGCGGCTTCTGTTCTTTGCGCCCCTGGTCCTGTGTCGTGCTGGTCATGGCTTGCGGACGCCCCGAGCGAAGGCAAGGGGCCGTCAACTTATGCGAGGCTACGTTTCTAGTGGCACGCTATGCCGTCCGAAACAGGGACGCGGGTAGAAGTAGTTTGTTTCACTATAATGCTAGTAACTGGAACACTTTTTCGTTGACATTTATATAACCGATCAAATGGCAGTACGTCCATATGTTGCCCTGTTGCATGTGGCCATATGCAGCGGTTAATTATGATGAACCATATCATAGGGATTAATTTCTTTTTATAATTGTTTTCTGAATCTTACATACCGGCTGAAGGTATGTGCTGCAAGACCACGGTCAAGATTCAGCACAGTATGTTAAAGGATACCAAAGGCAAAAACTAAGTCGATGTGGACGAGGACCTTCCCAGACACCTCGTAACGCCTATTTCGTGCCAAGAAAAGGCTTAGTTTATGAGAAAATTGTATCTGTAGGTTCCAAATACCTCTTTCGAAATTCAACTATGTCGCCACCCAACCGGAGGAGTGGTGACGTTGCGTACGCCATCACCGCCCTTTGCTGCCGTTTGCGAGTAAAACGGGGCCCGACAGACTGCGGTACCGAGCCAAGCCAGAGTGGAGGATTCGCGTCTGCAACTGCTTTTTGGTCAAGTGACATAGACCGTTTGTGCATCCCGTGAGATCACAGGGAAGTTGAATTCTCTGCTACTTGCAGTTTGTGTGAGTTTCGCGAGCTAGCAAAACCAGCGCAGCACTAGGCAATCAGGGAAGTACCCAAACGCGAAAGCGTGGGCGGCACAGATTCGAGTGAAGACGAAATCTTTCGACCAGCCGCGTCGTTGCCAACGCTAATTTAATTTTTTTTTTCTAAACATGAAATTGAACTGGACAAGTAGCGTTTTATTTAATCTGATAATGCAATACAAGGATGATCTTTGCAACGAGCAGTTGAGTAAAACTGACAGAATTTAACTCAGGAGTGCTTACGTGATCGGGCAAGTACTTAAATGTCCCGGGGGAGTTTCTTATCATGTCCTGCATTTACCTCAATTTTTCGATTAATAAGGCTCCATTGGCGATAATATTCATGCCTTAGAGGGATTCTCGAGCCCTAATTTATCACTTTATCTTGGCTTAGTACTTGCCTTGAGCGTTTCTCTAAATGGCTATGTATAAATGCGAAATATATGGTACCCAGAGCTTTGCTATCAAAGTAATTTCGGTTGTGTAATGATTGATAATTGAAGTTAGCTTAGCAGGATTCTTTGAGGACCTATCATGAATCCTTTGAGACATCACTGGCTTATACGGTGCCAAGTGCCACGCCCTCTCCTGTGGAGGATTCCCAATAAAAAGCAGTACTGAGTAGGATTCGTAATCCATGTAGACGTAGCGGGCAACATTGATGAATTCTACAGCAATAATGGAAGGCAAGCAGTAGTCCAAACAACCCTTAATAAGAGGTGCACAATAAAGGTAGTACAAGCCTACGCTTCAACCTCCTGACATGATAATGATGAAATAGATTAGTTTTATGTACATGTTGAACTAGCGATGAGAAAAGTGCAAGCTCAGTATAGTGTAGTAATGGGCGACTTCAATGAAAAAGTGCGGATAAAGCAGGCTAGTGATAAGCAATTGGTAACTACGGCGTTGATTCTAGGGACGCTAGAGGACAGAGGCTGCTAGAATTCGCCGAAAGCAACAAGCTTCGAATAATAAACATCTTTTTCAGGAAGCGTAGCAACAGAAAGTGCGCCTGGAAATGTCCCAATGGTGAAACAAGAAATGAAATTGATTTCTTACTTTCTGCTGATCCCAGCATAGTGCAGGATGTAGAAGTGTTAGGTAGGGTAAAGCGCAGTAATCATAGGTTAGTGAGGGATAAGGTTCACTTCAGTTTGAAGAGAGAAAGGTGAAGAAAAGTAAGAGAAATTGATTAAGAACAAACAGGTCAACTCAGAGGCAGTAATCGTAATTGATTGATTGATTTGTAGAGTCTATTGGCGCAAGGGCCAGATATGGCCGAAGAGCGCCAAGTCAATGATTCGTGGTTCTCAATGATATGTGAGTTTTAATAGTGGGGAGTATATGATAGACGGCTGTATAGTGGCCTAAAAATATTCGCTAAAATGTGCAAAGTATACATATGATGCAATGTGGCTGTGAAAGGGCCTAAAATTTATTCGCTCTGAAGTGCGTAAAATACAAGCAAAGAAATGACAGTGATTGATTGTTTATGTGATGGCAATAGGTGTTTCTCGGGATGAGGGATGGTCATTAAGATATGTAGTGTTTCTAGCACTAGTGCCTCAGCAGGGCCTTGAAGGCAAGGGCTGGGAGGCACGTGCTGTAGTAAGTCTTTTTATTGCAGCTACGACCTCAAGGTGGATGCCGTGCTACAAGTAGCCTGACCAAATGACATTTAGGGTGTCAGTTTCAAATAAAATGTTTATTACTGATTGAAAAGTTAAAAGGGGATCAGAATGCTGGATGTAACAGTATGTGTTGGAGATAAGCGGAGGGAAAGCACTTTTTTTCTTTCTGCCTCTATTTCAGCGCATTGGATAAGGACATGGATAACTGTAAGCCTCTTGCCACATTTGGTACATGTCGGAGGTTCGCTTCCTGTCAAAAGGTAGGAGTGAGTGCCGTATGTCCTACTCTTAATCTACAAAGAAGCACTTCCTTATGCCTTGCTGTTTTTTTCAGATATCCAGTTGCTTAATTTGGGTCTGATAACATGTAGCTTATTCCCTACTGCTTTATCCCATTGACCCTGCCAGTACTTCCTCAGTTTATGGCGTAAGAAGGGCTTAAGTTCTGTTGCAGGTAGGGGTTTATTCACATTCGTTTCATTAAAGGCGACGGACGTTGCACTTTCGTCACCAGCTACATTACCTTTTATGCCCCTATGGCCAGGTATCCAACATAGGACGATATTTTGGTTGTATGTTAAGGCTAAGCATATTTGTGTGTATAGTTCATTAAAAACAGGGTTTGTATGTTTCCGAAAATTCATTAGGGTCCTTATTACGCTTAATGAATCTGTGAATATGATGGTCCTATGGAGATTTCTTTGTCTGATGTGTTTTACAGCTGAGAGTATGGCGTACGCTTCAGCCGTGAAAATACTTGTGCTAGGATTTAGAGTACCGGAGGTGGAAAAAAATGGCACAAGTGCGGCATACGCAACACCAACAGATGATTTGGAAGCATCTCGGCACAGCAGTACTTCGCTTGGAGTTCGAGGAAGTGTGATCGTATGTGTGCCTCAGGTGCATGTTTCGTTATTTCGACAAAAGAGATATCGCACTCCATGGTCTGCCATTCCCAAGGCGGTGGAAGGCGAGTGGGAGGCATTAAAATATTTTCTTGGATATGGATATCTGTTTCTTCTGACATTGCTTCCAAGCGCAGGCTCAAAGGAGTTCTAATAAGTGGGCGGTTACGGTAAAGTGTGGCAGCGGACAGGTCGCTAACGCTGTAATGGCATGGGTGTTCGGTGTCTGATTTTGCCTTAGTGTAGTACGCAAAACTTAGGAATATCCTGCGTAGATGTAAGGACCATTCATTGGACTCGACATACAGTCATTCAATAGGGCTCGTTCTAAGGGCGCCTGTTGCCAGTCGTATAACGAGGTTGTGGACTGGGTCTAGAATCTTTAGCGCACTTTCAGTTGCGGAGTGGTACATCACGGCTTCGTAGTCGAGGCGTGATTGTCGAGACTCTTATATAAGCTAAGCAGACACTTCCTGTCACTGCCCTAGGTTGTTCGAGAAAGCAGCTAGAGGAGGCTCATGGTCTTCAGGCACTTTTCTTTGAGATATTTTAAGTGGGGAGTGAAGTTGAGTTTTGTGTCCGGGCTAACACCTAATAATTTGTGTTCAAGGCTGACAGTAATTCTTTTTACCTTAAGATTTATATCTGGTTCTGGTAGTACACCTCTCTTGTTTGAGAACAGGACACATGTGCTTTTTGGGGGGTTCAATCTAAAACCATTCTCATCCGCCCACTTTGAGAATCTATTCAAGCTAAGCTGTAGCTGCCTCTCGCAAATGCTAAGGTTACACGACCTGAACCCTATCTGTACATCGTCCACATAGACGGAATAGAAGAGCGTGCGAGGTAATATGGTGTGTAGGGAGTTCATTGTAACAATAAATAGTGTACACGTCAGTACTCCACCCTGTGGTACACCTGCCTCCTGTACGAATGGTCGAGATTGCACGTTGCCAACTCTAACACGAAATGTCCTGTCAGAGAGATAGCTTTCAGTTATTCTCAGCAAGTTGCCGCAAATACCCATTGCAGAAAGATCCCGAAGGATCCCGAAGCGCCACGTAGTATCATACGCCTTCTCCATATCAAGAAAAACTGATAATACAAGCTGTTTGCGCCCAAAGGCATTCCTGATGTACATTTCCATGCGCACAAGCTGATTTGTCGTCGATCTGCCTTCTCTGAAACCACTTTGATATGGGTCTAATTTCTTGTTTATTTCTAGATAGTAGACCAGGTAACTGTTTACCATCTTTTCAAAAACTTTGCATAAGCAGCTCGTCCATACTATAGGCCTATAACTATTTGCCAAAGAATGGTCGTTACCCTGTTCCAAAATAGGAATTATGATGGCCTCTTTTCAAGCAGAGGGAATGTGGCCGGAAGACCATATAGAATTGTAGAGACAAAGAAGGTTTTTTTGTGATTCAGACGGCAAGTGTTTTAGCATTTCATATAGGATGCGGTCAGAACCTGGGGCACATTTGTTGCAGCTATTTAGTGCTGCCTGAAGCTCCGCCATGGAAATAGGTCTATTGTATGCCTTGCATTTTGTGCTTTTCCGTTCTAATGGTTGTATTTCCATTTGCCTTTTGTACCTTTTGTATGTTTCAGAGTATTGGGACGAGCAGGATATCTGTTCGAAATGTGCGCCAAGAAAGTTCGCCTGATCTTCCATGCTGTCGCCTTGAGTATTTACGAGAGGCAGCGAGTAAGGCTGTCGACCGTTTATCCTCTTCACTCTAATCCAAACCTTTGTTTCATCAGTATAAGAGTTAACGCCCGATATTTACTTTCTCCAACTCTCTCTTCTAGCTTGTCGCCGCGTTCGCCGACCCTGGGATTTGACCTGTTTAAAATTGACTAGACTTTCTGCCGTCGGAGAATCCGGAAGTAAAGCCCATGCCTTGTTCTGCTTCTTACGCGCTATTCGACAGTCATCGTTCCACCACGGAAGACGGCGTTTTGTGTACAATCCACTTGTTACAGGGATACGTTTGGAGGAGGTGTCAAGGAGAAAAACCGTAAAATATTTAACCACAGCGTCTATGCTTAAAGCACATATGTCGTCCCAGGATAAAGAAGCAAGATTTTTGATCTTTTCCCAGTCAGCTGAGTCAGTTCTCTAGCGAGGTAATTGTGGAAGGCATTCATTAGCCATTGGTGTGCTTAGAAATACAGGGAAATGGTCACTCCCGTATGGGTTTTTAAAACCTTTCCATTTAAAGTAAGGTAGAAGGGTAGGAGATGCAATGCTAAGATCTATTGAGGAGTATGTTTTGTTTGCTATCTTATAATACATGGGCTCCTTCTCATTCAAAAGAGGTGCACGTGAAGAAAAAAGGAACTGTTCAATCAAGCGACCTCTGGCTTCGCAGCGCGAGTCACCCCATAGGTTGCTGTGTGCATTTAAATCCACAAGCACAAGATATGATTCAGGTAACTGATCTATTAATGTTTGGAATTCTTGTTTGTGAAGCTGAAAATGCGGCGGTATATACAGGGAGCAAATGGTTATCAGTTTATCTAAATGTACAGCTAGAATGGCAACTGCCTCAAGGGGTGTTTGTAGCTTTAATTGTTGACAGGCTATAGATTTGTCAGCTGTGACGGCTGCACCGCCTGATGATGTGAGTGCACCATGGCGATCCTTCCGAAAAATAACATAGTGACGAAGGAAGTGTTTAGGTTTAGATTTCAAATGAGTCTCTTGGACACACAGCACTTTTGCAGTTAGGTCATTAAGGATTTCTTAGACATCATCGAGGTTGCAAAGCAGGCCTCTGATATTCCACTGAATAATCAGTGTATCCGTATTAAAATAATGGTTGTGCTATGCGTCAAAGACAATGAACTTGATTTAGCTTACAGTGCCTTTTGGGGCCCTGTAATAGGAGTTTTCTCTTTTCTGGAGCGGTCGACAAAATCGCGCCGCTCCTTAGGCGTCAACTGCGCCTTCTGACTGGGTGTTGTGTCCATGGCCTCTTGAGAGGCACTGGACTCGCGCTCTTGCGAGCGGTGTGTTTTCCGCGAAGGCCTTGGAGCCCACCGTCCTGGTGGTTGGTGCGCTTGTCTTGACCTCGGAGCTGGGCTGACTGGTGCCAGCTAGAGTCACTGGAAAAAATTTCACAGTGCCGCATTCGTTTTCCCCGCGCCGCCGACGCGTTCATTCGCCCAACCGCACCACGTGACTTTGGGGTGCCAAATACCTTCAAAGCGCCGGGCGAGCCGGCGGAGTTAGAGCGCAGGCAGCGCCGGTTACTTATGTTTCTTGTGTTCCGATTGTCGCGCTCGCGTTTTACTGCAAACAAATCATGCCTGGCTGCTGCACCTTCATATGCAGTAATCGAACTGAGTCTGGAAATACTTTTTTCTAGATTCCGACTCGGAAAAATGACCGAGAGCGACGCGTCGTTCTGCGTGGTTACGCAGAATCGGCCGGGAGAACATCAAGCCTACAAATACACCCGCATGAGCGAGGTATAGGTACACCTTGCTTGTGCTTTTCGGCACTGTTTTAGAAGATATTTAAGCGAAGTGCACGCGGTTTTAGCGATTCTACGAAAATAGGTGTTCATTGCAGGGATCGTTCGCGTCTTGCACGCTTGACGCGGGTGTACACGTGTACGCGTTTGTTGCTGAACACACACGGTTATTCCGTGCTCGCGGCACGCGAAGGCACACTTGTCGCGCGATAATTCCGCGTCCTCACGTGCACCAGGTATTCGCATGATTTCTCCGCGCACGCGAGCGCGCTCTCGCCTCGAGTCACTCGACCCATATGGCGCTTGTTTTTCGCAGATCGTGACAATCACAGTCAATAAAAACATGGTCAATACGAGGCCCATGATACTTCCTTTTTTCCACTTATCCTTTGCTTATTTATACATGCAGATTTCGAGCTTGAAACCAATGACCATGTGATATTCATAACACGTGCTTCAAATTTTGAGCTTGTCACCCGAGCACATGCAATAAACTGAAGTCAGCATACATATTGTTTTATGTTGAAATGCTACGGTGCGTACCCAAATAATGTTGTGCTTTATGCATAACAAGAAATACAAAACAGAACACCCAGTAGCTATAGCTTCACTCTGTCACTACGCAGGTTACATAAACCGATCTAAAAGAACAAGAATTTTATACATCGCCTATGTAACTTAGAAAAAAGAAAGTGCTGCGTCACAAGCGGGCGTCCCTACTTTTTCTTTACACAGGCAGTAAATCTTGGCAGTCTAAGAAAACAGTCATAAATAAGTTGAGTAGAGTAGCCGCTCATGAACGCACTAGACAGCCGCGTTCATAATTCGCGATGTAGCAAACTCTCGCTCATTATCAGTGTACAGAAGTACATACACCTTGCTGTAATCACGCAAATGGCTCACATTGGCCTGCCACAATATTTAGTGCGCAAAATGGTCATCGAAGTTGGTTTTCACGCCTGTTGTGCACAGATCGTCTTACAGTCACGGCCAAACACCGGTGTGCACACTGCATTCGCAGTGTGCCGTGCGTATACGGCGGACGAAGCAACCCGGCAGAATCGAGAACGCGTGGTATCCGTTTACAAACTAAATTAAATGTATCCGACTTATCTTGTGAAATTATACAATCAACGTACGTGCCTGCGACACTGTCAAGTGTTAGTTTCGTCCTGCTTGGAAACATTCAATAGAAGCCGACGGTGGTCCGCGATGTGCATGCCCAAAAGCACAAGCTTGCCTCATTCCGGCTCGAAGTGACGAAATGTTTCCCTCGTAGCTCGCTCCGCGGAAGGGGAAAAACAAACGCGTGCATAAGCTCCCGATAGAAGCGCTAAGCTGCTGCCCTCAATCGTAGCACAGTTCCAGCAGTAAACACGATCGGCGTGCAAAACAACCACCGGCTGCATTACTTCGCACAACATAACGTTTTATTTTCGTTCTTAGCAACCATTATCTCCGGGCACAAAGTATTTGTACTTCAGTAAACACTCAACCCGATGTGTCATCGAATATCAAGCTCTTCCAACATGGCGGCCTTCCCGCGACGCAGTTGGCTTGAAAGGTATATGGCGGTGGCCGCTCAATGTTGCCAGTCGAATCCCGACCTTTGCGGTACTATAAAAATTTTTCCAGTGACTCTAGTGCCAGCACTAGCAGAGGCCTCCACTGTGGAGAAATTCGGGAGAGGTAGGGCAGCCTTCGCTGCTCCCACCATGGGGGCGGGTGGCGTTGCCGCATGCTCGCTACGCGTGGTGCTGGAGTCCGCCAAGTGCCGTTGTGGTACTGGCCCCCGACGTACCACTTCGGCGAAAGATGCGTTCTGTGCAAATGTTGGTGAGATGCGTTGCCTTGCTTCGCTGAAAGTTCTGTTTTCTTTTACCTTTATCGTAATTATTTCTTTTTCTTTTTTCCCGCTACCAGCAGCCAAACCGAAGAACTCTCAAGACCAGCCACAAAAAAGCGAGCCCTCCAAGAAGGAGCTCAGGGCCAAGTACGCTCCGAGGTCAAGGATATGCTCGTGACACTCCAAAGCACGGTGGAAACTTTACAGAATTCTCTAATCGCCCTTATGCACAGAGTCACCACCATGGAAGCTAATATTCAAACCCTTTTCACGCACACCGCTTCCACCGCTCAAACCGTAGCCATGGACACCACAGGAACCGTCGCCGCCACCCTGCCACCTGTGGCATCCCCTATCCTTCATCATGGCCCACACTAAAACTGACACAACATTGTGGCAGTGGAACTGCCGAGGCTACCTCCATAAACAACCCGTTCTCCGTCAACACCTCCGTACTAGTGCATGTCAACCCGACGTAATCCTGCTCCAGGAAACGCACAATAATCCGGTCAGCCTTCCAGGATATAACTCTTTCACTGCGAACAACGCTCCGCACGGAGTCTCCACACTCGTTCGAAAAAGAATTACCGCAATCGAACACGACCTGAACGATCGGCGCACCGAACAGCTCTTCATTGAGCTCATCCCGCACAGAAAACGAAAGGAAGGAATATTTATCCTCAATATCTACAATACTCCATCTCAACGCCATAGCCGATTTCTAACCCTCTTCAAACAGGCCCTTAACACCGCAGGCAGCAGCCCCCTTATCATCGGAGGTGACTTCAATCTCCCGCACACAGGATGGGGTTACAGACATAGCTCTGCTGCAGGTCGTAACTTATGGCAAGACTCCCATGATCTCGGGCTTACACTCATTACTGACCCAGCCTTCCCCACTCGCCTCGGCACTTCTACTGAACGAGACACGACGCCAGACCTCACTTTCACCAAAAAGGCAGACAACGCCCATTGGCGCAACACCCAACACGACCTCAGGAGTGATCACTCTATCATCGAAATTACTCTCCCACACCTACCAGCCGTTATGAGAAGAACAAGGGACTTTACTTGGACGGACTGGGATGCGTTCCGTAAACGCCGTATAACAGCAACGACGGACACTCCCATTACCGACATAGAATCATGGTCATGCGATCTACTGTCTGATACTAAATCGGCCACCCGCATTATCACAACAGACGCCCCGACTGAGCGCATGGACAGTAGACTCGCTCACCTTATCGATGCCAAATCATCCATCCTCTCTAGATGGAAGGGACAACGGCTCAATAGAAGACTCAGACGGAAGGTCGCACTTCTCAACAAGGAAATTGAAGCTCACTGCCGCGTTCTAAATCAACAGCAATGGACAGAGCTCTGTCACTCTCTAGACGGGCAACTCCACCACCCCCGATCATGGAAAATCCTCAAACATTTGATTGATAGCACCACCACCCGCTCATATCAACAAGATCGCCTCACCAAGCTTTTATTCACAGAAAGCAAGACGCATGGCCAGGACCACGTTAAGAAGAGCTTATGTCAAAAGTACATCCCATCTGGGCCCACTCAACCTCACGGCCCATACACAGGGACCTCCAGCCCTGCCCTTGATGAAGACTTCAACGTGGCAGAGATTCATGCTGCCCTACATAAGCTGAACAGCCGTTCGGCGCCAGGCCCAGATGGTGTTACGAATAAAACACTAAGCAATCTAGATGACCCCTCGGTGCAACAACTCACCGAATACATCAACAACTGCTGGCGCCAGGGATCCATTCCCTCGACATGGAAAACGGCCAAAGTAATTCTCATCCCCAAACCCGGTAAGCCATCTAGCCTCGCCAATCTCCGGCCCATATCGCTAACTTCATGTGTAGGCAAGGTAATGGAGCATGCACTCCTAACCCGTGTAAACACTCACCTCGAAGACACATGCGCTTACCCCCACTCGATAATTGGCTTTAGACAGCATCTTTCCACCCAAGACGCTATGCTCCAACTTCAGCATCAAATCCTAGATGGCAAATCTCGTCACACGAAGGCGATCTTGGGCCTCGACCTCGAGCGCGCCTTCGATAATATAAGGCACTCCACCATCCTCGAGCGTATCTCCTGGCTCAACCTTGGAGAACGCACTTACAACTACGTAAGAGACTTTCTATCCAATCGGAAGGCCTTCCTGTCGGTCGGAGACATCCGATCGGAGGAACTCTCCCTCGGCAGCACGGGCACACCGCAAGGCTCTGTCATTTCCCCAATACTATTTAATCTGGTTATGCTTGGATTAGCACAGGAACTACAAAAACTCGACGGCATTGAACACACCATATACGCCGACGACATTACAATCTGGGCTGCAAAGGGCAGTGACGGCCAAATCGAAACTGCCCTACAAGACGCCATTGACATCGTAGAAAATTATCTTGAAGGCACGGGACTCCGCTGTTCCCCTGAAAAGTCGGAGCTTCTCCTATATCGCCCCACACTCCGTGGACGCCCCCCGCGAGGCTCCACGACTAAACGCCAATACGAGGAAATCGAACTCCACTTGAGGGATGGCAGACCCATACCCGTGGTCCCTTGCATCCCTGTTCTTGGTATGACCATAGAAGCCAACGGCGCTAACTCTACGGCTATCTCAAAGATCCTTCGACAGACCGCCAATACATCCAGACTGCTGAAACGAGTGACCAACCGGCGAGGGGGTATGAAGGAAGAAAGCCTCATCCGCCTTGTCCAATCTTTTATCGTCTGTCACATTACTTACGTTGCGCCCTTTCTCAACTGGTACAAAGCTGAAAAGACTAAACTGGACAACATCATTAGAGGAGCCTATAAGCAGGCCTTAGGACTACCCAACCACACCAGCACGGAACTTCTATTACAATTAGGTATCTATAACACGCTAGACGAGTTAATCGAGGCCCAACGTCGATCTCAACTAGAGCGGCTTACTCTCACGGAAACGGGCCGTAGCATTCTAAGCAAGCTTAATATCACCTACCACCGCCAACATGGAGACAAACACCCAATACCACGCGACATTCGGCAATGGATACACGCCGACCCTATTCCGAAAAACATGCACCCAGACTACAACAAAGAACGTAGGAAGGCACGAGCTACTTCCCTCATCAAAGCTTACGCCAACACCGCGGGCGTCACCTTCGTCGACGCAGCTGAATACCAAGATGGACGGCGCTTTGCGGCGGTTACCACAGTAGGCGGCTTGCTCCGACATGCTGCCAGCATCATTACCAAAAATGCCGAGACGGCCGAGGAAGTGGCCATCGCTCTGGCCACTCTTGACCCAGCCTGTCACACTATACTGATTGATTCTCGCACAGCAGTCAACAACTACATCAAAGGTCGTATTTCTCATCAATCACTCCGTATCTTACGACAAGCCCCGCACTCGCCTGAAAATCAAATCACACTCGTCTGGATCCCAGCACACGCCGGCGTTGTCCACCCGCACCTCGCCAACCTCAACGAGGTTACACACTCCGTAGCACGAGGACTAGTCAACCGTGCCGGAGACGGTGCAGGTGCACCCGCAGGACGCGACCGCCTTACAAGGTACAACGACCTTGTAAAGTCATTTTACCTTGCAAGAAGAACCTTCCCCACCCCTCACCGCAAGTTAAACAGGGCACAGGCAACCACCCTTCGCCTGTTACAGACGAATACATACCCCTCCCTCACACGCTATCACACTATATACCCCGATATCTACCCGAGCCAGACGTGCAAGGTCTGTCAAACTGAATCGGCAACACTCCCTCACATGCTATGGGAGTGCAAACATCAATACCCAGACATTAATCCCGTGACCCTCTCGTCGAGATGGCACGCCGCCCTGCGCAGCTCCCATCTCGACGACCAACTCTGGGCGACCCAGCAGGCCCACGAAGCGGCGAAGAGGTAAGACCTCGACGTCCCATCGTGGGAGGCCTAGGCCCAGCCGACTAAACTGCTGGTGCTCATTAAAGTTTACTCTCTCTCTCTCTCTCTTTTTTCCAGGCTGTGTATGATCGAGAATACGCTGGGTGACCACCATTACAATTGCTACAGCGGGGCTCAGCCTTACAGTCATCTGCAGAGTGATCATTGATGCCACATTTCACACATGTTAGCCGCCCTCGGCAGCTCAGGGAAGCATGACCAAACCTCTGGCATTTAAAACAATGTCGAGGGTTTGGGATATACGGTCGTACTCTCATTTTGGTATATCCCGTTTCTAATGTCTCTGGTAAAGTGCTAGAGCCAACGGCAATAATCAGGTGCTTATTTGGTAGTTCCTTGCTGTCACGTCTGATCTTTATTCTTTGTACACTTATTATGTTTTCATCCTTCCATCCTTCCAGGAGTTCCTCTTCGGTCAAGTCCATCAAGTCAATGTCAGGGATTACACCTTTGGCCGTATTCATGGTTCGGTGTGCTGTCACACATACAGGGATGTCTCCAAGTTGTACAAGGTTTGTTAGCTTGTCGTGTTGTGCTTTGTCTTTTAGTTCTAGTAATAGGTCCCCACTGGCCAGCTTGGTGATCTTGTAGCCACCTCCAATGGTCTCTGCGAGATGCTTCGCCACAAAGAATGGTGAAGTTATTCTTGCTTTCTTGTCAGGTTTATCACTGTGGACAACGTGAAATTTTGGGAAAGTCTGAGTGCCTTTTAGAAAAAAACTGAAGCATAGCATCGGTTCGCCCCTTTTTAGAGGGACGATCGGTACAGAAGGGGTTGGAAGTTCCCATGAAATGTGTTGAGTATTCAGCGACGACACTAGTCACCCACCACCGAGCCCAACAACGGGACACGGCAGGGTATGCGGTGAAGCAAGCCCTACCATGCCAACTGTACATCGTCGCCATAACCACATATGTTATAACCAATGTAGGTAAAAACACACCAGGTCAACCCTCACCGCCAGGAATGTTGGAAGTTATCAGAAGAAAAAAGAAGACAGTAAAGGCTAAAAGTGAGAGGGAAAGACGAAGGTGTGCGAAGAGAGAGACAGGAAAAGGCGACTGCCGATGTCCCCCGGGTGGGTCAGTCCGGGGGTGCCGTCTACGTGAAGCCGAGGCCAAAGAGGTGTGTTGCTTCCACCGAGGGGCCGTAAAGGTCCTAACGCCCGACATCGGCTCAACCTCCAGGATCCCCTTTTCCCCGGACACGGCTAAGCCGCGCACGGCTACACGCGGGAGGGTCCATCCCCCATGTTCTCGGGTACGTGGTGCCGCAACACACCAAACGCCTGCTGACGCAGACGCCCTGTGCGGAGGCAGGAAGGGTAAAAGAAGACAAATTCAGGCTGGTACTTGCAAACAACTATTCACCCTGGGAACAGATAGATGAAGATAACGCAGGGGTAATGAATGCAACCATTAGGACACTGACTTCAGACGCAGGAATTTAAGGAGGAGGTAAGATGTCAAGGCAACTAGTAGGTAAGATCTCCCATGTAGCAAATGACCTTATAAAAAATGACAAAGCATGAACGTGTATAAATCCAGACATAACATAGGATTCGCCGAAATGTCAAACCTAATAAAAAAGATGGAAGTAAGCAATATTCAAAATTACAGCGTCTGAAACATTGAGGAAGCAGTAAAAAATGGCTGCAGCATGGAATCAGATCAAAACTTGAAATAGGACATAGCAATATGTAAGCAGTGAAAAATAACAAGGGTAATGCAATCAGTAATTTCGATGATATAGTAAAAGCAGTAGAATTCTAAGGTGAGCTGTAGACTACTCAGACTGGGCAACCTTCAATGGAAGTAGTGATGAACAGGATACACAGGCTCCTTATATTACTAGCGATGAACTTAGAATGGTCTCACCAGACATCAAACAGGGAAAGGCTGCGGAAGATGGATCATCAGAAGATTTAATCAAAAAGGGAGGAGACATGAATGAGAAGCTGGCGGCATTTCATACGGTCTGTCTCACGACATCAAGGGCCCCAGAGAACGGGAGGATGCCAACAGACTATTATTCCACAAAAAATAGACATTAAATAACTGAACAATTATAGCGCCCTTAGCATACATCCGGTATTGTATGAAATGTTCACCAAGATAATTACCAATAGAATAAGGCAGGCACGTACCCAGGGGGGGGCCCGGGGGGGCCCGGGCCCCCCCCGAAATAAAGTGGCGTACCCCCCCCCCCCTCCCCATCCACGCCACCACTTTTCACACATTCCTAAAGTGCCACCAGATCAATGTTGAGGCTTCGCAGCTGATCATCGGTCAGCATTATGCTGCGTTTTTCACTCCTTTTAGATGGCGGTAGTTATCGCCATCACTTGTAATTTGAAGGACATTTTTCTCGTAGATTCCGCACCCGCGTGATTAATGCGAGATGCGTTCAGTTGTCACCATCTATTCAACCGCCATGCGCATAGCTGTTGCTTTTGTTAGTTCAACCTTCTTTGTTTAGGCTGATCCTGGGACCAGGAGAGGGATGCGGCTGTTACTCAGCTGGCCTGTACTCTCATGGAACGAGTTGCGGCTGGAGAAAACGCTAATTTCGTTTACCTTATCCCTTTGCTTCATTATTTTCTTGAGTTACGGCTCGCCGCGAGGCTGGCAGATGTCCGGAACCATACAGACGTGACATGGGTTAGATAAGGTGGGAAATAAAAAAATGTGAAAGAACGTCCATCATGGAACCCTGCAATAACTCTTAAACCCATAAGCAAGATGACTGTCGCCCGTTACCTCGTCTGTTTTTCCCTAACTGTATAGCACTTTTCCTGCAAAATTGGCAACTGGAAACACAAATCGCAAGGAGTTGAGAAATTAAGCGATCTACTAAGGGAGAGAGCCAAGGCAACAACCAAACTGCAAGCAAAAGCGAATAATAAAAAAGTTAACCGATGTTTATGAGAATATTTATGGATCAACATCTTTTTATTTAAAAAGGAAGTAGAGAAAAAATGCCGCCGGTAGTGGAGAACAATTGTTTTGAATGACGCTTCTACAGTTATCGGTCGAACTACCTCACGTAGCCACTTCTCTGCTGTGCTTATGTGGGTGTTTTTCTAACCTTTCGCGGTGAGCGCAGTACGTCTAGAATCGCAGAGTCCTGCGCTCTACGCGGTTGTATGGGACTGGCGGCCGCACAGCGTTACGCAATTCGCGGAACTGTCAAAACTGATCAACAAGGCGAAAATAACTGATATTCGAAACTATAACATGACAAAGACTGAAGAAGCCGTAAAAAATGAACGCAGCCTGAAATCAGTAAAAAAGAAACCTGGCATAGGACAAACCATGATGTATGCACTAAAAGATAAGAAGGATAATATCATCAGCAATCTCGAAGATACAGTAAAAGCAGCGGGAAAATTCTAAGCTGACCTGTATACAGTACCCAGAGGAGTCACGATAGTTCACATAGAAACAGTAATCAACAGGATACAGAAACTCTCCTATAACTAGCGATGAGGTCAGAAGGGCCCTGCAAGACATGAAACGATGAAGAGCGGGAGGATAAGGTGGGATAACAGTCGATTTAATCAAAGATGGAGGAGACATATTGCTTGGAAAACTGGCGGCTCTTTATACGGAGTGTCTATCGACTGCAAGGGTCTCAGAAAACTGGAATACAGACATTATACTAATTCACAAAAAAAGGGGACGTTAAAGAATTGAACAATTATGGGACCAATAACTTGCTCCCAGTATTATATAAAATATTTACCAAAATAATCTCCAATAGAATAAGGTTGACACTGGATTTTGTCAACCAAGGGAACAGGCTGGCTTCAGGAAGAGATACTTTACAATGGATCACATCCATGTCCTCAATCAGGTTATCGCAAAATCTGCGGAGTACAATAAGCCTCTCTATGTGGCTTATATAGATTACGAAAAGGCATTTGATTCAGCAGAGATACCAGCAATCGTGGAGGCACTACGTAATCAAGGAGTACAGAACGCTTACGTAAAAAGCTTGGAAAATATTGCTACATGCGTGAGGTATTTGTTTGTTTGAACGAGGCGCGTGGGCCCTATCATTCCAGAAAAGAGGAGGAAGAACGAACTGGGCTCACGCTGTGAATCTAACTGGTCAGCGCATCAACCGTTGTAAATATAATCTGTAAATAGTTTCTCGTCTTACTGACTCGTCTTTCGCGTTAGAATCTCGATCTACAGCTACCTTAATTCTACACAAGAAAAGCAGGGTGATACCTATAGAGAAAGGGGTCAGACAGGGAGACACAATTTCTCCAAAGCTATTTTCTACGTGCTTAGAAGAATTCAAGCTATTAAACTGGGAAGGCTTAGGAGTAAAGATCGACGGCAAATATCTCAGCAACCTTTGGTTTGCCGATGACATTGTTCTATTCAACAACAATGCAGACGAGTTACAACAAATGATTGGAGACCTTAACAAAGAGTGTGTAAGAGTGGGGTTGAATATTATTATGCAGAAGATGAAGATAATGATAATTAGCCGGGCAAAGGAACAAGAGATCAGGATGGCCAGTCGGCCACTAGAGACTTTTAAGGAGTACGTTTACCTAGGTCAATTAATCAGAGGGAACCCTGATCATGAGAAGGCAATTCACAGAAGAATAAAAATAGGTTGGATCGCATACGGCAGACATTGCCAGCTCCTGACTGGAAGCTTACCATTATTAATGAAAAGTAAGGTGTGCAATCAGTGCATTTTGCCAGTGCAATATATCCAGTGCCAATGCATTTGCCAGTGCATTTCCCAGTGCATTTCCCAGTGCATTTTGCCAGTGCATATGGGGCAGAGACTTGAGAACAAGTTAAGCACCACGCAAAGAGCGATCGAACGAAGATTGCTAGACATAATGTTAAGAGAGAAAGAGAGTGGTTTGGATCAGAGAGCGAACGGGTATAGACGACATTCTAATTGACATCAAGAGGAAAAAAATGTAGCTGGGCAGGTCATGTATAGCGCCGGTTAGATAACCGTTGGACCATAAGGGTTATAGAATGGGTACCAAGAGAAGAAAAACGCAATCGAGGACGACAAAACACTAGGTGGAGCGATGAAAATAGGAAATTCGCGGGCTCTAGATGGAATCGGTTGGCGCAGGGCAGGGGTAATTGGAGATCGCAGGGAGAGGCTTTCGTCCTGCAGTGGAGATAAAACAGGCTGGTGATGATGATGATGATTATGATGATGATTATGATGATGATGATGATGATTGAGGTGGTGGGCCCCCCCCGAAAAAAAATTCTGGGTACGTGCCTGGAATAAGGGCAACACTGGAATTCAGTAAACCAAGCGAACAGGCTGGCCTCAGGTATAGATAATCTTTAATGGCTCACATCAATGTCATCAATCAGGTAATCGAGAAATCTGCAGAGTATAATGAGCCTCTCTATGTAGCTTTCATAGATTACAAAATTGAATTTAATTCAGTAGAGACCCCAGCAGTCATAGAGGCATTACATAATGAAGAAGTACAGCAGGCTTATGTATATAACTCGGAATGTATCTACAAAGATTCCACAGTTATCTTATTTCTGTACATCAAAATCAGAAAGTACGGGAAATCCGGCATCGGAGCCAGCATTCGAAGAAGTCGAGGACAAAGTGACTAGCGAACGGCGGAATCGGGTGTTCGAGGGGCAGCAGGGCGCTCTGGGTGCGGCAGGCCAGGACGTCTTGCTGGTGTGGACTGAGGGACCACGCCGTTCCCACATTGGCGCCCGTAACGTGGGGCTCCGGCTTCGTTCGGGACGGACTATGATCATTGGGGAGGCGGGTTGTGACCTTTCCACGACCAATAACGACGCCTGCCTGGCTTGCTGCATAACCATCTACACTGTGCGAGCTACAGCGCCGGCGTTCACTTAGAAGCGAGTCCACCGGCTCCTCTTCTGTCGCCATCATCAGTTCTGGTAGGGTCTGGCAGCATGGAGACCACGCCTGGCTCTAAACCCGTCGCAGCGGCCACTTCCAGCGACTGGAGACGTCGTAGAGCGGCGACGACTGAACGGTTGACGGTAAGCGAGCCTCCAAGGCATGCAAATGCAAGCTGGCACAGAAAATGACTATGAAGAACCCTTCGTCGCGTAGCGAAGCCGAGAACAAGAGCGACGCGTCATCTTCATCTGAGCCCGAGGAGGGTGAAGTCTCAGACTCTGGCGGTGGTTCCTCCGCGCCGGCTGGCGGCTGCGGCCGCGAAGACGACGAGGACGATGATTCCGAAGAGGAGTTCATCGACGACTGCGACGAGAACCTCATGGAGGCTGAGGTCAGTTGTCAATGGCAGTGGAAGTGGTGCCGTTAGAGCGAAAATGATCATCTGCCGTTTTCCCCTCCTGTTAACTGGGTGGTGTGGTACTGTGAGGTCTCTCTGTTGTGGAATGGCAGCGAGCGGGCGACTGCTACTTCCGGCAACCTGCCGCGTGCATTCATCAGAACGGTGTTGAAGAGGAAGTCCTGACCAGGTGTACCTCCGGGAATGATTTTAGGGCTTCTGGTTCCTGCAAGACCTCGATAACTGGAGGCTCTATCACCTGTTATGCCGCATCTTCGCCAAGCGTAAGTCTGGGAAGCCAGTCAGGTTTAGGGCCTTCGTGTTCCTGGAGACGTTGGTGGCTCAGACATTGTCTGTTTCGCCTATTTTCGTTCAGTGGAGCAGCCTGCAAGGTTTGCCCGCCGCTGGGGGCGTGGTGCCATCGCTGCAAGCCGCCGTGGGCCCGTGCCATCATCGCGTTAGAGGGAGGTACAGTATGCCAGTGCTGGCGTCGCAGCCAGTCGCGGGCCTGCCGCGGCGGGCCTGGACTGGGCCTCGGCGGCTTGAAATGAGCAACTGCACTGTCCGCACTATATATATATATATATATATATATATATATATATATATATATATATATATATATATATATATATATATATATATATGTATATATATATATTGTAATAGACAAGAAAGACACGGACAAGAAGAGAAGAAATGATGGAAGACGAAGAGAACGAGGAGTGTGAGTGGCCGGGCTGCGCTGCGATCACGTTACGACCATCGTCCATCTGCTGTAAATAAATCCATTTCTTCGCAACTCACCGTGAAGGTTGTGGTGGAAGGTGCTGGGTAATCGACACCCGAAGACGGAGGCTGACTCACAAGTTCTTCGACGGAGCCGTCGCCTTGCTTGGCTCCCACCAAATCCACCGGAGTTGAATATGTCCCACGACACAGTCGAACAACGGCCCATTCCAACTGCTGCGCCGACCTGTTCCGTTCTACAGCTGAGAGATGCGCGTCCCTTCGCCGAAAGATCGTACGAAGACGTTGAGGAAGGGCTCATCCATTATAACCGGGTGAGTGCCGCTAACAAGTGGAACAGCGCTTCTCAGCTTTCGAACGTCGTGTTCTTTCTAACGGATACTGCGTTGTTGTGCTTCGACAATCACGAGGAAACGTTCACAACATGGGGAAGGTTTGTTTCGGAAATCAAAGAACGATTCGGCGACTCCACGACGAAAAAGAAAAGGGCAGAACAGACGCTACTGCAACGTGCGCAAGTGCCAGGCGAAACCTGCATGACCTACATGGAGGCAGTAATAAAACTTTGTAGGATGGTGGACTGTGGAATGTCCGAGGAAGGCAAAGTCGGGCACATCCTAAAAGGAATTGCCGAGGATGTTTATAACTTCCTCATCGCTAAAGACAACCTGGCTTCCGTCGCTGACATCATTTGGCACTGTCGTACTTTCGAGCAACTGAATACAAGGCACATCACGCCGAAGTTTGGCAGGCTAGCCAATGTGACGACAGTTGCAAGCGTGGACACCAACCAGCCCCTCGATCTGGCATCAACGATCCGACAAATAGTTCGGGAAGAGCTAAGCCTGCACGCGCAAGTGGCACATCCAGGCACTCATCGCTTCCGCCTATCCTCAGTATCCTCAGTGCGTTTCCGCGACAGGCACTGAGGAATGTGAACTCGCGCCCCGACAGCAGCCACGTATCTACGACAGAGGCCGTACCTATGACGCTCGGCCACAACGAGAGCAGCCGCGTTTTCACCCCCGAGACCCTGTGACTTCTGTCAGGCCGTGACAAGAACAGCACCGACCCTACTACCACGATGCGACTCATGCGCGATATAACGGATTTCAGCAAGCAGCAGAGACACGTTATCCACATGACAATGAACTTTCTCGCCAACCGCAGCCGCCTACCATTCGTTTCGAGGAAGACGCTGTGAACCGCGGCCCTCCCGTGTGCTACAACTGCGGTTACATAGGCCATATAGCTAGGTATTGTCGCCAAGGCCGTCAATCACGTAGGACACCACCGATGTTCTCGCCACCCAGAACCCGTACTTCATATGAATTGCGGACGACCTATTTGCTCCCAATGGACCACTTCTCACACGAGACCAGGCGCAGCGATTCGCCTGCATCTGAGCGGAGTTTGACGCCACCAAATAACAGTCCCCGTCGCTCTCCGTTTCCTCGGCGCCGTACTTCCTCACCGCCGCCGGGAAACTAGCATCCGCGGCCAGTGGATGTGTGGTCGCCGGATGGTCTTCGCAAGAAATACCTCTGCCAGTTGTGATGTTCAAAAACAAAGTGAATGTCTCGATTGACGGAAAACCGACCATGACGTTAGTTGATACTGGGGCTACTGTGTCTGTGATGAGCCTCGCTTTCAAAAGCCGGCTAGGCCACAAAGTTATGTTTTCTTGGAACGACGGTATTACTTTTCGTGGAGTAGGCGGCGAGTGGCTTCATCCCCTTGATGTTAGTGCTGTGGGTGTTTTGTTGGCTGGGAAAGTGTTTGTGTCGGAATTCCTTGTTCTTTCTCGTTGTTCGCACGACGTTATTCTTGGTATCGATTTTCTTGAACAGTGCGGCACTTCCGTGGACTGTGGTTGTGGCGAAATCTCATTGAAGAAGTTATTTATATCATCACATTCCGAACAAAGCTTGGGTGGTGAAGACGGGGACACAGGCACACTCAGCGTTCTTGATGAAGTGATTGCACCATCATGGTGCCTGACGCCCGCTTGTGTTTCTACAACTACTGTTGATGCTGTTTGTGTTGACCTTGTAGTTAGGCCTCTCCGCATAAACTTTGCTATAAAAAATATACTTATGCCCTGCTGTGTCGTCTGCATGACGGAAGGAGTCGCCACATTGTGGGCGCTGAACTGTTCCGCCACGCCGGTTGTCCTTCCTCGCGGTATGAAAATCGCTCTTTTCGATGAAGCCGCATGTAGCTCAATAGCGGCACTAACTACGGACGTCTCTACAGCTTGCTCTCCTTGCGATAATCGCCATTCTTAAGAGCTAATGCTTGGCATGATCAGCAAGGCTCTCGGTACATCGGAACGGCAAGCACTGGTACAAGTCCTTGCAAGGAATGAGGCCGCATTCGACTTCACGCATGGAGATGCACCCTTTCGGTTAACGTTGTCCCACGCTCGTCACAGAATATATACTGGCTCAGCACACCCCATCCGCCAGAACCCCTACCGAGTGTCATCGTCCGAGGGCAAAGTTATTGCCGAGCAAGTCAAGGAGATGATGCACAAATATGTCGTTCAAGAGTCATCTAGTCCATGGGCAGCCCCAGTAATCCCGGTCCGAAAAGAAAGATGGGCTCCTGGAGATTCTGCGCTTATTACAGACATCTAAACGCAGTGACGAAGAAGGATGTCTATCCACTACCGCGAATCGATGACGTCATTGATTGCTTACACGCTGCTTCTTACTTCTCAACACTCGATTTGCGATCGGGGTATTGGCAAATACCTATAGACCCTGCCGACAAGGAAAAGACCGCTTTCGTGACTCCAGATGGCCTATTCGAATTTAATGTTATGCCTTCTGGCATTTGCAATGCTCCTGCCACCTTTGAAATACTCATGGATACAGTACTACGTGGTTTAAATTGGGAGATATGCATGTGTTACCTCGGTGATGTTGTGATCTTTGGCCGCACGTTTGAAGAACCTAAAGAACGCCTCAGCCTCGTTCTCGACTGCATTGAGAAAGCTGGACTGGTCCTAAACTCAAAAAAGTGTCGGTTCGGCGAACGTCAAACACTGGTCCTGGGACACTCAGTCGACAAGGATGGCGTCAGACCCGATCCTCGTAAGATTGAAGCAGTGAGCTCCTTCAAGCCACCGCAGTCAGCACGAGAACTCCGCTCATTCATTGGCCTATGTTCGTATTTCGCCGTTTTGTTCCCCTGTTTGCCGACATCGTTTACCCGTTGACAAGTATTGTGCGACAAAATACATCCTTCAATTGGACACCGGAGTGTGACGCATTATTCTCTCAACTGAAGTTTATACTAACGTCAGCACCCCTCTCGCGTCGCTTCGATCCATCTTGCCCGACTGAAGTCCATACTGATGCTAGTGGAATCGGGATAGGAGCGGCGCTTGTACAACGTCACAGTGGCGCAGAACAAGCTGTCGCATATGCCAGCCGTTGTCTGAGCAAATCTGAACGCAATTGTACGGTTACGGAACAGGAATGCCTGGCAGCCGTTTTCGCCGTACAAAAGTTGCGATGTTATCTTTATGGTAGGCCATTCAAGGTTATCCTTGACCATCATTCTTTATGCTGGCTGGTCGGTTTGCGTGATCCCTCTGGTCGCCTCGCACGTTGGGCGCTGCGCCTCCAGGAATACGACTTTGTGGTATCGTACAAGAGTGGCCGTCGTCACGCTGACGCACACTGCCTCTCTCGGATTCCTCTTGCGACTACCGGCTGCGATGCTGAGAATTTTGACAACTGTCTCACTGCTGTTACTCCTACGTTCCCTGACGCGGCAGACTTTCAGCGAGAACAACGGGATGATGTTACCCTTGATCCACTTTTTGTCGCCGCCCGTACTTCTAAATGCAGTGGTCACTTTACTGTCCGTGATAAATTGCTGTACAAAACTAATTACTCCGGGCATGGAGCGCGTTTTCTGCTTGTTGTCCCCGAGAGTCTCCGCTCCGACGTTCTACGCGCCATGCATGACGATATGACATCCGGCCATTTCGGCTTCGTACAAACGCTGCACCACACGCAGGAGCGCTTTTACTGGCCCAAGATGTACGAAAATACCAAGCGCTATGTCGGTAGTTTTGAAACGTGCCAACGTCACAAGCGACCGACCACCGCAGCCCCAGGTCCCTTTCAGCCATTGACACCACCCAGTACGCCGTTCGAGCAAGTAGGCATTGAGCTTTTGCGTCCATTCCCGTTATCTAACAAGAACCGCTGGATAATAGTCTCCGTAGACCATCTTACACGGTATGCAGAAACTGCAGCCATACCGTCTTCCACCGCTGCTTGCGTGGCGGTTTTCCTGCTCCGTTCCGTGGTCCCTTGTCATGGCCCACCACGTGTCATCATCAGCGACCGAGGTCGCCAGTTCACGGCTGATGCCATTGAAGAGTTACTTCGTTTGTGCACTTCACAGTTCCGTCATTCCAAGCCGTATCATTTACAGACCAATGGCCTCGTTGAAAGGGCAAACAGAACACTGACTAGCATGCTTGCCATGTACGTCTCCTCGAATCATAAGAACTGGGACGACGTGCTGCCCTTCATCACTTATGCATACAACACGGCGAAGCAGGAAACGACGAACTATAGTCCATTTTATCTCCTGTATGCAAGGTTACCGCGAAGCCCTCTGGACACTTTCTTACCCTTCGTTCTGCACAGTGATGATTCTGTATCGAAGACTTTGTGTCTCTCCAAAGAAGCGCGTCGAATAGCTCGTCTTCGTACTCTGGCCCCGCAAAGACGTTCGAAAGAGCGATACGACTACCGTCACGTACAAGTATCGCTGCAAAATGTGACTTAGTCCTCCTTTGGACACCGCAACGCAAGCGTGGATTGTGCCAAAAGTTCTTGTCACAATATTCAGGCCCATTTGTACTTGTGGACCGCCTGAGCGAACTCACTTACGTCATAGCTCGCCTACTGTGCAATGGTCGGCGATCAAGCAGAACTCAGCTGACCCATATTGCTCGCCTGAAGCCTTTCTACCCCGCTTGTCCATCCTGACACGCCCCACGGGCTTCGTCTGCTTGCGGTGAAATGTAACAGATACGAAAAGCACGGACAAGAAGAGAAGAAAGGGAAGACGAAGAGAACGAGGAGTTTGAGAGGCCGGGCTGCGCTGCGACCACGCTACGACCATCGTCCATCTCCTGTAAATAAAACGATTGCTTCGCACCTCACCGTACCAATATATATATGTATACAAAGAAAGGGGTCAGACAAGGACACAATCTCTCCAATGCTATTCACTGCATGCTTGGAAGAAGTATTCCAGCTGTTAAACAGTGTGGGCTTAAGACTAAGGATCAACGGCGAATATCTCAGCACCCTTCAGTTCTGAGATTACATTGTCCTGTTTACCAGAACTGGGGATGAATTACAACAAGTGATTGAGGTCCTTAACAATCCCCTCTTAACAAGTGTACAAGTGGGGTTGAATGATAATATGTATAAGACGAAGATCATGATGAATAGCTTATCAAAGGAACAAGACTTTAGCATCGCCAGTCACCCTCTAGAGTCTGCGAAGGAGTAGGTTTACAGAGGTCAATTACTCGCAATCGGCTCTGACCATGAGAAGGAAATTCACTGAAGAATAAAATGGTTTGGAGCACATACGGCGGAAATCGTAAGGTCTTGACTGGAAACTTACCACTATCATCGAAAATAAATTTGTACACTCAGTGCATTCTACTGGTGCTAGCGTATGGGGCACAAACATGGAGACTGAGAGAGAAGCTCGAGAAGAAGTTAAGGTCGCCACATAGAGCGATGCACCGATGCATGTTAGGCTTAACGTTAAGAGACAGGAAGAGAGCGGTGTGGAACCGCGAGCAAACGGCGGGGGTAGCCAATATGCTAACTGATGTTAAGAAAAAAAAATGGAGGTGGGCAGGTTATGTAAAGAGTAGCTAAGATAACCGGCGGAGTATTAGGGTTAGAGAATTGGTGCCAAGATAAGAGCAGTCGAGGACGGCCGAAGGTTAGGTGGGCGCAGGACAGGGTTAATTGGTGATGGCAGGGAGGGACCTTCGTCCTGCAGTGAACATAAAATAGAGTGGTGATGATGATACTTGATAAAATCCCCCATAGAGCATATTACGTAGTGCATCAATGTGGTTTTTCCAGTGTTGGTGATCGTCTTATACTACGCCAATATATTTGTACGAGGAGGTGTGCTCGAGAGGATTGTTATTAAGTGCTATGTGAACTGAAACCACATCTAGAGGCTACATGTATTTAGTTTTTTTCTATTATACCTTCTATTTATTTTCCGCAAACCATCTTGAACTCTTAGCCAGCTCGGCAGGACAAAAGTCCTTAATAACCCCGGTCAGGCAGGTGGCAGAGGCCAGTGGGGCCCTGGACTGACAGGCTCCTTAAAGGAGGCAACCCTCCTTAAAATCTGCTCCTAGCAAATAAAGTTTCTATTTATATTTATAGAGCCAGCTCGGCATTAGTTTTCCTTTGAACATGCTGGGTATAATCTCCTGTTACTATTATAACTGTATCATCGGTATACATCAGTGTTTGTGCAGAGGTTACTCCCTTCGGCAAGACATTAATATATAGGGGGAAAACACAGGTCCCAGGACTGATCTTTACGGAACACCGGTACTGACTCAATTAGGGGACGATACGAAGTGTCGACTAGTTCGACTACAGTTTTGTGAATAACTTTCCTGCAACTCGGCAGCTTGTCCGTGAAAACCATTGCATTTTAGTTTATTTAGTAGGATGTAGCGATCGATGGTGCCGATTGCTTTCTTTAGGTCGAGACATACCAGTGCGACAAGCATATTATTTTTGAGAGCTGCTGTAAATACTTGAATCCGAGACAATACTGCAGTACACGTGTAAAAACCTACCTTGAGTCCGTGTTACTGCGGGCTAATTATGTTATACTTTTCTAGAAATTTCTGAATTCGCTTCGCGAGAATATTTTCGTAAATAGTATTGAGTATACTCAGGATAGGTCGTCGGTCGATAATAAGAGGGATCAGACTTATTCTTGAATATCGGTATAACCTTGGCCAATTTCAGGGACGATGGGTAAGTAGAACTGCTTAACGAGAGGTTGAAAATGCAGCATAGTATAGATCCTAGTAGGTCAATGATTTCTTTAACGATGCGCATAGTTACACCATCTAGGCCAGGGGCCTTTTAACATGGCATGCTTGCTGCAACTGAAACCAATTCACATAGCTCTATGACAAAAAACAGAAAACGTCTTTTCCATGAAATGGGGTATGCCTGCGCAGTGATGCAAGCTTGAGAAATTATTAACTAATAAAGATACCCCGACATTTCAAAAGTACGAGTTAAAGTTGTCAAGTGTAGTAGCATCATTTTCAGTAAAGCAATATTTTCATATCTGCTCATTCCAGCCACTTTCACCATCTCCGAAACATTTTGTGGCATTTTGAGCGCTCTCAATGAGATTTGAAAAGTACTGCTGCTTTCAAGCTGGCATCCTTGCGACAGATTGATTGCGCTGGGTTTTGCATTGTCTTAGGTTATAAATAATACGCTTCTTTTGGCTCCATTTAGGATGCCCCTTAGTCTCCTTCGCTTAAAATAATTAGCATGTCGGCGGCCATCCGGGGATTTGTCGGAGCGGGCGGCTACGGTTACGCAGCTACTGTCGACAGTGCATGCAAGGAAGGGAAGCTTGAGGACACATCATTCACGCCGTTATGCCCTATTCCCCTATTCTGATTGACTGAATGTTCTTGGGGAGCTAGCCGTAGTGTATTTTTCTTACACGATTGTGCTGTGGCTTCGATGTTCTTGGGGAGCTAGCCGTAGTGTATTTTTCTTACACGATTGTGCTGTGGCTTCGCTGGGTCTCTGAAACTGTTATCTCTAACAAAAAAGGGTAGATCATCGGTTATCGGGGTATCATACACACCATCAGTACCAGGCTCTTCTATGTTAGTTTGAGCGCAATTCATTAGTGTCGCAGATGTGGCTGGTAGGCGCGTAGGTATGGTAATGAGGCTACAAAATCTGACTGAAGCGAGTAAGTATTTATAGCTATCTACACCTGGGCATTGCGTGTTGATATTCGGCTCGACACAATTACTCCTTTGTAGTTTTTTTTAGAGCCAATAGAATCGCTTCTAGGGATTTTTGTCCTTGGGAAAACACTGCTAGCATCAATCATCAATGCACTTCCCTTCGTGCTGTCCTAAAGATTTTCCCTCCTAATATCCTTTTTCTCATTCCTTGCCTACAAAAACTTACGATAGGGGCAGCATGTTTGTGCCCCACAGTAAGTGTTGCTATCTTGAATTTTTTTATCCTAAAAAGAATGCCCCTATTATTCAGTGGTCCTCATGGTAAGCGTCGTTAGTTGCAACTATTGTTGCACATAAAAAATATCGCCAACGTAATGGGCCGCATGATTCCTGACAACGTAACAAGGATATCGATATACTGCTGGCCTTTTAAATTCAGTCCGCATGATAAGCATCATTATGCTGAACTTTCATCCTAGGTACAGGGTGCTCTTATAAGCGGCATCTGACTAAGAGTGCTGAAGGGGTGCCCTTATGTCCTGTAGTTCGCAAGCAGAAGAATAGTGAACTTAGTCTACAAAGAATATAATGAAATGAACTACTTTTAAAGGATTCAGGCAAGAGATGATACATGGGCTATTCACCACTTCTATTTCATTATGCTTGTGGCTGTGCATGCTCAATATGTCAAAGATGCGTACGATGATAAAGATGCACATGAAAACGCTCAGGTTCTGGTGCGCGTTTTACAGCGAAGCTGTGTACCTCAACAGCCAACGCATACGCTTGGTTAGTCGGCAAAAATAACCTCTTTCGTGGGGCGATCCCGGAGGTAGTTCAACATTAGGCCTACCCACGGCGAAGGTGAAGCAGGCTTCAAGTGCGCTTCTCCTAATAGTACTAAATGAAAAATTTCAAGATGCAATATTCCAAGTGTATGGTACACTGAAATTGTTTGTGAACAGCGGATGGACAAAGGACAAGAAGTATGTGCATGCCTAGGCCCTTGACTCGCAAGAGGACAATGTAACCAATGTAGGGATGTCTGTGCAGTACAAACGAACGATGACAGGGACAGTGACAAGAACTTTATTAAGAGTGTCCTGAGGAACTCGAGTGGGGGGACCGAAGGCTCCCCGATCAAGTTGGTGGCTCCACCCACGACGGAACAGGGAGGTGGTGACTCTCCGCGACGTCGCGGGCCCTCTGGACGGCCTGTAGTTGGTTTGTGAAATCTGAGCTCTTCAGCAAGGCGTCCCAATTTGACTTGTTATGAAAGTCGGAGCCCGCGTTGTACGGGCACAGCCAGAGCATGTGATCGAAGGAGCAGCACGCGTGACCGCATTTGGAGCACGATTGCGGGAAGTTCGGGTCTATCCAACTCAGCGTTCTAGGGGTGAGGTAGGATCTCGTCTGTAAAGGTCTGAAAGTAACAGCCTGAGCCCTGTTCAGTTTCGGGCTGGGGGGAGGGAATTTTCCCCTGCTTTGTCTGTAATGTGATGTAATTTCATGAAAGGTCGTAAGATTATCTCTGAAGGAGCAATCCTGCGGGAGAGCCGGACCATTATCTCGGGCGCGGTTCGTGAATTCACGCGCGAGGCAGTTGGCCCGTTCGTTAGGGTTGCAGCCCACTCGGTAAGTTGCATCGTTCATGTGCGCCGGGAACCACGCTTATGTATGACCTCCAATGTGTTCTCGCGTAGTAATACGAAAGGATCTGTTGACGATGTCGGCTGCGTGTTTACAAACTAGAGCGGACGAGAAAGCCCTAACCGCCATGCGCGAGTCGGAGAAAATGGTCGCCGGGCCTTTTGCGGCTTGAAGAGCCAAGGCTACCGCAGTTTCCTCCGCCTCATTTGCGTATTTAGCGTAAATTGATGCGGCGCTGATAAGTGTTCCGCGCGCGTCAACGACCCTGATTGCAAACCTGTCTTCGTTGCCATATTTGGCGGCGTCGATGAAGAATGCGTCTGACCCGTAAGGATCTATTCGTCGAAGGATGGAATTGCGATACCCTTGGTGTATATATTTCCAGGCACACCCGAGTGTGATATTCAGAAGGTCATGACCACGCACGGTGCATGAGTTAGCCGTGGTGACATCGCCCTTGCGATCATCGTTGAAGACTTCAAGGAGCACATCTCAAAACCACACATGAAATGGTTCAGAGTTCGGGCTAGAAGAATTTGGTTTGAAGTGCCACACCGATCTAAGTCAGCCAACTTCTCAACAATGGTATTGTAGAGATTTCACGCTCGCACAAAATTTACCCAATTTCTAACTGAACTGGATATTGCAGTAATCACAAAGCTGTCATCGCTAACGTTGCGAAATGATTAAAATAATTACATGCGCCCATATCTAAACCTGTCCGATGTGCTGCAGCTTCGGTGCTCATCCGCCTTCTCATAACAGAATGACTCCTCAATTTTCTTATTGCCTGCCTTATCATCTGAAAGCGTTCATTATTCTTGTCGATGCTTTCGTAAATAAAATTAACTACTTGTAAACAAACGAAAAGCACACGTTATTAAACAATATATCTGTGAAACTGGCTCAAAATTCTGAAAGCTCTAAACTGTTAACAATCACCCTTCATAGTGGACTTTCAACTTACCTGCTCCGCTGGCCACTGAATCCTTGCGAGGAGTTCCGCTGCAATGTGGCAATAGAAAATAGTTTTGTTTCAGGAAACATAACAACCCCCCACGTCTACTCTTGCAAAATAATTATCCGTTTTTCTGTAGTTTAAAAGTGGTCAGTAAATTCTATATTTAGGCAGCTAGATATATGAAAGCCAGGAATACGCGCGTAATTATACGCCCTGCTGGAGCATTTGGCGTCTAGTGCCACTTACAAATGTCACACTTCGTAACAGTGGAGCTGTTGCCAGCTCTCTTACTGCTGCGAAAACAATCATACTGCGCGATATGTGATTACTAGCTTAGTCAGCCGAGTATTCGCTTAAAATAACAGGAGTTTCGCAATTCTATCTTTCTTCTCCAGTTTTCTCCTCCTGCGTCAAAACATCCTTTTTAATTTGCGTGTGCTCATTCCTGACAGCACCGTCCTTGCGACTGATGCGGCTCGTGTAGCGCAGTTGAAGGGTAATTCCCCACACCAACACACGAGGAATAACGTTACGTCCACTACTAACGAAAAGCTATTAATTACTTGTTACAGAGTCACCTACGATTCTAGTAAGGCTTAGTAATAACATCGGTTGTTGCATTTGCTACCCAAAAGAGGCGGTGCATACGAATGGCACATGTAGCTAGCTAACAAAACGTAGATACAATGTGGCTTGTATAGTGCCATTTATTACGGAGTTATGTTAGGGAGGCCATTTTTGTTTACAAGAGGCATTGTCATTATTCAGAAATAATTTAATTGCTTCGCTTCTAAAAGTGCTCAATAAGTACTATATTGTTACGCTGTATTAACGGTGAAGAACACAGTAGCAAAACCTGTGAATCCCAAAACTAACTTTTTATTGCGCGAACCGGTGCATGTGGCAATCCAGCACAACGGTAGCAGTGAGCACAGTCGGCTATCGTTGACATGTGAACTGGGTGACAGAGAAGTCACCTGTTTGTACATGGCCCAATGAGCCTTCCAGCCTAATGGCTTGTTCTCACGGAAATTTTAGAATGTGCACAAGCGTTTGCGTCACGCACAAAACTCGATTATACGAGGAACAATAACAGCATTGGCAATTGATAGCACCATAGATAACATTCAAGAAAGTTCCGGTACAGAAAGAAGCCTTGCGCTGAACAACAACCTTCAACGTTCGTTTGCTGGCGAATTTCGGCCACGTGACGAAGCCTAAACAGCAAGCGTGTCGCACGCCCCGTTGTGGAAAAGCATCACCCGGATGCTGCAGACGTAACACGAGAGCGAAAAAATCTTAATGCCCTTCAATTCTGTAAAGAAGCATGACCAGCGAAACTGTGTATGTGGGCAACTCCGCCGCGTTTTGGCTCGGCGTTTCAGTATCTTTGGGACCGGCCCACGTGTGGGGAGTGTTTAATGCCTGCTTCACCTCCGCCGCGGCTCGGCCAGGCATTGCACTATCTTCAGGATCGTGCCACGTATGGGGAGTGCTTAACGCTTGCTTCACATCCACCGCGCGTCGGCTCGGCGTTTCACTATCTCCGGGATCAGCCTACATACGGGGTTTTTTTTGGCTTAGCACGCCAACGACACGAAATTTTCCTCGGACGGTACGGGTAAACAGCTTCGCTGTAAAAACAAACCTACACGTAACAAAGAGCAACAACAATGCAAAAAATAAAGAAAGCCCCAAAGTTCACTAGCGCGGGTAGAAAGACTTCAGGCACACAATTCGCGCTATAACATAATACTATTCCAAACTTTTCTATTCCAAGTCTGCAATCAGCCCTCCGCGATCGGCCAAAGCATTTTCGGACCACCCCCACTCAACTTGCCCGTCACACAACGTTACGAAAACGGTGATAGCACCCCATCTGATATGACGTGTACACACTGATTATGCATGATTTGACGGAACAAAAGAAAACTGGTTATTTGTGATTGCACGTCTCTTTGCCATTAGCCCTCGGCTATTGGTCAAACACTTCCGGGCTGCACCCACTTCACTTGCCTGTCACGCGACGTCACAAAACCGCAAAAACTCACCACGTCAAAGTGACGTGTACGCATTAAAGATGCATTAATATGCCGAACAAAAATTGGAGGATGCTTAAGCTTCGCCTTCAAGAGTGGAACGCGAGAGCGTTCTCGACTTCACGCCAAGGGGTGTAGGACAATGCGTTACAGCGCAGCGATCACTTACGAGGCGCCCCGCATTGGACTTTGCACGCACCAATCACGCGGTGAGCGTCGAGCAGCGCAGCGTTCGGCGCGGCAAAGAAACGTGCGCCTGAGCAAGCGGAACGAAGCAAAGAACTCGGTGTCTCGGAACGTCGTGATCGGCACGGACAGCCGGGCGGCGACGCGCCTCGCACCGGTCCCCTCACAGCCCCAATGCGCGCGTGGCGCGCCAACTGTCGGGGCAGCACCGTACATTGCGAGGAGGGGGTCTTCTGTGTTTGCCGCAAGATGGCTCTGCGTGGGCAGAAAGCGCAGAAGAAATGTAGCGGAAATGTAGTGGACTTCTGTAATTCACATGCTCATAATTACCGATGTACACAGCAGTAGTATAACTTTCTACGGCACGTTTGTAAGGCAGCACCGCATTCACTAGAGGCGTATTCGTCCCACCTTGAACGACCGAACTCATGGTTGAGTGGTAGCGTCTCCGCCTCACACTCCGAAGACCCTGGTTCACTTCCCACCCAGCCCGTCTTGTAAGTTCTTATTATCTATGAATTGCCTTCGGGGATTTTTCGCTGTCGGCCAACGCTGCAGACGCCAACGGCACTAGCTTTTCTGCGACATGAGCTCCTTAACACTGTCGCGTTAAAACTTCTGAATAGCCGCCCGAGAGGAATAAGAGATGGTTGCCGCCGATCGCTCGGGCGCTGGCTACTCACACCTACCGGAAAGCATCGGTTTATTTGCGTGTAATAGCACATTTTGCGTGACCGTGTAACGTTTTCGAGCAATTTTGGCACGTTTACGTCCTCGTTCTGCCAACTCTTCTTTATGATCCGTTTTAGCATCATTCTTATGCTTCCGTTGCATGCCGCCGCGATTTTCAACCAGCCACCGCAAGCTAAGTGAGGGAAAGCGGACCAATTGCAGACGCCTGCACCACCCTCTTCATCCGGTTATCAATATTCAGTGCACTGGCTCGGCCCCATCGAATGCCTATCAACTTGAGCGTGATCCTCACCTCTTGGGAGCCAATTAGGTAAGACAAGCGGTTCGGTGTAGGTAATGAAATTCGTTTTTCAAGCGAACAAAAGTAGCCTTCTGTGAACGAGAGCGTTTGATTGGTCTCTTCAGACAACCCTACGGGTGACCGCCCGATGCTTGCGCCGGCGGTTAAGCAAGGTTGACGCCAGGAGATTGGAATATTTTTACGTTATAGGGCCCAATGACTATTTAAGCTGATGAGTGGTGCCGCGGTGATTGTGAAATGCTGTCTGGCACGCCAATACATCGGAGGACCGTCTCCTTTGTTATTAATACTGTTAACCCTCGCTTGAGGGTTGTTACAGGGAGGGAAAATAGCAGAACACAAGCAAATTTGACATTTCATCGCATCAGGTTCGGTGCTCACGATACAAAATATCAATCAAGCATTCAAATTTGTGCACATCTGTCTGATCTACAACAACATCATGTAAGGCATTCATCACTTCAATTACATACGGAAAAAAATAACGGAAAACATCAACATGTGTGTTATAAGGCTTGACGGCTCTGCTATGGTTTATTCTCTGGCTACGATTTGCAAGGAACTGGCAATATATTTCCTATTTCATCTGCAAAACCCTTTGAAGTGTCTTAAAAAAATCTTAAATCTGGCTTTTTTCCTGCGTCTTTCCAGCAACTCAAGCCCACACGAATGCAGAATTGTTCTTACCGAGTCCATCCTTCGGTACCTTGAAGCATTAAACGAGCAGTCATTCTCTGAATTCTTTCTGGTTTGTCTATTAAACTTCTTGGTGGGGGCTCCAGACAACGCAAGCGTATTCTAAAGATGGACGTAGGGCAGTTTTATAAGCAATTTATTTGGCATTCTTCGTTGCATGTCCCAGTTTTCTCTTCAGTGAATAGTTTTTGTGAAGCCGTCGAGCACAGGTTATCGATATGTTTACGCCAGTCTAAATTATGTGAAACTGTAACCCATAAATACTTGAATGTATCTACATTTCTTAGTTTGTTGATTGCCGTATTATAAAAGAATGGTGCCACACTTTTTTGTTACTAACATGTGTAAAAGTCGATTTGTTATTGATTTCCGTGTCCGATTTTTCACACCAAAGGTGAAGGGAACGAAGAACCCGGTTAATTCTGATTTGGTCGTCAATGTGTGTTACCGTAGAATAAATTAAACAGTCGTCAGTAAAAAGCTTCAATTTCAGAGGGAACTCAGCAATCTCTGTAATGTTAATATAAACGAAGAACAGCATCGGGGCCAAAGCAGACCCCTGGGGAACGCCAGAAAGCACTTTTAACGCAGGGGACAAACACTCGTGCACACGCACAACCTGCCTGCGATTGTGTAGGTAGGCTTCAATCCATTTTAGAATAGTGTCAATTATTCCTGCTTTATGCAACTTGAAAAGTATTTATTGTGCGAAACTTTGTCGAAGGCTTTCGCAAAGTCTACGCAGATAATGTAAATTTGTTCTTGGGCATATATAGCTGAAGTAAAATCATAAATAGTTTCTATGAGCTGGGTTACTGTAGAGTCCCTTTCGGAAACCATGTTGGTGCTGATAAAACAGTGGTTATTTTCAAGAAAAACGAGAATATCCTTACTTGTGATATGCTCTATGATTTTACAACCAACCCTAGTCAGGGAAACTGGGCGATAGTTATTTATTAGCAGTCGATTACCGCATTTGAGAACAGGAGTTATGACTGCGCAGCGCCAGTCTTGTGGCAACGAGTGAGTTTGCAATAACATAACAAAGATTTTATTTAAGAAAAATGACACCCACTCCGCGTATTGCTTTAGAAATTGGGTTGGTATTCCATCTGGCCCGCTTGCCTTCTTAGAATCTAAACATAGCAGTTGGTTAAACACGCCTGCTTGAGTGACGACAAGATTTTTCATACCACATGAAAAGGAAGACGGCAGACAGTTTTCTGCGCAATTTCTGATAGGCGCTGAAAAAACTGATTGGAAGAAATTATTAAAATTACTCACAATATTTGCTTTCTGCGTTACTATTACATTGTTAACTTGGATCTTGTTTATTTGTTCTTTTTTGTCATTCATATAAAGCCAGAGTTTTTGAGGTGATGTTTTCATAAAGGTATTTAATGTTTGGTTAAAGAACGTACTGCTCTTTTGATTCCTTCAGAGCTCTTTTCAATGCTCTTCGCAATTTCGACACCTCGGCGGAGATACCATGCCTTTTGCGTAAGCGTTTTATTTTGAGCTTAATATGAACGATATGTCGGTTAATCCAAGGGTTCCGTCGTTTTATACTTTTTAGTCGAATTAGGATGAAACTATCTACGCAATGACTTATGATTTTCTTGAGACGCTGCCATAGTTACTCAACCGATTCAGAATCGCAGACATGTTCAAATTGGTTAAATGAAAATTCTAAGAAACCGAGAATAGACGTGTCGTCTGCCCGACTAGTCTTTAACTTTATCAGGTATAAACGGCTGGGAACGAGTGCTTCCTCTCGACACTATGTGTACAAGAACCATCTTATGATCTGACAGACCATCTTCCAGAGACACTTTATAGTCGCCTATTTTATTCGAAAGAAACACCAAGTCAATGACAGAAATTCAGGCATTACCCTCGTGTTTTCTTTCACGATTTGCTTTAGATTGTGGGAGATTATTATTTGAAGCAGCTTTTCGCTACTAGAAATTTCTACGTGCCCAGGTAGTAAACTGTCCCAGTTAATATTAGATAGATTAAAGTCCCCTGTCATTATTAGTCTGGTGTTACGGTCCGAATGATTGCATAGGAAATCATTCAGCTTATCTAATTATTCGGGTGCAGTGGCAGGTGGCCTATGTATTGCGGCAACAAGACATACAGTGTTCGTGGAAGTAATTTTGCGCTACACTGTCTCAGGAATAATACATTCAATCATTACAACATCTATGTGCTGTTTAACAATAATCGCAACGC
The DNA here is from genome assembly GCF_038994185.2 of Dermacentor albipictus. Taxonomy (NCBI): domain Eukaryota; kingdom Metazoa; phylum Arthropoda; class Arachnida; order Ixodida; family Ixodidae; genus Dermacentor; species Dermacentor albipictus. The sequence continues at coordinate 22,782,157 of NC_091825.1, read as the reverse complement.
CTCCACCGCGAGTGTCTCTATCCCATCTAAACATCCGGTAGTTTGGTGGCACTATACAGTGACTAGGTACATTGATGTTCAACAATGTTTCGCTTACCACTAGCACATGAGCGGTCTCCGTCAGCAACAAATATTCAAACTCAGTTACCTTATTAACAATACTGCGTGCATTCAATGACAAGATTCGGAGCTATGAAAGGGTTGAAGTACATGGGGAATCGCTGGGACTGCCTGAGGGACCAGAATCACCGTGCCTGTCATCTGTCCTTTGTGCACAGTGCTTGTTCTTATCTCGGTGGTTTAGAAGGAAACGTGCGTTGTTTCCGTGGGCCCATACGTAAAGCGTATCGTTTACCTTAAGCTTGTCGTCAATCAAAAATACCTATGCGCCCTTCGCCCTTTCGGCAGAAGCGCTCGCCCACAACTTCCTTCTCACATCTACAGTTTCCTTTGCATAGTCATTGCTGATACCAACTGATTTTCCTTCAAGTTTTTTGCAGTTCTTCAGCACCTTCTCTTTTTCTCTGGTATCATAAAACTTCATAATAACTGGTCTCAGTCATTTACGGTTTTTTGCCAATGCGATGAATTCTTTCGACAGTTTTAACTTGAACCCCCAGTTTTTCATGAAACAGTTCATCAGTGACAGCTGCCCTCAAGTTCGCCTCTGAGTCACCGCTTTCCTCCGAGATTCCAAAACCCAACAAGGTGTTAAGCCGGCTGTGGTTTTCATACTCGATCAATTTTGCAGCCTGGTGCTGAACTATAGCCTCAAGATGCCCAATTTTCTTGTTAATTTCCTGTATCATAACAAGCAATTCAGCCAGTCGATCTGTTTTTGCGTTTATCTGCACGACGTTCTCGCTAATTGAGGATAGTCGGCAATCAGTCACCGCCTGATTCTCTATAATCGTTTGGAGGAGTTCGGTCGAATTAGGCCCGGGAATTTCTTCTATGTCTCCTGACAATAATAGCAACATCATGGACCAACAGTTAATAAGAATGCAAGAAAACCTGCGAGGGCACGGCAGCATAGCCAAAGATCTATTGTCACTTCGGTAGGAACAATCAGTGCACTGAGGACCAACCTGCACCAACAGCAGAAGCGGGTAAGCCATGCTGTCCGCAGGCCAGATGCCGTGATCTCTCTCTCACGGCATCTTTCCATGCCCTCTCTTTCCTAGGATCAGGAATAGCGCCGCACAAATGTCCAAGTCCTCGTCGGTGTGTCGGAGTGCAAGACTGAACACGACCGGTGGGCTTCTACTTCAGGAAGTGTCGTTGATTTTTGTGTCGGGCGTCCTTTCTTTGCTGTTTCTTGTTGCGCAGGTGGCCGAGCTGTCGGCTTAATTCACGAGATGCAGATGGGCGGCGACGCTCGGCAGAGAGTCGGAGACGTATGGCTGCATGGCAAGGAGTATCGTCGCTGGGTTTCTTCGGTAAATCAGCTTGAACGGCTTCATTTGTGTTCTCTCTTGCACTGCCATTTTCTAAGCGAAGGTCACATATGAAAGGACGGCATCCAACGTCTTGTGCTTGACGTCGACGTACATTGCTAACATGTCAGCAAGTGTCTCGTTCAGGTCAAGCGTTCTTTGAGACCATTATTCAGCAGGTGTCAGGTGGTTGTCCTCCGGTCACTTGTCCGGCTATATTTCCGGATAGCCTCAGTTAGCCCAGCTGTAAAATCTGTTCCTATGGCAGTGATGAGGTTTCCGAGTGCACCGCTTTTGCACCAGGATATCCTGAACGAGCAATTTAACAATCTAGTCAATTCCGCTGCGCTATCTTTAGTCAGGGCTATCGTTTCGGCGTAGCGGGTAAAATAGTAAGAGACTATGAAATCTACTTGTTTCCTGATTTTGACGTCAGAAGTGGCCCCAGGTCCATCTCGATCTGCTGAAACGGTCAATAGTTCAGGAGCTTCGATTCGGTGAAGCAATCCCGCTGGCCTCGTCCGTACTGTCTTGCATCGCTGGCATTCGCTGCACGTGTTCACATAATGGGCGACATCAGCGCTCAATTGTGCGGAGAAATACTTCTCCTGAATGATAGGAGAATGTGACGTGCTCAGCAGTCGGAACTTCACCTAGGCCGTGCAGAATCCCTGGATGCAGTGCTGTGGGTACAACAAGAAGGTAGTTGGCGTGAACTAATTTGGCGTGAACTAATAAGAAGTTTTGCAGTGAAGCTGTTAGCCTCTAGTTGGTCCGGATTTTCATGTCCGCCATCAAAAAAAGAAAATGAACAAAAAAGTGCATATCTCCTTTGGAGTCAGGCACACAACACATAGCTCATAATGCATTTCAATAAAGAAAAGCACAAAACAAGCGCCAAACCCCTATGATGGATAATAAGGCGCCTGTGAACAATGATAGGCACATTCCTTCTTCCCGCGTGTCTTTCCCGCTGAAGATCACGGTTGCATAAGCTACTCCAGTGAGAAATGGGCAACAGCAGCATGCGCATCAGTGAGTGACGTCACCAAAGTAAATTTATACAAGGCAGACCTCCCTAGCAACACATTCAATTCATTATAAGATCGCCATAGGCAGACCATGGAAAGACTCCCAAAGAACAGCGCGCATACGATGAGCGTCGAAGAGTGCAAAATTTGAATGCTGAACAGCGGTGTCGTGCTAAGACTAGGTAAAACACCAAAACGTTTCATACCCTGCAAAGCATGCGCTTTATTTAAGTTCAATGAAGCATTCGGCTTTCACCGTTATAATATAATAGACGGGTGAAAATGCACGAAATTACGCGCCTATGATATTGTTACGTAGGAACACGCCGACGAAAAGCTATTTACAAGTATATTTACAAGACAATACGCCGCAGTTCACCAAGAGGCGACAGCCGGCGCTAGCTTCCAATCGTCGTCGTCGTCTTCTTACTGCTCGGCTCTTCGTCATTGGAAATACTATCCCGTAGCACTACCCCCGGCGGCAAAAGCGCCGTCCCGGAGCGACTAAAGGCCGGACTTTGAAGCAGTGTAGTGTCTTGAGCCTATGACTTGCACGACATCACTAGATACCAGAGTAGATGACGAGGTTGAGCTCACAGGAGCAATTTCGTGCGTCACAGGCGTCACCTGGCGCAGCACGCGGTAGGGCCCTGTGTATCGCGAAAGCAGCTTTTCTGAAAGTCCGACGTGACGAGAGGGTGAACACAGGAGCACGAGTGAGCCAGGCAAAAACTGTACGTCATGGGGGCGGGCGTTGTACTGACGCTGCTGCGTGGTATGCGAGTCCGTCAGTCGAGCACGGGCAAGCTGGCGTGCATGGTCGGCGAGAGCGATGGCGTCGCGCGCATACTCCGTCGTTGAGATCGCAGCAGGAGGAAGTACCGTGTCAAGGCGCAAGGTCGGTTTGCGACCTTAGAGTAGATAAATTGGAGAAAATCTGGCGGTGTCGTGCCGGGAAGAATTATAAGCAAATGTGACGTAAGGAAGGGCAACGTCCCAGTCGCGATGGTCCTTCGAAACGTACATGGACAGCATGTCGGTAAGAGTACGGTTTAATCGCTCTCTCAGGCCATTGGTTTGAGGATGGTATGAGGTAGACAGCTTGTGTTGAATAGAGCAGGAACGCACAATGTCGGCGATAACTTTCGAGAGGAAGTTTCGACCACGGTCAATAAGCAGCTATCGCGGGGCGCCATGCAGTAAGATAATGTCATGCAAGAGAAAGGCCGCGATGTCAGTGGCGGAACTGGTAGGGAGAGCCCGCCTGATAGCGTATCGGGTGGCGTATTCAGTTGCGACGGCTACCCATTTGTTCCCAGATGATGACGTGGGAAAGGGACCGAGGAGGTCTAATCCTACATGAAACAACGGTTCCACAGGGACGGTGATCGGCTGGAGATGACCGAAAGGTAGTACCTGAGGTGTTTTCCGACGCTGGCAGGGATCGCAGGCAGCAACATAGCGTCGGACGGAGCGAGCGCGACCAGGCCAACAGAAGCGGCGGCAGACGCGGTCGTACGTGCGGGTTACCCCAAGATGTCCTGCAGTGGGTGCGTCGTGCATCTCAAAGAGCACAGCCTGCCGTAGACGATTTGGCACGACAAGAAGAAGATCAGGGCCACCAGGGAGGAAATTCCTTCGGTACAGAATGCCACCCTGGAGGACATATCGGCGAACGGATGCGTCGGTAGGTGTAGAGCGCAGACGGTCGATGAGTACTCGCAGCGATAGGTCTCGGTACTGTTCATCGGCGATGTTAGCGAAGGCAGACAGAGAAAATGCCGTCGGCGGTACTACTGTCGGCGTCGTCAGGCTCGTCTACCGGGTAGCGAGACAAGAAGTCAGCGTCCTTGTGTAGTGGGCCAGATTTGTAGGTGACAGAGAACGAATATTCTTGGAGGCCTAAGGCCAAGCGACCAAGTCTTCCTGTAGGGTCTTTCAATGAGCATAACGAGCAAAGCGCGTGATGGTCTGTGACAACGGAAAAGGGTCGGCCATAAAAGTATGGGCGGAACTTCGCAACCACCCAAACTAGGGCCAGACACTCACGCTCAGTGATGGAATAGTTGCGCTCCGCGGGCGAGAGGAGCCTGCTGGCGTAAGCGATAACACGGTCGTGGCCACACTGGCGTTGTGCCAGTACTGCGCCAATTCCGTGACCGCTGGCATCAGTACAGACTTCGGTAGGCGCAGAAGGATCGAAATGGGCCAGAACGGGAGGTGTTGTCAGAAGGTCGATTAGAAGCGAGAATGCAGAGGCCTCGTTATCGTCCCGCTGGAAAGGGGCGTCTTTGTTCAAAAGCTCGGTTAGTGGTCGTGCTATGGCCGCGAAATTTTTCACGAAATGCCGGAAGTACGAGCAAAGGCCGATGAAGCCGCGCACATCCTTGACACACTTTGGAACAGGGAAGTGCGTAACAGCATGGATCTTGCCTGAGTCCGGTTGCACTCCGTTAGCGTCAAGGAGATGTCCAAGGACAGCAATCTGGCGACGGCCGAATTGGCACTTCGATGCGTTGAGTTGCAGACCAGTTCGCCGAAAAACGTCCAAGACTGCTGAGAGGCGCTCGAGGTGCGTAGGGAATATTGGGGAGAATACGATAACGTCGTGCAAGTAGCACAGGCACGTGGACAATTTGAAACCGTGAAGAAGGGAGTCCATCATGCGTTCAAAAGTGGCAGGAACGTTACATAGACCGAACGGCATCACTTTGAATTTATAAAGACCATCTGGTCTTACAAAGGCAGTCTTCTCGCGGTCGAGATCGCCCACGGCAATCTGCCAATAGCCGGAGCGAAGGTCAATAGAGGAGAAATAGTGAGCACCGTGGAGGCAGTCAAGGGCATCATGAATCCGAGGTAGGGGATACACGTCCTTTTTGGTAACCCTGTTAAGGTGCCGATAATCCACGCAAAAGCGCCATGAGCCATCCTTCTTTTTTACCAGCACAACAGGTGACGCCCATGGACTACATGACGGTTCAATGTTCTTGGCAAGCATTTTGTGAACTTCAGTGTGAATAACTTGACGCTCAGCCGGTGATACTCGATACTGGGGGCGATGAATAGGAGGGGCATCGCCGATATTAATGCGATGTTTAACGGCTGTTCTTTGGGCCAAAGGACCATCGTTAAAGTCGAAAATATCTTGGTAGGCAATCAGAACGCGGTAGAGCGCACGAGCGCGCTCGGACGGCATGTCGGGTGCAATCATTTTCTGTAAGTTGGGGATGGTACAAGTTGCGGACTGTGATGGTAGAGGAGGATTGGCTGAATTGTCGTCTACTGAAAAAGATGCTACAGAGTGATCCACGAATGAGCAAAGTTGGGCCAGGGATATCCCGCGTGGCAGCACTCGTGTCGTCAAGCCAAAATTGACCGCTGGCAGGCCGCCGCAATTCGCCGTAATAGATAAAACTGTATGAGGTACTGTGATCCCCTGTGTAAGGAGGCCGTCTTGCATAGGAGCCGCGATGTAGTGACCGTCGGGGACTGGTGGGGATGACACGAAGTCAACGTAAGTCAGTGCCGAAGGTGGCAAGCGAACGAAGTCGACGGAACTGAGGCGAGTAGGGTGTTGTTCAGTGGGATCCAGAACAGGCAGGTCGAGGCGGAGAGTACTGGCGGAGCAATCGATGAGAGCAGAATGTGCGGAGAGGAAATCTAAGCCGAGGATGATGTCGTGGGGACAGCGAGCGATGACTGTGAATAGCCCGGTAGTGGAGCGATCGGCGATGGAGACGCGGGCGGCACACATACCAATTACAGGGGCTGTTCCGCCATCGGCGACATGGACAACAGGCGTCGTGGCGGGTGTGATTATTTTCCTATGCCGGTTACGAAGGTCAGCGCTTATCACCGACAAATGCGCCCCAGTGTCTATGAGAGCAGATATAGGAACACCGTCGACTTGCACTTCAAGAAAGTTCAGATGAGTGAGCAACGTCAGGAGAGGATTTGGCGGGGTAGGGAGCGATGCAACGTCACCTCGAGGCGCTGCATCGTTTAGTTTTCCGGCTGGGAGCGGCGTCTGAAATAAGTCGGCGAATAGGAGCGACGGAGCTGGGGGGAGCGAGAATGTCGTCGTTGGGGCGAAGGCGAACGAGAGTAGGGGCGGTTCGGCGCAGGAGAATCGCTGGCGGCATTATCTGAGCGGGCAGCATAGGGACCAAATAGGCCACCTGGGGGGCGAGAGTAGGCACTATATGTAGACTGGTGCGGGGAACTCCAGCGACTGCGACAGTGCCGAGAAATATGCCCAATTCGATGGCAGTGAAAACAAATTGGCTTGTCGTCTGCAGTGCGCCATTCAGAGGGGTTGCGGAAACGTAGTGGGTAAGAAGGTGCGGGATGGGGCGGAATCGAAGAAGCCGGGTGGGTATCACGGCGATGGGTCAAGCAGATGGTGTGAACACCCATGTTGGCGAACTCCTGGTGGACAACTGCCTGGATCAGGGAAACAGTGAATGCATGTGCATTGGAGGGGCTGGAATCGAAGGCACCCGGATAGGCGGCCTCGATCTCACGCCGGACAATCCTGGTAACATCACCAGGGTTGTTGGGACGAGGAGCGTCGGCACAGGAAGATGTCGCTGGGGTGTTGGGCAGACGGGCAAAGCGTTGGTCGGTACGTCGGCTTTTAGCGAGTTCCAGGCGGCGGCGCTCTTTTATAACTGCATCCACCGTCGCCACGTTGTTAAATACGAGCAAGTTGAAGGCCTCATCGGCAATGCCTTTGAGGATGTGGGAGACCTTGTCGGACTCAGTCATGTGTGCGTCAACTTTGCGGCACAGAGCCAAGACGTCCTGAATGTACGTGACATAGGGCTCCGTTGACGTCTGCACACGACCGAAAAGCGCCTTCTGCGCGGCAAGTTGGTGACCGTATGGGTTGCCGAACAAGTCTCGGAGCTTTTGATTAAACGAATCCCAACTGGTGAGCTCATCTTCGTGCGTCCGATACCAAACTCGAGGTGTGCCACGGAGGTAAAAGACTACGTTGGCGGGCATGAAAGTAGGGTCCCACCGGTTATTGTGGCTGACGTGTTCATACATGCTGATCCAGTACTCGACGTCTTCCCCATCTTTTCCCGAGAACACGCCAGGATCACGGAGAGCGGGGAGAGTGATGTAGTACGTCGAAGTGGCAGCAGGTGTCGGAGCCGGCGGAGTCGAGTTGTCGTCGCCGGGAGCCATGAAGGAAGGCTCGACGTACCGTCCACTGCGAAGCTCCGTGACGAGGTACAGGGAACGTCCACCTCCACCAGATATGTTACGCAGTAGCACACCGACGAAAAGCTATTTACAAGTATATTTACAAGGCAATACGCCGCAGTTGGCCAAGAGGCAACAGCCCGCGCTAGCTTCCAATCGTCGTGGTCGTATTCTGACTGCTCGGCTCTTCGTCATTGGAAATACTATCCCGTAGCAATAGTATTCTTGTGGCTACCGCATTATTTAGTTCACAGGGAAAGCTTGAAATACGAACTATTGGTAACCTCGCGGGGGAACAGTGGCTGGCGGTTACGAGCGCGTGGGCGGGGCGTCGTAGCAGACTGAAATTGTATCTGACAATAGAGGGAACTGTGCCGCTATTTCCTACAGGAGCTACAAACAGGGTGATTGAGCCAGAATGGGAGAGTTGGTTAGTACACGGATTTGTCTAATCTTTGTTCTTGTGGCTTCAAACGGCCTTGTGAGTTCGCAAGCCCTCATTATCGCGGAAGCACTGCGCTATAAACAATTAAATACATTATTAAAATTGTCGGACGGCAGAATTCGAAAATAAGATCTCTAGCACAAAAGCCTGATACTGAAAATATTTCATTGTGAACGCTTCTTTTTAATCTTTCGTGTTATATATCTCAAATAAAAAAATATTGTTACGGTGAAGGAAAAGAAGAAGGTGGCATGAACTAGGGGAAGATGAAGACTGGCCATTGCCTAAACGCCATTACAACCAGTTGTAAATATACATTATTCTAAACTCGTGGGCCTGCTTTCTTCGTGCAACGTTTTGGTGGAAAGTGCAGAGTACAATCGCATAACTTCGCAGCGGACGTCATCTACCTGCCGGCACAATGGCAAATCAACCGACACAAGCGAAAACGCCTCAGCACCCTGTGCCAACGGTCATCCTCACTCATCCGTGGGACCCAGGGACATTTTGTGGCACGGATAACGCCGACGTCCAGGATTGGCTTACGATGTACGAGTGAGCGTGCGACCACAACAGGTGGGATTCAAGAATGATGCTAGCAAACATGATATTTTATCTGAGAGGAATTGCGAAGCAATGGCACGATGCACATGAAGCTGACCTAACCAGATGTCTGCAAAGAAAAAATGCGAGACCTATTTGGCAGACCTGTCGGTCCTCAGCTGGCAGGAAAAAAAGAGCTTGAGTGCCGCACCCAGACATCCACAGAATTGTATTTTGTGTACATACAAGATGTGCTGGCTCTCTGTCGCAAGGCTGCTAAAAACATGACCGAGGTGGACAAGATTGGTCACATACTAAAGGTGTTGCCGACGATGCGTTCAATCCACTGATGTATGAGGATTGTGCCACTGTGGATGCAATTATAGAGGAGTGCTGGCGCTTCAAACAAGCGAAAGGCTGCCGCGTCACTCAAACCTTTGACAGATTGCCCAATACCACCGCGACATCGTCTTGTGAGGACTCACCACGGTTCTTTCAGCCGACAGGACCAGAAGATATAACGCGCATCGTTCGCCGTGAGCTTGAGGCCATGGCTCCAGCTCCAGTTCGTTTCGACTGTCGGGAAGGCGTACCCCCTATCTCTCTTATAAAAGCGGTCGTTCGGGAGGAAATCAAAAGTTTGGCCATTCCATCTCTCTGTTCGGTGCGCCATACAAACACCTATCAGATTTCTCCTACCGCTCCTTCCCAGGCGCAAAGCTTTCCGCCACTCCGTCGCAACCCAGCTGACTGGCGCACAGCGGATGATAAACCCATCTGTTTTAATTGTTGCGGTATTGGACACATCGCCCGTCATTTTCGCAACCGCTGGTCGTCGCCTCCTCGGTGGTCATCTCCGATTCACTACCGCCAAGTGCCCGACAATCGTACTTTCTCGCCCTATACACCGACCAGGAACATGAGCGCCGACAGTGCTCCACCAAGATCCAGCCGCTCGCCCTCTCCACATGGTCGTAGGTCCCATTCGCCCCTCATTCACGGCTCTTCGTCGGCGTCTGCAACCGGTCGCTTCCCTTCAGGAAACTAGGTGGTGCAGCGCCCGGACGAGAAGCTGCAGCTCCGACGCGGCCCACAAATCCTCTGTTGACCCTGCCTACGCCTAGAAGCCTACTGGACATAGAAGTTGATGGCATTCCTGTTACATCTCCCATTGACACAGGAGCACAGCTTTCAGTTATGAGGGCTGCTCTCCGCCGAAGGCTCAAAAAAGGTTCTGACGCCCGCCGTATCGTGCACTGTGCGAGTCGCCGATAGGAGTACTTCACCTGTTCTTCGATCGTGCTCAGCATGTGTGACCATTCGGGGCTATTATATAGTTGTTTTATTTATCGTCCTTGACCAGTGCCCGCACGACGTAATTCTCGACCTCGACTTCCTTTCGAAACACTCTGCCCAAATTTAATGCTCCGCAGGTGTTGTACAGTTGGATCTGGCACTTCCTGCCACCGCAACAAATTGTGCTTCACACCGCTTATGTTCTGCTGAGTGCTAGGCTGTCTCCACAGGCGGCTATAAATGTCCTCCTGACGCCCTGTTCTCCCGTACCTGATGACGCGCACGTCATGTTGCCGCTTACTCACGTGGTTTTGTCGCGCAATATTGCCCTACCGAGCACCTTAATTGGGATCCGCGAAAACTACTCTCGCATGCCCATCCTCAATTTTGGATTTTCGTCGCTTGTGCTGTCACACGGTATCGCCATAGCGCACATCAGTCCTTTAGAAGAATTTGAGATTTCTTCTTTGGCCTCTGAATTCTTCCTCAGTACCAACGGACCCTTGTCACCAACTCCTTTATACTCGACGCCTGCGGACGATGTTTGTAAGATGATTGCCACTGACCTTCCATCCGTGCAAAGAACAGCTCTTCGTCACTTCCTGTCATCTTATCGGGCTATCTTTGACTTGGATGACCGTCCACTGGGCCAGACGTCTGTCGTCACGCATCTCATCAGCACCGGTGACGCCAGCCCCGTTCATAGGGAGCCATATCGTGTCTCCGCAATAGAAAGGGCCATCATACAAAAAGAGATAGCATGATGGACAACTCGATCCACAGAAAGTTCACACCATGCGAAAGTTTACTGTACTTTGTTCAGCAATCGATATCCGTAGTTTTCTGTCCTTATGCTCTTATTTCCGGCGATGTGTGACAAATTTTGCCCACATCACTCATCCTCTCACTGACCTTAAGAAAGATGCATCTTTCTCCTGGGGCCCACTGCAGGAGCATACCTTTTCTACCCTGATTGAGCGGCTTACGACTTCCCCGATTCTGTCACACTCTGACCCTTCTACGCCCACAGAAGCACAAACTGATGCGATTGGTCATGGCATCAGTGCTGTCCTGGCTCAGCCTCAAAAACGCCTAGACCATGTCATCGTTTACGCCAGCCGCCTTCTTTCCACGCCCAAACGAAATTAATCCATTACTTAAAGGGAATGTATCGCGTTCATATGGCCAGTCGCGAAATTTCGACCGTACCTTTTCGGTCGAAGCTTCTGCGTCATCACCGATCATCACGCCCTCTACTGGCTCTCCCTTTTGAAGGACCCAACTGGACGACTTATACGTTGGGCATTGCGTCTACACGAATATACATTTTCTGTTATGAGTCTGGTTGCTTGCATAAAGACCCTGACTGCCTGTCCCGCAGTCCCGTGGATCAACCGGACGATACCGATGCAGACTCGGACATCTTTATTCTATCCCTCTCCGGCTTCCTCCATATTGGCGATGAGCGACGCCAAGATCCTGTTCTTCAAACACTTATGGAACGCTAAGCTCCTCGCCCAATGACCCGTTCCTCCGGAGGTTCACCTTGCGCGATGGAACTTTATACCTTCGTAGCGTTCGTCATGATGGCCCTGAGCTCTTCCTAGTCATTCCCAAGCACCTTCGAATGGCCGTGCTCCAGCAACTTCATGGCGCTCCGACTGCTGGACATCTGGGCACCACTCGTACTAACGAGCGCCTGTGGCACCGCTCCGTTCTGTGCACATTATGTAGCTTCTTGCGACCTGTGTCAGCGCCAGAAGACGCCTGCTATGCGCCCTGCTGGTTTGCTTCAACCAATTCATATCCCTATAGAGCCATTCTTCCGTGTAGGCCTCGACCTCTTTGGCCCCTTTCCAATTTGAAATAAAGGAAACAAATGGATTGCTGTAGCAACAGATTATGCCACGAGATATGCCATCACACGAATGATGTCAACCAGCTGCGCTACAGATGTCGCCGACTTCTTACCATACGGTGTCATCCTGCACCACGGCGCCCCTCACCAGTTACGGATCGCGGCCGCTACTTTCTATCCAAGGCCGTCGATTATCTGCTTCGCTCCTGTTTTACAGAACACCAGCTTGCTACCACGTACCATCCTCAAACGAACGGCCTCACCGTGCGACTGAACCGCACCCTAACTGAAATGCTGGCCATGTAGGTTTCCGACGATCCCCGCGACTGGGACGTCGCTTTACCATAAATCACTTTCGCATACAACTCGTCCCGTCACGACACTGCCAGATTTTCATCATTCTACCTTTTGTATTGCCGCTACCCCGCCTTGCCCTTCGACATATTGCTACCTTCCGCACTGCAATCACCCAGCACTGGTTACGATCGCGATGCTATTGCCTTAGCCGCCCAGACCCGAGATGTCACCCGTCATCGCCTCACACTCTCGCAAGCTTCTCAAAAGCGACGCTGTCACCTTCGGTATTAAGACCACCATTTTTCACCTGGTTCACTTGTCCTTCTCTGGACGCCTTCACGTCGCGTCGGCTTGTCGGAAAAACTCCTTTCCCGTTATTCTGGTGCGTACCAAATCTTACGTTAACCGTCCGACGTGACATACGGGATCGCCCGCGTCGGTCAGCCTTCAGTGCCTCCCAACGTCACCAGCGATGTTCTTCGCGTCGCCAGGCTCAAGCTCTATGTCCCCCCGTTACGTGAGGCTTTAGATCTCGCACTGGGACGGAGCTATCCCCGCCGGGAGGGTAATGTTACAATGAAGGGAAAGAAGAATTTGGCATGAACTAGAGGAAGACGAACACTGATCATTGCCTGAACGCCACTCAAGCCAGTTGTAAACGTACATTATTTTACACTCATGCGCCTGCTTTCTTCCTGCAACAATATATACGGAAGTTATTTGCATAGGAGCCAAAATAGCCAAAACCGCGTCCACAAGCGCAGTACAAACACTCCACGGAGCAATTATTACATTAAACAATTTTATAAGATGGAGGCATGCGTCGACAAGCGACATAGAACAGCCTTTGTCCAGCGCCTTTCTATCCTAAGTAGAAACCGACGTATCAAAAAGACCGCGAGTACAATACGGCACTAGCGACAAACTTGAATATTAAGCAATTAATTCATATCTGATGTAGTGGATGTAAATCTCTGTATATAATATGAAGCGACTGAAAAAATATTATTTCTTCCTATTCAATGCTGCTCTTCCATGTTATAATCATATGTCGAAAACCACACTTCATGCACAACGACACATAGTACGTGAGGCAATCACACGAAGAATGCCTTGCTTAGGTAGATATCGACTCAAGTTGAGTCTCCTTTCTTTCAAAGCGAAGATTTCGTTGCCTCGTCTTCTGAGTTCTGGAGGCACTGAGATGGCCTTGCCGAGCGTACCGCTGGGTTTCTTGCAGCACCATAGGATGGAGCTCGCCTCCGCGCTTCGCTAGAAGGAAGGCGGGGAAATTAAAAATGGGTAGAAAGTAATAGAGTACGCGGAGAACTTTATAACGGGTTAAGAAGTGGTAGGCGCTCAAAGGATAGCCTGTTCGTGCTTACGCAGTGCACAGAAATAGCTAAGGCGGAAGATAGACCTCTGTACTTAGCCTTCCTGGACATAAGCGGTGCATATGACAACGTGAACAGGGAACTCCTGTGGAACATATTAAAAGATGAAGGTATCGGTCATGAGGTAATTGATTTGCTCAGGAAATATGTCGAGAAAATAATGTTGAGATAACATGGGAAGGAATTAAGAGTACAATAACTGTCGAGGTACAGAAACGATTAAGTCAAGGTTGTCCTGTATCGCCTCTGCTGTTCATGTTTTATATGATAAGTATGGAACGAAGGCTACATGGAAGCAATCTAGGGTATAATCTGCCGTACAGATTAGGCGAAAAGGTTGTTGAGCAACAACTACCGGGTTTAATGCATACGGACGATATTGTACAGTTAGAAGATGGCCAGGAAGATTTGCAAACTCTGGTTAATTTTTGTGGAGATGACGGAAACAGTGTAGGTTTCAATTTGAGCGCAGCTATGTCCGGTGGCATGTTTTTCAACGATGCAACTGATGAGGAGTTTACAATACAAGGCCATAAAATACCCAGAGTGGCCGAATACAAATATCTAGAGCTATGGATAAACAAATGGCAGATGTACGAAGGAAAGCACGAGTAGTCTGTCATAGCACAAGGGCGAAGATATGCCGGGATAATGAAACATAGGGCATTGGGGGGGGGGGGGGGGGTACAACAGGTATGAAGTACTGAGAGGTATTTGGAAAGGAATAACGGTGCCGGGGCTTACTTTCGGAAATGCGATCTTGTGCTTAAGGGCAAAAGTTCAGTCGAGACTAGAAGTAAATCGGAGAGCTGTTGGAAGATTAGCACTAGATGGCCAGGGAAAAACCCCAAACGAAGCAGTACAGGGGGATATGGGTTGGGCATCGTTGGAAGCACGGGGAGCTCAGAGTGAAATCCTATACGAAAAACACCTGAGGAAATTAAGCGATAACAGGTGGGCAGCTAAGGTGTTCGAAAATCTATACAGGAAGAGCATTGACTCACAATGGCGGAAAATAACTAGGAAATAAACGGGTAAGTACGCAAGCACGATGACGAAGAAAGACAGCATTAAATGATATGTTACAAACGCGTAAGGCAAAAATTGAATAAATTCAATGGAAAAGAAGCACAGCGTTCACCTATATCGATACTGGAAGCAGCACATCAAGAAGAAAGCGTTCATGATGTCTCAAGAGGCAGTGCCCTACTCCTTGAAGCTAGGTCAGGATGTCTTACAATGCGCAGCTACAAAAAGAAATTAAACGAAGACGAAGACACGTGCACTGTGTGTGGTAAATCTGTAGAAACAATAGAACACTTCCTACTAAAACGGGATGGTATCCATGCCGATGGCGATGCGGGCACAGTCACGCTTCCTGAAGCCCTATGGTACAGAGGTAACAATAGTCATGTAAATAATTATTCGGTGAAAATTAGCAAAATGCGATTGGAAGATTGGTGGCTCAAAAGCAGAGAGGTGACAAAGGTTAAATTTGTAGGAAGTAGTATTTAAAGAAAATCGCGAATTTTATTGTCTTATAACACAGTGAAACAAAAATATAAAGCTGAGCATGGTGGCAACTGCCATCACCCCGTTTCAATGGGGACGCTCCTACCTTCAGTCCATCTATCCATTCCTTCATCCATCCATCCATCCGTTAGTGTTCCTGTAACCTCCTGCAGCTACTCCTGCGGCACCCACGACGATATTGAAAGAGAAAATAGTCTAGAGGAATTCGAAATACCAAAGGTAACGCAGGAAGAAGTAAAGAAAGCCTTGGGAGATATGGAAAGAGGGAAGGCAGCTGGGGAGGATCAGGTAACCGTAGATTTGTTGAAGGATGGTGGACAGATTGTTCTCGAGAAACTGGCCACCCTGTATGCGCAATGCCTCATGACCTCGAGCGTACCGGAATCTTGGAAGAACGCTAACATAATCCTAATCCATAAGAAAGGGGACGCCAAAGGCTTGAAAAATTATAGACCCATCAGCTTACTGTCCGTTGCCTACAAACTATTTACTAAGGTAATCGCAAATAGAATCAGGAAGACCCTAGACTTCTGTCAAGCAAAGGACCAGGCAGGATTCCGTAAAGGCTACTCAACAATAGATCATATTCACACTATCAATCAGGTGATAGAGAAATGTGCGGAATATAACCAACCCTTATATATAGCTTTTATTGATTACGAGAAAGCGTTTGATTCTGTCGAAACCTCAGCAGTCATGGAGGCATTACGGAATCAGGGTGTAGACGAGTCGTATGTAAAAATACTGAAAGATATCTATAGCTGCTCCACAGCCACCGTAGTCCTCCATAAAGCAAGCAACAAAATCCCAATAAAGAAAGGCGTCAGGCAGGGAGATACAATCTCTCCAATGCTATTCACAGCGTCTTTACAGGAGCTATTCAGAGACCTGGATTGGGAAGAAATGGGGATAAAAGTTAATGGAGAATACCTTAGTAACTTGCGATTCGCTGATGATATTGCCTTGCTTAGTAACTCAGTGGATCAACTGCAATGCATGATCACTGACGTGGAGAGGCAAAGCAGAAGAGTGGGTCTAAAAATTAATCTGCAAAAAACTAAAGTAATGTTTAACAGTCTCGGAAGAGAACAGCAATTTACAATAGGCAGTGAGGCACTGGAAGTCGTAAGGGAATACATCTACTTAGGGCAGGTAGTGACGGTGGATCCGGATCATGAGATGGCAATAATCAGAAGAATAAGAATGGGCTGGGGTGCGTTTGGCAGGCATTCTCAGATCATGAACAGCAGGTTGCCATTATCCCTCAAAAGAAAAGTATATAATAGCTGTGTCTTACCAGTACTCACCTACGGGGCAGAAACGTGGAGGCTTACGAAAAGGGTTCTACTCCAATTGAGGACGACGCAACGAGCTATGGAAAGAAGAATGATAGGTGTAACGTTAAGGGATAATAAAAGAGCAGATTGGGTGAGGGAACAAACGCGAGTTCATGACATCTTAGTTGAAATCAAGAAAAAGAAATGGGCATGGGCAGGACATGTAATGAGGAGGGAAGATAACCGATGGTCATTAAGGGTTACGGACTGGATCCCAAGGGAAGGGAAGCGTAGCAGGGGGCGGCAGAAAGTTAGGTGGGCGGATGGCATGGCCACAATTAGTACATGACCGGGGTTGTTGGAGAAGTATGGGAGAGGCCTTTGCCCTGCAGTGGGCGTAACCAGGCTGATGATGATGATGATGAACCTCCTGCAGGTAGCAGTGTTCTGCATAGTTTTTCTGGCTCCTTTCGTACCGCTATTCGCCGAGCGCTATGGTGGCGTCATTGACGTCAAACGTTTAACAGCACCGCTGCGAAGCCAACTTTACGTGTGCGACGGCGAATCATTTCAGTCAGAGCCATCAACATTGCAATTAGCAGGTGGTCAAGCGTGCGTTGCTTTCATCGGCTCCGCACGGCCCGTACAGTATTCGATTATGTTAAGTTAAGGATCTTGGACAAGTGATGCGGACCAAATTATATTGTC
This sequence comes from Dermacentor albipictus, assembly GCF_038994185.2. NCBI lineage: Eukaryota > Metazoa > Arthropoda > Arachnida > Ixodida > Ixodidae > Dermacentor > Dermacentor albipictus. The sequence continues at coordinate 22,765,125 of NC_091825.1, read as the reverse complement.
ACGGCTCACTTGAGACATGAGCGCAGAGCGGTATTTTGTCGAGACAATTAGAACAAGCGCTCAGTTCAGGCTTCTTCTCTAGTAACTCTCTCGCACACTCGAGGTGGTCATCTTCGTCGTGAGCGTGATTGGGCACATATAGCGTCACGGAATTTGCCGCCGCTGTTCTGCAGCGCGCTTTGTGAAATCTGCGGCGTCAGTCTCGGAATCGCTGGAATCCTGAGGAAGCATAGGATCTAGCATTATAGTTACTTCTGCACCGTGGAGGAGACTGAATGACGTCATTCTTGTCGTTTCTTGCCTAGCCGTATTATAAGCAAACGTTACGTAGGGTAATATTTGGTGTAAGTTCTTACGTTCTACATCGACGTACATACACAGCATGTCTGCGAGAGTCTTGTTGAGGCGCTCCGTAAGTCCATTGCTTTGCGGATAACAGGCTGTCGTGCTTCTGTGTGCCGTGCCAGTGAGCGTGAGTACAGTTCACAAAAGTTGAGGCGTGAACCTGGTTGCCCTTTCGGTTACGATGACCGCTGGAGCACCGTGCCTCAGGACGACGTTTTCTGTGAAGAACTGTGCGGCCTCGGCTGCTGCGCTGCTCGGAAGTGCCTTGATTTCTGCATATCGCGTAGGATAATATGTCACAACTATGGTCCACCTATTTCCGGTAGTAGATATTGGGAATGGGCCAAGAAGGTCCATCCCAATTTGTGAAAACGGCGTTTTTGGCACATGAACGGTTGTAATAGCACGGCCGGTTTTAGGGGTAACACGTTTCGTCGCTGATCTTGCAGATCAGCGACGTGACAGGACATCGTGATAGACCTGCAAGATTTCATTGAGGAGAGTTTCAGGGACGACTAGTAGATATCTCTTACTTGTAGAAGAGAGCTTCCTCCTAAAAACACTGTTGCGTATACAGAATGATGACAGGTCCCTTCAGAACAACGCAGGCTTGTTCGTGGTGCGGCCGTCTAAGAAATGAATGAGTGAAGTGAGCTCCTGCTCCTCTTGCTGTTGTTGAGAGATGGTGGCCGCATCAACAACTCCTAAAAAGGTGGCGCATTCGTCATCTCCGCCTGACGAGCCGATAGGCGATCTGCAAAGGCAGTGAGCGTCTAAGTGCCGCCTTCCCGATTTATAGACCACTCTCATGTCGTACTACTGAAGGCGTGGGCCAAACGTGCAGATGGATATTTCATGTTAGTCAACCAGCAGAGAGAATGGTGATCACTTATGACTTGAAATTGGCCGCCGTATATATACGGGTGGAACTTGGTAACTTCCCATGCTACAGCCAAGCATTTCTTCTCTGTGGTGCAGCAGTTCGACTCGGCACGTGACAGTGTTCTACTCGCGGAAGCGATGACTCACTCAGCGCCGTCTTGCCGTTCAACAAGGATGGCGCCTAGATCCAGGTTGCTGGAATCGGGGTGGATCATTGTCAGCGCATGCAAGTCAGAGTGGGCAAGAACAGGTGGAGTTTGTAGACGGTGCTGCAACTTGTTAAATGCCGCCTCCTGCTCCTCGCCTCACACAAACGGGCATCTTCTCTAGTTAGGCAGGTGAGCGGTGAGGCGATGCGTGCAAAACACGCAATAAAGCGCCGGTAATATGCACATAGGCCCAGAAAGCGCCTGACTGCTTTCTTGCCGTAGGCCTTGAAAACATTGCGCCAGCTGCGATTTTCACAGGATGAGGTCTGACACCTGCGTGTCTTACAACGTGGCTTCAAAACTGTAGTACTTGATAGCCACTCAGGCGCTGGTCCTGTTGTTTGTGTTCTTGCTCCTGAGTCCGGGTCTTCTGCGCCTTGCCTTTTCTACTTCAAGCATGAACCAACTAGCCCAAGCAAGAGTTTTACTTGGGACGTTTGAGGTTTTAGGGTAAGTCGAGCCCAGGTATGGCATGAACAACTGACCATAGCCGTCTGAGATGTTCATCAAATATGGCAGAATAAACAATCACATCATCTAGGTACACTAAGCAAGGCTTCCACTTAAGGTCTGAGAGAAAAGTATCCATTAGCCTTTGGAACGTGGCTGGGGCCACTCACAAGCCTAAAGGGAGAACTTAGAATTCATAGAGCCCATCAGGCGTCACAAAAGCAGTCTTTTCGTGATCCCGCTCATCGAGCTCTATTTGCCACTTTTGAAGTCCATAGATTAGAAGTAAGGTGCATGCCGTAGCCTGTCGAGGGAATCGTCAATGCTTGATAAGGGATAATCACTTCTTTCCTTAATCCGACTGAGCTTGCAATATTCAATAAAAAACCGCAGGCTACAATCCTTCTTAACGAGTACCACGCGCGATGCCCAAGGGCTTTTTGATGGCTGGATAATATCATCTTCTAGCATTTTCATGACTTGCTGTTGTATTGCTTCGCACTCTTCCTCAGCCACGCGATACGGATGCTGTCGGATGGGTATTGCTGTTTCCTCCGTAATGATACTGTGTTTCGTCAGTGGTGTTTCACGCCCTCTGGACGTTGTAGTCAAGCTGTTCCCTGAGGCTTTGTTTCTTTTGCCGCGCTAAACCTGGGTCAGCTTCGACGACGAGTGCACGTGGCATCGTATCGGTGGTTGATTCCTCTTTTAAAGCAAAGCAGTGTTGAATGTGGTCAATTTCGTCAAGCATGCCATAGAGGTGCGTTTACTGATGTGCTGGCGTTCCTTGGGAAAATTTTTCAGTAGTACCTCTGTGCGACCACCGATTAGGCTAACGATACCTTGAGCGAAGGCAACACCTTGACGGAACAGAAGTGCACTTAATTGGTCGGCTACACCGTCCTTGTTAAACTGTTCTCCGCAACTGACGGAGACAAGACTGCATGATATTGATGGTGTGCAGACGCCGTCATCGACGACACGTAACGATGTACGTTGGCGCTCTTCGTCATGGCTCGTGCCTGTACTAGTTGACAAGTTCATCTCGCCGTCCCTTATGTTAACCATGGCGCCATACTCCCGCAAGAAGTCCATTCCAAGGATGAGTTGTCTGCAGCAGTCTTTTAAAAAGATAAACGTGGCGACAAAAGCTGTATTTCCTATCTGGAGTCGCGCAGTAGATTCTCCTGTAGGTGTCATTATCTGGTCCCTGGCATTATGAATATAAGAACCCGTCCATTGCCTTATGACTTCCTTAAGCCGGTCTGCCAACTGCTCACTCATTATCGAAAAGTCTGCGCCAGCATAAACTAAAGCTGTCACGCCGTGCAAAAACAATCGTTAAGAGTAGGTCGGCACTAACAAATTCGCCGGCGTTCTGTTTCTCCGGAGTGCCCTCCTCGTTCCTCAGTAATAATGGGGGATTTTCGGCGGTTCAACGACTTGCAACCTTCCCCCCGGAGGTCACTTATTGCGTTTTCCCTGCTGTGGGCTTGGAGGGTGGCACACTGTTGTCGAAGCGTGGATATCTCTCTAGAAACTGTCACGGAGTGGCAAGTGACATTTCCTGGATGCCACCCTGGCGATAAGAGCAAAAACGATAAATGTGCCCTGGCTCGCCGCAGTGAAAACACAATGGTCGGTGATCAGCAGTGTACCATACGTCGGTCCTGCGAAGCTGGGGTCACCTAAAATGATCCCGCTGTATCCAGGCAGCAATGGCTGGCTGCTGGTGGTACTGCTGTACTGGCGCGGTAGAAAGCGGCTGACGGACAGCGCCTGCGTAGCTGTGCACGCGCGGCTCGAGCGCGGCTCGAGCGCGGCTCGGGACAAGGTTCAGGCAGTGGCGCAAACGATGCAAATGCTTGCCGGATTTCTTGACAGACTACTTCAGCGACCGAAGCAGTAATAATCTCCTTCGGTGGCGCAGTTTGCTTCGCAATCTCTTCGTGCACAATGTATCTTATCAGTTGATGCAGCGAGGTGCCGTCTGTCACTGTCAGTACTGCGGCTACTGCAGGCTGATTGTTAGGCGTTCGTATTTCCGGCAACGCTGCTGCAGCGCCCGCTCGATTGCTGTGGCTTCCTTAATGAATTCTTCCACTGTTGTAGGTGGGTTACGCATGAGACCAGCTAGTAGCTGTTCTTCGACGCTGCGCATGAGATGGCTCAGCTTCTCCGAATCAAACATATTGGTAAACGGGTGGCGAAACAAACGAGACATGCCCTCGGCGAACATGGCAACACTTTCGTCGGGCTTCTGAATGCACAACTCGAGAACGCGCCGTGCATTATTTCGGCGATCAGTGCTTCCGAAGGTATCAAGTAGCCGACGGCAAAATTCGTCCCACGTTGTCAAATGTGCCTCGCGATTTTGAAACGACGTTCTTGCGCTACCTTCAAGAGTGAAGTACACAATGGAAATATTCTGGTCCGGACGCCTTTGATTGACCTTAGATACGCGTTCTTACTGGTCCAGCCAGTCTGTGGCGTCTTCATTCGTGTCAGCCTGGAAGCTTGTGGGGACTAGATTGTTTTGAGCAGTCACCTCTGTTGGAATTGCAAGTGCGATTTTCTGAGTCGGTGAGGTCACTGACAAAGTTCCTTGCAAGAGACCGAATTCCAGGCGCAGACCTTGCAGCCTGCGGCTTTCGTGGTGTACAGGTGTCTCAACGCGTCGATGTTGTCTTGAAGTGCTGTATGGAGGGCTACTCGCAGGAGTCGTTCCTATGATTGGGCGATGATGCTGTACCCAGCACCTCCACCAGTGTAACGGCTCACTTGAGTCAAGAGTGGAGAGCGGTATTTAATCAAAACAATTACCAACAAGTGCCCAGTTTAGGCTTCTTCTCTAGTACCTCGCTTGCACAGTAGAGGTCATCGTCATCGTCGTCAGCCTGGTTTGGCACAGATAGCATCGTGGCAATACTGACACTTGTATTCCAGTATGACATGGTACAACGTACCAAACTGCACAAACCGCCCCGAAGATGGCAAAGCTTCCTGCGCATTGCTGTACGGAAGGACAGGCGTTCGCAGGCGACTGGTATTGCTGCTGCGTATGGGCCGAGACCGACCGGCTCGGAAAGGGAGCAGGATATGTGAGGTGCGTTCACCTTGTTTACAGAGCTAAGTTCTGGTTGTTTACAGTAAAGTAACATTGACTTCGAGTTATAGCCATGTTACTTACATGCGCACCCCTGGCATGAAAAGTTGTTCACTTGTACAGTTTTTGGCGGCGTATATGTGGAACGCGAGAAAGACGCAGGAGCAAAAATGAACGACACGTCTCTGTTGCGCTTCACATATAAGCCAATAATGTTAACAGTACCAACTTGCCCAATTCGCTGTGTTGCTTGTACGATTGTTCTGGCTATGCGGGTAGAACAGCGTGTTTAAAACATAGTAATTACTAGCAGATACAATGTGCTCTCGGCACTCTGGTTTTTCTCTCCAGTGTTTTTTCATTTTATTTCATGTCGAGGTTCCGATTTTTCATATAACGTTGATTGCTGTGCTATTGTTCGCTGTTTTTTGGTAAGCGGGAATCTCGCGTGACCCCGCGTGTGAGACAGCAAGGATAGCTCCTGCATTTACTGCCCGCAATATGTTGCTTGTTCCATCGGCCGTAGTCTTCGTGAGGAATGTGAAATTCTGCCTGAGTGGTTAATATGCGCTTTCTTATAGTATATTGAACTGAGTATTATGGCGCGATCCAGAAAAATATGTTGTTATATTACAGTCTGCAATGTGTGAATAAAACCACTAAAGGTTTCTCACCTTGACGTGATTAGTGCAATACAAATACCCTGATATTACTCTTTATGGGTTGTTGCCTTTCCAGTTGCTTTGAAATCTGCCCCGCAAGGCCCTAAGAACGAGCACTGTTGCCCTGCTGCCAGCAGCCCTTGTTAATCCATTGCCTCGTACGAAATAGTTTTGATGTAGAAACTCATGTATCTTGAATCTTCTTCCACTTGCAGATTTGCTGCTGCGAAGCAGCTGTTTAGGCTGCGGTATGAATGAATCGTAAAATAATACTTTGCATAAAATGTGTACATGTGAACACTTCAACTGCATTAAAATCTACATGTCTTCACTGCATACATGGAAAGCGTGCAGCTGCTGTGAATGGCGGTTAACGATAAATGACGTTCTGTTAAAGGTCACTCCGATAACTGCAGGCACGTTAGCTCTCTTGGCGACGACCATTGATCGGCTGATTTCTGCAGCCAAAATGCGCTCACATAATAGCCCACCTAACATGTGTGTAGTTTTCTTTAGACACCATTTAAAACATTTCTTCCCTTCCGGCCTCGGAGGGAAATCTTGATGCGTTTGGTCAAAACATTCCACCACTTTTTGTTGCAAGGTACTGCACGTTTGTTCAAGAACATTTGAGCTGTTCGAAGGATGGGTGTAGCTAGGATAATTATTTCGAGGAACCGAGGGGGGTTCTGTAGAGGGTGCTACGCGCCATGTGTTCTGTTTATGTGGTTGTCGAAAAAAGGTGTGTGCCCTCCATCCGGTCAACGTGGCTCCGAGTCACTTGGGTAGACGCCGCTAGCGTCTTTCAGCACCCGGCATCGTACATGGCATCAGAAGTGGCCGCTGTTCGCTCTCTCTAATGGCGAACAAGCCGGACGCTGCGTTTTCGGGGGCACCTGGACTCCAACAGCCATCGAGCTTCGCTTTCGCAGACCCAAGTGTATGGTCTACCTGTAATGAGAAGTTCGAGGACTATGTCTACGCTACAGGATTGCATCAAACTACCGACGAGGTTCGGATACGAACGCTGCTTTATGAATGGGTGCTTAAGCTCGACGCGTGCTGGCGTCTTTCAACTTGTCGGCCGGAGATGTTCAGTCGTACAGCGTTGTTGAAAGCAAGTTCACCTCGTATTTCGTGCACCCGCTAAACGAAATTCACGAGAGTTATAGTTTTCACAAGCGGACGCAGCAAGGAGACGAAAGTGTCGATGCTTTTTATTCCGCGCTGCGAAACATGGTAAGAAGGTGCAACTACCGCGCAGCGTCCATTGGGGATAGGTTTCTTCGAGACCGATTTATCGTTGGTCTGCTTGACAGCAGGTTATCGGAATAACTCTGCCGCACTTCCGACTTGACGCTTGATGAAATGCTTCTGCATGCACGGCTGGACGAAGATGCCAAACGAGAAAAACGTGAACCAGAAAGCCAGTTATCTGGGTCAGTCGCCGTTCATGTAGCGAAACACAGGCCAACGAGAAGGCCGTCACGTAATCAAGCGTCGGCAGCAAGAGAAACGCTCCTCGCCGGCGCGCACAGATCGTGTCACTTCTGCGGACGAGATGAGCATCAGCGGAAATTTTGTCCTGCCAGCGAAGCTGTTTGCAAGTTTTGCAAAAAGAAAGGACACTTCGAAGCAGTTCGCATAGCCAAACAACGTTCGCAAAGCCGACAGTCACATGCCATCGAAATGCATGCTGTCAGGAGCAGTCACGAGGCAAAGGCCAAGTTTGTTTAGGTGCACGCGAATGGAGTCCCACTCAAATTCAAGGACGACTCAGGAGCGGAAGTTACCGCCGTTCCAGGCACTTTTTCAGGAGTACCGTCCAGACTCGAAAAAGCGGAGGGTCATATCACTGGTCGAGGAAATTGGCCTTTGAAAGTAACAGACCAATTGACAGCTACGTTGGAATGGAAAAGCCACACCTTCGTACAATCAGTACACGTCATTTCTTCGCAGTCTACACCTCCACTAGCCTATCCTGCTGTCCTCGCACTGGGAGTTGTCAAATTCATCGACAACGCACAGCGACCTGAAAAGCAAGCTAGCTCTGCAAGCGACGCCGCCCCTGGCGAAGAATTTTTCGAAGAGCTTGGTACCGTAGGGGAGGAGTACACTATTCGACTCAAGCCAAATGTCAGGCCATTTGCTCTCAGTGTACCTCGCAGAATTCCCATTCCTCTGTACAACCAGGGAAAAAAGGAGTTGCACCAGATGGAAAAACAAGGTGTCATCAGGCGCATTACGAAGGCGACGCCATGGCCTGCCGGTCTGGTCGGAAGTACCGAAGCCATGAGATGGCATCCGAATATGTATGGACTTAACGAAGCTCAACGAAGACGTTCTCCGTGAAAAGCATGTGCTTCCAACGGTCGCATTGGTGCTCGGGCAATCGGATGGCGCCAAAGTATTCTCGAAGCTGGACGCGAAAGCAGGATTTCACCAAGTGCGACTGTCGCGAGAGTGCCAAGAGCATACCACATTCAACACACCATTTGGATGCTACTGCTACTGTCGTCTACCTTTTGACTTGACTTCAGCACAGGAATATTTTCAAAGAGAAATGGCTCGAATTCTGGAGGGGCAACCGAACATCGTCAACATGATAGATGACATCCTGGTTTTTGGTAAAGATCGAGAAGAGCGCAAGTGACTTGTGGAGGTTCTTGAGCGTCTGAAGACAGCCGGAGTTAAACTCAAGTCAAAGTGCTGCTTCAGTCAATACCATGTAGTTTCTGGGTGTGGTGATCGACGCCAGCGGTATCTCGCCAAGTTCCAGCAAACTCGTAGCACTGCGCAACTTGGAGCCACCTAAGGACGTCGCGGGGGTTATGCGATTCCTCGGCATGGCTAATCACATTGGTCGCTTCCTGCCCAGCCTATCGCAGGCAACCGCCCCTATTCGCGCCTTCCTAGGCGAGCAAAATGTATGGCAATGGGCACGGCTTCAAGAGACCGCTTTTAATCGGGTAAAAGCGATGCGCACGTCGGACCTGTGAGTCGTTAAGTATGATCCCGGTCGTAATACCATTGTCTCATGCGACGTGCGCTCCTTTAGATTGTGGACGGTTCTTCTGCAGGAACAACCACCAGGTGAGCGACGCATGGCAGCGTTCGCATCCAGGTCGCTTTCTGAAGCGGAACAGTGCTACAGCCAAATAGAGAAAGCGCTGGCGGTAGCATGGGCTGTGAACCGTTTTGGCCAATACGTGCGTGGCCTAAACTACACTGTACAGACCGATCACCAGCCGCTGGTAACACTGCTTGGAAATGCTGACTTGGACACGATGCCCCCACGTATTCAAAGGTTTCGCATCAAATTTATGCGCTACAAGTTTAGGGTGGTGTACCTTCCTGGCAAACAGCTAGCCACTGCAGATACACTTTCAAGGGCTCCGGATGAGAAGCCGTCAATCAGTCCGGTGGATGTGGTAGAGGAGTTTGTGGAATTTCAAGTTGCTAAGGTAGAGACGCGAAGACGGTTACTGTAGATGATGTTCGCAGGCACAAAGACATTGACTGGGAATGCAACCAGCTCGTCAAATACTGCACTCAAGGATGGCCTCGTCGAGACAGGCTTCCGGAGCACATCAAGAAGTACTGGAGCCATCTAGGTGATCTCTCTTAGTGCAACGGTATCCTGTTAAAAGGTAATCGCTTTGTCATCCCAGCTTTACTGCAAAAGGATACGCTTGTACCTATCCATGAAGGCCACCAGGGAATTAACCGATGCCTACTCAGGACCCAGGATTCCGTGTGGTGGTACGGATTTTCTCAGCAAGTACGCGACATAGTCACTCGCTGCAGACGGTGTGCAGTCACACGAGCGCAAAGAAGTGAGCCGCTGGTGGTAACGAAGGCTCCAGAACAACCATGGCAAGAAGTAGGAATGGACTTTTCTGGTTACAAGGGACACAACTACCTACTTGCTGTTGCTTATCGTTCTCGCTACCCTAAAGTCATCTACACGCGAAGCGCGCATTCTGAGGTGGTCATCAACACAGTCAAAAGCAGTTTTGCTCGTTTTGGCATTCCCGCAGTAGTACTAAGTGATACAGAACCGCAATTTGCTTCACAGGCCTTTGCAGCTTTTGCGAAGTGCCATGGCTTCCAACAGATCACCTCAGGTCCAAACTATCCGCAATCAAATGGGGAAGTGGAAAGGATGTTGCGTACGATCAACGAATTGTTTGCGCAAGTAGACAATCCTTTTCTGGCTCTTCTGCCATACAGCGACACTGTAACCGTCACAGGGTTCAGATCAGTGCAGCTACTGTTGGGTCGCAGCTTGCCAACCAGGCTTTGAAAGACAGTGGACCACCTGGAAGCAAAGTGACCTGCGCTAGACTATGTGAAGTGCCAGGTCGAAGAGGTGAGAAGGTGGCAGAAGAAAGCCTTCAATCGCTGTCATGCCACGACCATCCTTCCTCCACTGCAGCCGGGAGATATGGTGTGGGTTGGAGACATCAATGATACGGCGAGTGTTCTCAGCCCAGCCTCCAAGCCCCACTCGTACGCCGTTGAAACACCCAACGTCGTGCTTGTGTGTAATAGGATACATGTAGTGCCCTATTCAGAAAAAACCATGAGCCAGCTCAACGAGCTAGTTCGGAGTGAAAAGCGCGAGCACGAACAGGCCATGGTAACAGACGCCACGGCAACAGCAACACCACAAGCCTTTAATGATTCTGGAGTGAGAGTCACCGGGTTTGGGCGTCGAGTCAAGACTCCCAGAAGACTTGACTTGTGAAGCATTATGCAAAAAAAGGTGAGGCGTGCAGACAGGACACAAGAGAAGAAGAAACACTTGTGAAGTGTTTGGTGTTTCTTGTGTGCATATCTCGGGGGAGAGATGTAGAGGGCGCTACGCGCTGTGCGTTCCATATATGTGGTTGTCAAATAAAGGTGTCTGGCATTCGTTCGGTCAACGCGGCTCCCAGCCACTTGGGTAAACGCGGCTAGCTACTGTCAGCACTCCACATCGTGCAGGTTCTACGCCCTATTTGTACATTCGTACGTGTGTAATCTATATGTGTATGTATATATGTACATACAAACTGAAAATTTCGGAGCGTTAAAATTCTAACCCCCTCCGACTAGGCCAATGGTTCGAGCGCTGCCTGCTATAAAAAGTGCGATCTTGGTGAGTGACTGCGAACAATTGCTGCAAGTAGCTCGCGACCAGCAGACAAGAAATCAAATGGAACACCGCGCGGCATTTGCCTGTTGCACACGCGAGGAGTGGTTTCACTGCATAGCTATAACATAATGGCGCACCTACACCCAACTCTGCTGCCTGTGGGAGCACATACACGTACACTGCGCTACCCTGCAGGCACTGCCGCGGGCCGGGATGCGTAGTTTGTGCATATCACACGTGCTGTGCTTGTTTTTCAATGCGACAAAAATGCAGGTTCGGCGCGGTGGAGGTTGCGTTCTTGGCTAGCTGTGATATTGCAAGCATTAGAATCCTACATAGTCTGAAGAGAGTGCTTGAAGCTGCCCTCTCAACAGGGGGCTGGACAGGTAAACGAGCCAGAAAAATGACTGAAAAGCGAGTACTCCGCGTCGAGGGCACGCAGACCGCAAAGAGGCGTCGCGCACAGCAGAAGCGTCCTCGCTATGAAGCGAAACGTGGTGCAGACCGCGAATGTATGTATACGCGTACACACAATCATAATAATAATTTTATTATAGGCAGCCCCATGATTCAAATTTAGTGAAACACTTTTGCTGCGGTGCGATGTGCTATGTAAAGCAATTGTTAGGCTCACCATTCTCAGTTTATGAATAGTGACGAACAACACCTCAAGCAAACATTCCCTGCGTGTTCTGGGGACTAGCCAGACAAACAGCATTAGTGCACGCCAGATCGCCTTTAACATCAATGGACCCCTCGCGCGTTGTACTAAACACTGCAGCAATCACACATCCGCCGCCAACATCACCGCCACTTTTCACCAGTCAAGGCAAACACTGTACAAAGCTTCGTTTACATTGATTTTTGGGCACGGCACCTGGCCTGCGGACAGCATGGTTCACCCGCTTCTGCTGTTTGTGCAGGTACTGCCATGGATCTTGCATGAAAGGCCAGCCACGATAACGACGACTAGTGCTGGAATGATGCCGTTTTCGGTGTCTCACTCTGACCACGTGGCAACGAACTTTTCATTCGTGGGATGCGAACTGCAAGGTGTGACGTCATCAGCAACAAACCTACTAAAGGAGCGACGCGACTACGACCAGATCAGAGGGCACGGCTCCTGGCCTGCGGACAGCATGGCTCACCCGCTCCTGCTGTTTGTGCAGGTACTGCCGTGGATCTTGCATGAAAGGCCAGCCACGATAACGACGACTAGTGCTGGAATGATGCCGTTTTCGATGTCTCACTCTGACCACGTGGCAAGAACTTTTCATTCGTGGGATGCGACCTGCAAGGTGTGACGGCATCAGCAAACCTACTAAAGGAGCGACGCGACTACGACTAGATCAGAGGGCACGGCACCTGGCCTGCGGACAGCATGGCTCACCCGCTCCTGCTGTTTGTGCAGGTACTGCCGTGGATCTTGCATGAAAGGCCAGCCACAATAACGACGACTAGTGCTGGAATGATGCCGTTTTCGGTGTCTCACGCTGACCACGTGGCAACGAACTTTTCATTCGTGGGATGCGAACTGCAAGGTGTGACGTCATCAGCAACAAACCTACTAAAGGAGCGACGCGACTACGACCAGATCAGAGGGCACGGCACCTGGCCTGCGGACAGCATGGCTCACCCGCTTCTGCTGTTTGTGCAGGTTGGTCCTCAGGGTACTGATTGTTCCTGCCGAAGTGACAACAGATTTTTGGTTATCCTGCCGTGCCCTCGCAGGTGTTGTTGCATTCTTATTGACTGTTGGTCCATGGTGTTGCTATTAGTGTCAGGAGACATAGAAGAAAATCCCAGGCCTAAATCAACCGAACTGCTGCAAACAATTATAGACAATCAGGTGGCGACTGATCACGGACTATCCTCAATAAGCGAGAACGTTGTGCAGTTAAACGCAAAAACAGATCGACTGACGGAATTTCTTGTTATGATACAGGAAATGAACAAGAAAATTGGGCATCTAGAGGCTATAGTCCAGCACCAGGCTGAAAAATTGATCGAGTATGAAAACCGCAGCCGGCGTAACAACTTGTTGGTTTTTGGAATCTCGGAGGAAAGCGGTGACTCAGAGGCGAACTTGAGGGCAGCTGTCATTGATGAACAGTTTCATGAAAAACTGGGGGTTCAAGTTAAAACTGTCGGAAGAATTCATCGCATTGGCAAGAAAAACAGTCAACGACCGAGACCAGTTATTATGAAGTTTTATGATACCAGAGAAAAGGAGCAGGTATTGAAGAACTGCAAAGAACTTAAAGGAAAGTCAGTTAGCATCAGCAATGATTATGCAAAGGAAACAGTAGATGTTCGACGAAAGTTGTGGGCGAGCGCTTCTGCCGAAAGGGCGAAGGGCGCGAAAGTATTTTTGATTGACGACAAGCTCAAGGTAAACGATAAGCTTTACGTATGGGACCAAGAAAACAACGCACGTTTACTTCTAAACTACCGAAATAAAAATAAGCACCGCACACACAGGACAGATGACACGCATGGTGATTCTGGTCCCTCAGGCAGTCCCAGCGATTCCCCATGTACTTCAACCCTTTCATAGCTCCGAATCTTGTCACTGAATGCACGCAGTATTGTTGATAAGGTAACTGAGTTTGAATATTTGTTGCTGACGGAGACCGCTCATGTGCTAGTGGTAAGCGAAACATGGTTGAACAGCAATGTACCTAGCCAATGTATAGTGCCACCCAACTACCGAATGTTTAGATGGGATAGAGACACTCGCGGTGGAGGCGTTGCGATTATTGTTAAACAGCACAGTGATGTTGTAATGATTGAATGTATCATTCCTGAGACAGTATGGTGCAAAATTACTTACGCGAACACTGTATATCTTGTTGGCGCAATATATAGGCCTCCTGCCACTGCACCCGAGTTTTTAGATAAGCTGAATGATTTCCCATGCAATCATTTGGACCGTAACACCAGACTAATGATGACCGGGGACTTTAATCTACCTAATATTAACTGGGACAGTTTAGTACCTGGGCACGTAGAAATGTCTAGTAGTGAAAAACTGCTTCCAATAATGATCTCGCACAATCTAAAGCAAATCATGAAAGAAAACACGAGGGTAACGCCTGAATCTCAGTCATTGTTGGACTTGCTGTTTCTTTCGAATAAAATAGGCGACTATACAGTGTCTGTGGACGATGGTCTGTCAGTTTACAAGATGGTTCTTGTACACATAGTGTCGAGCGCAAGCACTTGTTCCCAGCCGTTTATACCTGTGAATGTTAAAGAATATAGTCGGGCAGACGACACAACTATTCTCGATTTTTTAAAATTATCAATTAATCAATTTGAACTTGCCTGCGATTGTGAATCGGTTGACGAACTATGGCAGCGCCTCAAGAAAATTATAAGACATTGCGTTGATAGTTTCATCCCAACTGGACTACAAAATATAAAATGACGGAACCCTTGGATTAATCGACATATCATCCATATTAGGCGTAAAATAAAGCGTGTACGTAAAAGGCAAGGTATCTTCGTCGAGGTATCGAAATTGCGAAGGGCACTAAAAACGGCTCTGAAGGAATCAAAAGAGCAGTTCTTTAACCAATCATTAAGTAATTTTATGAAAACATCACCACAAAAATTCTGGCTTTATCTGAATGATAAAAAAGAACAAATAAACAAGATCCAAGTTAACAATGTAATAGTAACGCAAAAAGCAAATATTGCGAGTCATTTTAGTAATTTCTTCCAATCAGTTTTTTCAGCGCCTACCAGCGATTGCGCAGTCGCCTGTCTGCCGTCTTCCTTTTCATGTGGGATGGAAAATCTTGTCATCACTCAAGCAGGCGTGTTTAACCAACTGCTACTTTTAGATTCTAAGAAGGCTAGCGGGCCGGATGGAATACCAACCCAATTTCTAAAGCGATACGCGGAGTGGGTGTCATTTTTCTTAAATAGTATCTTTGTTAAGTCATTGCAAACTCACTCGTTGCCACAAGATTGGCGTTGGGCAGTCATAACTCCTGTTTTTAAAAACGGTAACCGATTGCTAATAAATAACTATCACCCAGTTTGCCTGACTACCGTCTGTTGTAGAGTCTTAGAGCATATCATAAGTAAGCATATTCTCGTTTTTCTTGAAAATAACAACTTTTTTTATCAGCACCAACATGGTTTCCGAAAGGGACTTTCTACAGTAACCCAGCTCGGAGAAACTATTCATGATTTTACTTCAGCTATAGACGCCCAAGAACAAATGGACGTCATCTGCGTAGACTTTGCGAAAGCCTTCGACAAAGTTTCGCACAATAAATTACTATTCAAGTTACATAAAGCAGGAATAAATGACACTATTCTAAAATGGATTGAAGCCTACCTACAAATCGCAGGCAGGTCGTGCGTGCGGACGAGTGCTTATCCCCTGCGTTAGAAGTGCTTTCTGGTGTTCCCCAGGGGTCTGTTTTGGCCCCGTTGCTGCTCTTGGTTTACATTAACGACATTACAGAGATTGTCGAGTTCCCTGTGAAATTGAAGCTTTTTGCTGACGACTGTTTAATTTATTCTACAGTAACACACATTGACGACCAAATCAGAATTAACCGGGTTCTTCATTCTCTTCACCTTTGGTGTGAAAAAATGGGACATGGAAATCAATTACAACAAATCGACTTTTACACATGTTACTAACAAAAAAAGTGTGGCACCATTCTTTTATAATGTTGCAAGCAACAAACTAAGAAATGTAGATACATTCAAGTATTTAGGGATCACAATTTCACATAACTTAGACTGGCTTAAACATATCGATAACCTGTGCTCGACGGCTTCACAAAAACTGTATTCACTGAAGAAAAAGCTGGAACATGCAACGAAAGATGCTAAATTAATTGCTTATAAAACTCTCATACGTCCATCTTTAGAATACGCTTGCGTTGTCTGGAGCCCCCACCAAAAAGTCTTAATAGACAAACTAGAAAGAATTCAGAGAATGGCTGCTCGTTTTATTGCTTCAAGGTATGGAAGGACTGACTCGGTAACAACAATTCTGCGTTCGTGTGGGCTTGAGTTGCTGGAAACACGAAGGAAGAAAGCCAGACTGAAGATGTTTTTTCAGATACTTCAAAGGGTTCGGAAGATAAAAAAGGAAATATATGTCCAGTTCCCTGCAAATCGTATCGAGAGAATTAACCACAGCAGAGCCGTCAAGCCTTATAACACACGTGTTGATGTTTTTTGTTATTCTTTTTTCCCGGATGCAATTGAAATGTGGAATGCCTTACCTGATGTTGTTGTCGATCAGACGGATGTGCACAAATTTGAATGCTTGATTGATATTTTGTATCGTGAACACCCAACGTGATGCTATGAAGTGTCAAATTTGCTTGTGTTGTACTATTTTCCCTCCCTGTAACAACCCTCAAGCGAGGGTTAACAGTAATAATAAGGAAAGAAAAAAAGAAAGAAGGCTCCCAGAGTGCGTGGAATGCGCAGATTTTTGCATTAGGAGTGCGGGCAGTTTTTTTACAAGAAAATCCAGTGGCCTTCCAATATGTGAAGGGGGATGACCAGCGGAGCTGCGTATGCGGGTTTCTAATGGCGAAATGCACCTCCGCCGCGGGCCGCCCGGCATTGCGGTATCTTCGGAAGCGGCGCACGTATGGGGAGTGCTTAACACCTCCTTGACCTCCGCCGCGAATTTTCCCGGCATCGCACTATCTTTGGGACTTTGTGTCTACACACGGACATGATAGACGGGGAACTAGCCCTGAACACCTTCGCCGTAAAAGAACCCATCATGCAGATGTCTCTATTCCATGGATTACTACCATAGAGTATCGCGATGCGAAAAAAGCACTGTGCTTGCTATTAATCCCTTCTTGCCACCTTTCTTGCATAGCCAACACTACCAGGGGCTGGTATGTCATCAGTCGGTACGGTTGATTGAGCTTTTGCTCTGTGGCCAGGCCTCGAGCGTTCAGCGTGGCAATACGAGGGCTGGCTCGCTAGGCATTTGAACTGCTTGGTGAATAAAGACCCACAGCAAGGTGCCTACCTTTCGCATCTAGCGCTAGGCTACACGCCTCCAGAGCCATCTGGTCGGCGAGTCGGCTTAAGTCCCGGGTGCATTTTGTCGACAATCTCGTGCTCGATGGTGACGTTCAACGATGCCTCAATTGTGATGAGTTTCGTAGAGGGGTCTCGGCAGCTAGGTTTTGAACGTTCGTGGTGGTGGCCTTATTACCATGTTCTGCAACTTCTACATCGACAGGCCTCTTAGTAGCGCTGCTAGTGTACCGCAGCTGCTTTTTTCTTTGGCCGGTGGTGAGACAGCGTCGACCTTTGACTTCAAGATCCTTGCGGGCAGAGATCGTTTTTGTTGCATCTAGGCTACTCAGCCTCGCAGCCACGTGCATGGTTGGTTTTGTATACCGTTAACGTTTCGAGCGATCGTCGTAAAGCAGCTTCACCCACAGCAGTCGCGGTTCTTAGTTTCCCCTGTGAACCCGCGATCGGTTCTTGAGGGAAGCTAGGTGACACGTACTGACGAAGTGATGGTGATCGCGATTGGCGGCGCTGATCAGGAACCTACTGGCCCGTAGATACGCTTCGATTTGGCGTGGATGCTCACTGTAGCGTGGGCACCACGCTTCAGGGTGGAACCCGCGGAGACCCAAGGGGCGGTACTGGCTGTCGCGATTCACGTAACCTGTTTCGCCACAGTGGTAACAGAGCGGACGGTTATCCGACGAGCGCCATACACTTGCCTTATTAGAGCTCTGTATTGAGCCCGGTGGTAGATACGTAAATACGTTCGTGTACCTTGACCCGGGTAGGGGATGCACAGGGATCTCCGAGAACAGAGGTGTAGCCTGGTCCACTGTCCGCATGATGGGATTTGTGATGTGATGGATGTGATGATTTGTGATGGGATGGTAGATACGTAAATACGTTCGTGTACCTTGACCCGGGTAGGGGATGCACAGGGATCTCCGAGAACAGAGGTGTAGCCTGGTCCACTGTCCGCATGATGGGATTTGTGGACGGTGGAGCAGGAGCCCTCAGCACTGCCGCATATGTTAGGAAGGGGACCACAAGTATTTGTGGTGCGAGTGGTTGCGCCGCCGGTCAGAATTCGTTCCGCATGAGATCCGCAAGTTCTGTCACAGTTGGTTAGGGTCCCACTGGTCCCACTGCTTGGAGTTGTCACAGTTTATGACGCACAACCATTGGTATGAAGTCTGTGAGGGCCTGCTTCTAGCCGTTGAAACCAATATAGAGTGTAGTAGCCGTGATGTGGTGGCGTTCGTACTGTGAGGACCGTTGCTGGAGAGGACGCTCCATCGCGGTTGCCTCACTCGCGAACTCAGCCACGGTTGTTGGTGGACTGCGTACGAGTCCGGCAAAAAGCTGTTCCTTGACTCTACGCAGTAAGTGCCACATGCTCTTTTCCTCGGGCATTGTAGTGCTTCAGGCCTCAAAAGACGAAGCATGTTCTCGACAAATATCGAGACTCTAGCGTTTGGCGGCTGGATAGCAGAAGACATAAATTGTTCAGCTCTCTCCTTCATTTTGGCGTTGCGGTACGCATCGCAGAGCTGTCGACTAAACTCTTGCCATGTCCCAAATAACCTCTCATGATTTTTGTACCACATCCTCGCCGAGTCTTCCATCGCGAAGTAAATCTGCGCCACTTGCGAACATCGCATCACTCGTTAATGCTGGTAACATGATCGAAGTGGTTCAGCCAGTCTTAAAAAACCTCAAAAGTGCCCCCGCGGAACAGTCTGGGTATGTGTGGCTCATGAAAAACACGCGGGAGAGCTGACTGGGCAAAGCCGGTTTTGCTCGCCTGGTCTGTAGTGGGCGTTGACATACTTACTTGCAGTCTCGATGACAAAAGAATTAATTCGGGTGGTAGCCCTTGCAGGCGGTGGCTGCTTTTTGCTGTGGGAGCTGTGGCTGTCTGTAAGGAGCTACAAGTTACGGCGAACACTTGGAGGTGGGAGGGGGGAGGTGCATTCACCCAGCACTACCACCAGCAATGTCAAGGGCGAAACAACAGAGAAATCCAGGAGTCCACGTCTTTACCGCAACCAGAAAAGGAAAGCGTTCTCCTCTTCTTCCAATCCTCAAGGGTCTACGTGGCACAGCGGATGGCTCACATGTCCCGGCATGTGTACATATGTTTTCAAATCAAATAATAATAATAATCAACGCCACGACAACCAAGAACATACCTATACCGGACCTGCATACTAGCAAATCGCGAAAACCTTCCATAAAGGCCGCTCCCACAGGTCACCGTGTAAAAGCAAGGTATTCAGCATTATACACCATGTAGGCAGTCAGCAGAAGAAACTGAAAGCCACCCGCCTTTGATTGCAATACACCTACGCGGCCGGGCTCTGCAGGCGCTCTGAAGCCGCTCTGAAGAGCCCGACATACCGCGTCAGCTCATTTCAGTCTTTTGCGTTGCCTCACTTGACATGTTTTAAAGTACACATAGCCATATCCTTCAGGAGTATAGGTTGTGCACGTGAGCAACTATGTATGATAATACATACAAAATTATAAACCTATATAATTATAAAGTAAATTGTCCACGTTTATGCTGCAGAACGCACATGCAGGGTCCTCAGCCGAAGCGGACGCGGTGTCCGCTCCAGAAGCCGAATATTCGAGCAATCACGAGAAAAAAGTGGATATCAGTAGATTTATTACGAAGCACGATAGTATCTCCATACACCCACGAGTATATTATACATCTTATTTCACCTTCCCTTGGCTCTAATTTTATCCTGATGTTAGTATTGTGGAGCTTTCGTTCTTCTCATATAATTTCTCATATGTACTGTCAGCCGACGTTTCTCACAGAAAATGTGTGATACTCCCAGCACAAGGCTTGCGGCCTCAGTATGATGGAAGATGATGATGGAAGGATGCGGTATGATGGAAGCTCTCTCCCGTGCAGTATAAGGGAACGTCTCCGCATCGCCAAAATGGCTTGCGCCAGTTACGCGTACATTTTTTTCGAAGCATGAGGCAGCCATGCATTAAGGAGTGCGCACAACAACCTTAGCTTGCTCTGTGTTGCTAAACCATTGCGTCAAAGCGCTTGACGATGACTGCGTGTTACCAAATGTTTTGATAAGGAAACTAAAATATAAACTTATTGTGAAATTCTGCAATGGCGGCGTTTTGATCCAATCAGAGAGGCCGGGAGGTCCTCTGAACGAATGAGAGCTGACTAGATGGCGAGTTTGACAATCTAGTGAAATAGAGCAATGTCCATAACAGAACGCTAGTTTTCGGCCCTGACTGCAGTGTCAAACAAACAGAAATGCTGCTTCGAATAATGATTCATTGATTGATAGATCTTAGCTTTTAATAGAAACATTGTGGCTGATAGGTAGTGCAGTGGATAACTTTGGATCATTTTCGCCACATCTGGATGCCTTTAATCATGCAGTAAAGGCTCCACACGGAATCATCTTCTCATTATTTTCATACTGAGGCTTGGCCGCCGAGCCACAGAATTGATGTTTTTGCCTTGCACTAGGAAACGTCAATGAAATGTTTTCCCAGTACGAGTCCTGTTGATCGTTGCTTCGTGGCGCAAAACGTACCAAATTGAGTTGGCATTATGCAGTCATGGCATATCGGCTCTTTGGAAGTCCGCAAGGTGGAGAAAAGTGCATGAAAGGGAAAAACTGGAATCCACGCCAATCGTAACGCAAAGTTACAAAGGAAACCCATACGAGTTTCGCAGGAAGAAAGCCTCGCTACTGAGAAAAATTCATCTTGGTCCATGATTCGAACCCAGGACCAACGTCTTTCCGGGGTGGTCATTCTACAACCTGAGCTAACCAGGAGGCCAGCCAATTGCAGAGCAAAGGAGAATGAATCTAGAACTCGAGGCACTGGGATACGAATATCGCAAATCAGCTCTGCGGAAGCCCGCAAGGATTGGGAAGTACATGAAAGGTAAAAATTGGCATCCACTCAAATTCCCTTATAGGAAACCCATATGGGTTTTTCAGAAAGAAAGCCTCGCACTTGAAGAAAAATTCGTCCTGGTCGAGCACTCAACTCAGGACTCATGTGGTTAGCTGAGATGGTAGAGTGACCACCTCGGAAAGACGTTGTTCCCAGGTTCGATTGCCGGACCAAGATTACATTTCCTTCAACTGCGGGGCTTTCTTTCTGTGAAACCAATACAGGTTTCCTCTGCAGGTATATAAGATGTAGATGCCTATATAGGATATACCTAAGCAGTCAAGCAAAACCGACAGCATAGCATTTAGCCTTATGTGGCGAAGGATCATTCATTACGTTGCAATCTTCTGTCAAAATACTGACATCACTCACACAGTATTTCGCGTGCAGGGCATGCACCAATTTTCGAGATTGGTGGCATAGTCAATGAGCTTAGCTTTTAGTGGCGAGCTCGTTCTTTCTTGCTTTATAGTCATCACAGTGGCAGTAAATTCAATACCAGTACGTGCATTCAAAAACTGAATTGAAATAGCACATTACAAGAACGTGAAAAATAAAACGGTGGAACAGAAAAGAGAAGACGGCAAACACGAGGCACTTGACTTCACCTAAGCATTATTTCGACGCACGAGGAACTTATAGATATATAATTATATCTATTCTACCTTGCTCCGTGCTTTTCGTTTTACAGCTGTTGTAGTTCACTTTGCGCCGCAATGAATGGAACGCATACCATGCGCCTGAGAGACGACATGTGCCTAATCGTCAACATAAAGAGATTTGTCTGTGGGGTGTGTGCCACGGGATTATGCACCAGTGCAAATGCAACTCTACTTTGTGCTATGTTCAGCCTTTCTACGCGAAAGAGGGATTTTTCTGTGTGTTCTTTTGTGTGGGTTCACTGGACTTGTCCTATGTTCAACCTTTCTACGGGAAAGAGCGGTTTCTCTCCGTGTTCCTCTTTGTGCAAAGCCCGCTACCTGAGAGCACGCGAGAAGGAGGCTTCCTGGGTGGTTGAAGGTATAGGAAGGCCAACGTGACACCACGTGGTGACACATCTTCTCTGCCCTTGCGCGCAGGAGCACGCACTCCGAACATTTCAGTATTTTTTGTTGTCTTGGAGCGCACTGCTCACGCGTAATGGTGTATTAAACTTGTGTTATTGTTTTTACATCGCGTCGTCTTCCCTGCAGAACGCGCTCCCATGGTCAACCTGGTTCGAGCTCCAAGCAGACGCTGTTGAAGCTCGCGGAAAACAACGGGTAGCAGCCTTGTCAGCGCTTAAAGAAATGCACCACGAACAAACTCAATCCGTCGTTGTAGCCAAACCCGTGAAAACGGGATCTCGAGCGACATTCGCACATCCACATTCGCATGTCAGCACTTGCACGCACGCAGTAAAACATTTTGCACCATTTGCTGACTTGTTCAATGGCGAACACTCTTACCTTCCTGGCTACAAAGAAATATTATCCTCATGACACCATTCTTAAACAATGCCTGCGACCAGAGAAGACGTTGTTCAAAACTGTTTAATATTTCTGACCACCTGGTCCACGCAGACATACTTGACAGGAGCGATAGACAGTGCCAGCTCATAAACTTTGTTTCACAGTACATGTTGTCGTCAGGTTATTTGCCTCAATGTGTTGCGAAGTAAACACGTTCATTTGTCCCTGTCACATATTGGGTCCTTTACAATAAAATCAAGCGTTTCGTATTTTTGTATTCTAATATCCCTATTCAAATACATGTAAAAGATAGAAACACCGTCATGAAACAACATTAGAGAAGAAGTTCACTTATAGCAACCGTTGGAAGAAGAAATCTAAGTGAGAACGTCAGACCTCTTTAGAAAGCCTGTGAAATGTTTATGTCTGCAAATTTACAGTCGGTACATGAGCTCCAAAATATATATCGTTTTATTCTCAATAGCATCAGTTAGAAAAGCAAAACTGTGACAATTGGCTATAAATGTTTGCAGCTTACGTCTAATCGTTACAATGTTTAGGATAATTTGAGGAAGTCGTATTAAGGAATATGTCGTACATTTCATAGCATTGTATAATCGTGCAATTTCATACGATTTTTTGTTTCCTAACAGGTGCAGTTTACAAAATTGGATCATTATTTATTACTGAGTTACACTGTTCAAAGTCTTACATTGTGGAAATGTGACAGAAAATACTTATTTTTTATTTTAATTGACGATGCACTTGTCGTTAGGTTTTGGTCTCAATTGTGCATTCTCGAATGCACGCGAGCCCCAGCGGGCACTCTAAACTGAACTGTGCTACCCACCATGGTAGCGAAGTCCGAGGTCGCAGGGTTGAATCCTGGCAGTGGCGGCCGCATTTCGACGGGCGCGGAATGCGAGAACACTAGTGTACTTAGATTAGGGTGCACGTTAAAGAATGCCAGGTGGTTGAGCTTTACGGAGTCCCCCCACTATGGCGTGCCTCATTATGAGAAAGTGGTTTTGGCACGTAAAACCGCATAATTTGAAAGAGATAATTTAATTAAAAGAAGGCAGAGAGGTCGGCCCGAGCTAACGCGCTCTAGCCTGCTACTCTGCTCAACGGGAGGAGGAACGTGGACATGAAGGTGCGATGAGGGATGATGATGCCATAGAAAGACGGGTGCACAACGGTAGGAGCGAGTTCAACATTCTGATGATACATTCAGAAATCTGGTGCATGAAGCCACTATCAGGTTCCGTATCAAGTCTGTAGTCATCAATTCAAGTGGACTTAACCATAAAAGCGCTAGCACGAAGCTGGTGTATGGGCCTTCCCTGCGTGATTAGCACTAGCACCAAACAAAAGCTTTATAGCATATAAAAGCTGCGATAAGCGGCTCCAGCACGGCCAGCACTTGCAGGGCACATTTAGCAGTCGGGTTCTTGAGGCCACCGAGAATCACGCGCAATGACTCCACCAGGTGCTTCAGCCTTTTGTGTACACTCTCATTCTCATTGCGTTCATCGCCTTGCTTGCCCGTAGTGTCACCGATTTCATAGACCCCATAATTCCTGCCTTCAGGGCGCAGAGGACCACTAGGGCCCGCTGGTATGGCCGTGGGCGTAGACGGCAGCAAAGGCGATTCAGTGTTTGTATCAGCCGGTGGAGGTGAATGTTTGCCGCGTGCTGTCATCAACCTAGAATAAGCACAAGGTACCGTACCGTCCTTGATGCACGCACAATTCGCCTAGCGGGTAACTGTCTTCCTGGACCCATTTGATTAGAAACCACCTGGACCGAAAAATGACCTCGGCCAAATACACAATTCACCGACATCGGATCTGAAACACCCGACATCTCCCATTACTGCTCTGCTTTACATTATAGGCCGCGGTCCTAGTGATGGAACCGAGGCTGCCACCCAAATCGCGCCATACGTGAAAAAGGGCGAGCACATCTCAAAGCAGTTACGGGTTCTGACCCGATTTGCCCGCCCTTTCATAAGCGCACCGGTACATAAAGTGGTCCCCGCCAACCGCCGATAGCAGGCGAACGCCTCTACCTCTCTGATGCATTCTGGCCGAGCATCCTAGACGCGAGTCCATGGGTCAGGTAACCAAACCCTTAACACCTTTTCCTCCACTATTATCAACTACCTTCAGGGCTATTTTCGCCATGCGGCTAATTACGAGGTCCACACAGAGACGCCAAGTACAGCTGCACATAATCATGGTTTCACCCGTACTGAACCAGACATAGCGAACCAGACATTTAGTTTTTTTTATTATACGGCAGTGATGCATGCATAAATAGTAGGCGCACTTTGCTGGTGAGATCGGATTAGAAGGCCGAAAATAGTGCTCGCAGCTATTGCTATGCCTTGAAGGTGCAGGTTCGTTCACATTGGGGCACTCGGCATGGTGGGCTGCTCGAATTCTCCTGCCTCCAAAAAGAGGCATCATTTACAGTGCCCATCCTTCGCACCACCAAAGTTTCTGCCAGCTCTCAAAATGCCGCCAAAAGAAAGAGAATGCGTGATATTCGCTACACTGCGCCATCTACTAAATAAGCGCTAACACATGCCCGCCCAAATTTTACCTCCTCATGTATGTTCCACATTCGTATACGTTCTTTGAGGTACCGTGCATTTTTTTCGAGCAAATTCTACCTTCATGGTATCAATCATATGCTTAACGTGGCATTCGTACAGATACCAGTAACTTCTCACCGCCTCTGTTAGCATTTAGGCTCTCGCGGCAGAACGCTGCGATATGCTGAGCTCGAAGGCCGCCAGTGCGATTTGCAGAGAGCTTACAGGGCTTGACTTCCTTGCGTGTTCGAGTTCTGATTAATCCGCAGGAAGGGATGCCCGAAGCAGCGGTGGCAGAAATTATTCGGGAAAGAATGAGCGCGGACGCGGCCTTTTGGAGTGATTTCGCCAAATCAGAATCAGATTCCGTGCTGCTCAAGATACCGAATTTATCGATGTCAGTGATCACTGAGCTTTGCTAGTCTTTCTTGGCAGAAGCTTGCGTAGTAAAGCGTTAGATTCTGAAAAAAACTTCTTGCAGTGCTTCGCTTTTCCGCTTTCACTACATAGCAATGACAATATTCTATACTCTACGTGATGTTGTGCTGCATATGTCTCTTTGTTACCTTGTTTCGGAGGACAAAAGATGTGTGCTTTCAGGTTGGCAAGGTTCCTCAAAGTAGCGTTGCTTCATAAAATATTTCTTTTAAAAGAAATAAAGCTGGATTTGCAGCGAGCTCATGCACTTATAGGAAGCTGAACGGGCAAATATCCACTGTCACCTTGCGTCTGACTGCGCTGCGTCGCTGTCAGTTTTCTTTTCGAGGCGTGCCACTCGCAAGGCGGGCGTGGATCCCAGGTCCTCGGGGATGTCGAGTTCTGGCTCCTCCCCTGGCTTGACGATGCTGCCAGCCGCATCCTTCCGCCACGCAGAAGTCGGCGCAAGGTTCGCCCTGAACAAAAACAAACGAATAAACTAAAGCAAGGTTGATAAATGACACGTCTAACAAAAACATGATATAAAATGAAGTTGCATAATAAATCTATCTTGCTTTTTTTTGTTATCGCAAAGCACTCTTCGTGACCTTCAAGCAGAAGTTCTACATTCACGATAAAGAAGACGCATGCTACTGCGGCGCTGCGCAATTATATTTGCTGAAGTCTAGACCAGTAATCTTTGTCGATATGACACTTGAATGACGCAGTAAATGAAATACTGATTTGTGTAATCTTGGGGGGAGGGAATAGTTGCTGTAAAGGTTGTGGCACATCAGTGCGCTGTTCTTGAATGAAATTACAGAGGTCTGTATATTTCACGAGATGTGACTGGCAGTTGATATTGCCCGGAAAGGTCAATTGAAGATAACGGAGTACATTTTTAACAGTGCACCACTTACGCGCTTACTGGAAGGGGAACAACTGGAGGCAGTGGCTTTCCAGGTGGTGCCACAGGAGCTGGCGTCGGCTTTCCGGCGGAGGCAAAGTAGCGGGAAAAAAATGAAGGCTTGGGTTCAGTGGCAGGAGGGGCACTGCTATAAAAAAATGGAGGGAGTAACAAACAAATTTAGTATCTCAGTTTTACACCTCAATTATTACCGGCGCTTCAGATGCTCCTGCTAATCAATGTGATTCTAGGGAGAGGAGTCAATATGGCAGTACGCACAGGAAAAATGGCCTTTGCAGGCTGAGGTCTGTGAATCCTCAGGATCCACGGCCATATATGGAATTTTTTTTTTGGTTTCGTTATAAAAGTACATCATCTGGAGGTTGGTCGTCTCGAAACTGCATAGCTGGTTACGATGAATCCCGTATTCAAAGGCTACAAGTTAGTCTTGTATGTCTCCTTCAAAATGGTTTTGAGTAGCTTACGTTAGTGAACGAGCGACGAAAGCGTAATACACGAACGTTTTTTTACATTCCGTCTCCATCGGAATGTGGCCGCCACGGCCGGCAATCAAACCCACTATATTGTGCTCAGCAGCGCCATGGGTCCTTCATAAATACAACGCTATGATTGGTGTCCATAAACACATACGAATCTGAGTAAATTTGTTCGTGGTCGAAATTTCTGAATATGTAAGAAAAATACTGACCGACTCCTGGGTCCTTGCGAAATACCCACTTGAATTCTGCGGATCAAAGCGATGTGTGAGAACGAGGCCGCTGTGTACGGCACTTCCTGTGATACAGCTTAGGAGCATTTCGCCACTTAAGAAAGATATTCCTACACGCGTGTGGCATTTGATAGCTTGAACGAGGCGCGTAGACGCCATCAATCGAAAAAAGAGGAGCAACAACGAACTGGGTTCGAGCTTTGGATCTAACCGCTCAGCGCTGCAACCGCTGTTGTAAATATAACCTGTAAATAGTTGCTCGTCTTACTGACTCGTCCTTCGCGTAACATTGTGGTGAAGGTGGAACGTTTCCCGTCCTCACCATGGAGCTCTCAGCGGCCGCACCGTTGTCTTCTCAGCCATGGCTTCCGATGGAATCACCCTGTCGCTACCTACGCCTGCGCCGCCAACCACAACGTACGGTATGGTTCCTAGTCTCCGTGATCCTGGGACATTCTCTGCCTAAAATGACGTTGACGTCGACGACTGACTCATCATGTAGGAGCGTGTTAGCCAAAGCCACCACTGGGATCCTATCATCATGCTTGCCAATGTGATCTTTTATCTGGACGGGACACCGCTCGTCAGGTTTCGCACCCATAACATCGAGCTTTCCAGCTGGGACATTTTCAAAGAGCCGCTCCGGTACCTACTTGGGAATCCGTCAAGTCGCCAACAGGCTGCGCGAAAAGAGCTTGCCACCCGTGTCCAGTCGTCGACGGAATCGTATGTCTCCTACATACAGGAAGTGCTCGCGCTTTGCTGGAAAGTCGACGAGCAGATGACCGAGGTTGACAAGGTAGGCCATATCCTACAAGGTATCGCGCACAACGCCTTCAATTTGCTCGTCTATAAGGACGTTTCTACCACCAACGCCATCGTCAAAATATGCCGCCGCTTCAATGTAGCAAAAAGCCGCCGCGCCGTCCCACAGTTTTCCCGGCTCCCAAACACCTCTGCCACGTCCTCTGGCTCCGTTTTACAGCCACACGACCATTTCAAGAGAACGTCACGTGTATTGTTCGCCGTGAGATTGACGCGGTGACTCCAGCCCCCCTTAATCCACGACCCCCTGCCGGTACCTTTGACCAATCGGACCCCACTATTTCCGTTATTCTAGCAGTTGTGGGGCAAGAAATTGTAAACCTTGGCAACCCTACCGCCTGCTCTGTCTCCCGACCTGATTCGGCACCCATTCCCGTCTTCCCAACCTGTAATAACCAGTATTTCGCTCCCAGAACAGGCAATCCTGCTCAATGACGAACCCCAGGCGACAAACCAATCTGCTTCCGCTGCAACCGCGCTGGTCATGTATCGCGCCACTGCTGCACCAGCTGGATGCCGCCGTACTGGAGCTCATTCCCAGCTCCTCGCCAACCCGATGGACGGTAAACTAGGCCATGCAGCTCTTGGAGGTAGTGCTGCATCACGGTCGTCCTGTCGAAATCCTCCTCTGACGCCCCTCACCAACACGAACTTTATTGAAGTAGACGTTGATTGTGTTCCGTTGACGGTATTAATTGATGCTGGTGCCCAAGTTTCCATAATGAGCGCTAACCTAAGTCATAGTCTCAAAATAGTTCTTACGCCTGCCATCACTCGACCCGTACGCGTCGCTAATGGCGCCGCTATTGCCGTCAGGGGTATGTGCACTGCTCGCACAGGAATTGCTGGCCGCGAAATTCCTGCCCTGTTCACCGTGCTGACCAGTTGCCCTCACGACCTAATCTTCGGGCTTGACTTTCTGACGACTCCTTCTGCCCTCATCGACTGTTCCACTGGTACGCTGAGCGTGCCTCGAGCTTCGTCTTCTTTCAGACGTTCGCCCCAAACAACCGAACACACTCTGCAATACAGCGTTTGTTCGCTTACCTCCAAAAGCCCTAAATGTCGTCGAATTGGCTTCAACGGCAACCATCCCTTATGGCGACTGTGTCGTAGCTCCTATTCGTGACGTCCTCCTGGGGCGCGACATCTCTGTGCCACACTCCGTCGTAACCCTTGCCGCTAATCGGATGTGTCTCTCCATCATCAATTTGTTCAGCAAGTGTTACCTGAAGGCATAGCGGTGGCCACACTCCAGTCAGTGACAGCCGACCACGTCACTGCTTTTGTAGCCGACGCGTCTACAGATCCTCCTGATTATCCACAGGATGCCTGGAACCTCGACGGCCCATTACGTGCCATGGCAGCTTCGGACCTTGCACCTGACCAAGCAGCCACCCTATATCGCCTTTTGCTTGCCTACCACGACATATTTGACACTGCAAATCGACCACTTGGTCAGGCGTCCCTTGTTAAGCATCGGATAAACACTGGTGATGCTGTTCCCATTTACTGCCAAAGCGGCTAGTTTTTCAGCAGCAAGTAAACAAGATACTCGTCAGAAGCACTGTTGAGCCCTCATCGAGTCCTTGATGGTCGCCGGTCGTGCTCGTCAAAAAGAAAGATGGCACGTGGCGTTTCTGCATTGATTACCGCTGCCTAAACAGAATAATTAAAAAGGACGCTTATCCTTTACCACGAATCGACGACGCTCTTGAGTGTCTTCGCAGTGCGAAATCCATTTAGTCCATCGACCTTCGATCTGCTTATTGGCAGATTTCCGTCGATCAGCTAGACCAAGAAAAAACCACTTTCTTCACTCCTGATGGCCTCTACCAATTCAAGGTTATGCCGTTAAATTTATGCAATGCCCCCGCAACGTTCGAACGGATGATCGCCTCTCTGCTTTAAGGTTTCAAATGATCAACTTGCCTGTGTTACCTTGACGACGTCCTTGTGTTTTCTCCAGCATTTGAGATGCACCTTGAGCGCATCGCAGCTATCCTGGACGTCTTCCGCAAGGCTGGGCTCGAAATAAACTCATCGAAGTGCCACTTCGGGTGCCGACAGATTACAGCGCTAGGCCATCTCATCGATGGTTCCGGAGTACCACCCAGCTCAGAGAAGGTTCGAGCAGTAACGGCTTTTCCTGTACCTCAGTCTGTCAAACACGTCCGGAGTTTTGTGGGGCTCTGTTATTATTTCCGACGGTTCATCAATCGCTCGACCACTCACTGAACTTCTGAAGAAAGACGTGCCTTTTACGTGGGGTTGCCCTCAGGCGGCCTCATTTTCATGCCTTATCACGATTTTAACCAATCCACCGGTCTTGGCCCACTTCGACCCGTCCTCACCTACAGAGGCCCGAACCGATGCCAGTGGTTATAGGACCGGCGCCGTCTTATCGCAACACCAACATGGACACGACCGTGTTATAGCCTAAGGTAGCTGGCTCCTGACAACTGCAGAGCGCAACTATTCGATTAACGAGCGCGAATGTCTTGCTCTCGTCTGGGCTGTTTCAAAGTTCCACCGATATTTATATGGCAAGCCCTTCTCAGTCATCACAGACCATCATGCACTCTGGTGGCTTTCGTCGCTTACGGATCCTACTGGCCGGCTCAGTGGTTGGGTCCTCCGACTACAAGAATATCCCTACACAGTGACATACAAGTCGGGACGCCAACAACAGGACGCAGTATTGCCTCTGTCGTTAACCAGTCAAACACGCGACCTCTACGTCTGATACTGACACCGACGGCTGTGTTCTCTCTCTTTTTCCACTGCTCCATGTCGCGGACGAGCAGCGCCGTAAACCGTCCTTTCGTATCATCAATGACAGCCTGGAATCGTCACTTGCCGACAGTTCCCTTCGCTTATTGACACTTCAAAATGGCGTACTCTACCACGCCAACTTTAACTCTGGCAGCCCTGTATTACTCCATTTGATCCCCAAACATGTTGGCTCGGCTGTTCTTCACGAATTTCACGACCTGCCCACTGCCGATCACCTGGGTGATTCACGTAACTACGACCGGATCCTCTGACGCTTCTTTTCGCCAGGGCTTGCTCGCTCCATTCGAAGATACGTAGCTTCATGTGAGAAATGCCAGCGACGCAAGATACCATCGACGCTCCCTGCTGCGTGCCTTCAACCACTCGACTTTTCCGCGGGGCCATTCTTTCGGGTTCGTTTGAACTTACGTAGCCATTTTCCTCTTTCTACCTCTGGGAACAGGTGGATCGCTGTGGCCACGGATTACCCCTCGCGCTACGCCATCACCCGAGCGCGTCCTACAATCTTCCCCACAGATGTCGCCGACTTTTTTCTACACCACGTGATTTTGTTACGTGGAGCTCCGCGACAACTTCTCACAGATCATTGCCGGACATTCCTATCAAAAGTTACCGCAGACGTCCTGCATTTCTATGCCACAACGCAAAAGCTATCCACGTCATATAATCCGCAAACAAATGACTTCGCGGTGCGTCTCAATCGCACTCTCACAGATATGGTCGCGAAATATGTAGCTTCAGACCACACTGACTGGGATCTCGCTCTTCCGTGTTTCAGATTTGCTTATAATTCCTGGTGCCACGACACAGCCGAATATTCGCCATTTTTCCTTCTATTCGGCCTAAAACCAGCACTGCCCCTCGACAGAACCCGCCCTGTTCATGTGGCACCGACCAGTGAATATGCACTTGACGCCATCGCCCGCTTTGCCCACGCAAGGGAAATTGCCCAGGACCGTCCTCTGAAATTCTAAGAAAGTCAATGGTGTTCGCATGAGCGGCGACACCGAGACGTGTACTTCCCGCCTGTTTTTCGGTGCTTATATGGTTTCCGTCGCTTCAGGTCGGCCTGTCAGAAAAACAGCTGTCTCGTTGCACAGGCCCATACCGAGTGTTTCGTGCCGTGACTTCCGTCACCTACGAGATCGCCACTGATGCCTCATCTGCTTCCCAGTCCAGTGATATCGCGCACATTACACGGCTGAATCAGTATCACCCTCCCTGTGATGACATTTAGGCGCTCTTGGATGTCGCTTCTGCCGCCGAGGGATTATGCTACGCGCGTGTGGTATTTGATGGTTTGAACGAGGCGCGTGGGCACCATCAGTGGAGGAAAGCAAGAACGAACTGGGCTCGCGCTGTGAATATAACTGGCCAGCGCTGCAATCGCTGTTGTAAGTATAATCTCTAAATAGTTCCTCGTCTTAGTGACTAGTCTTTCGCGTAAAAATATATTGTGGAACTTTTTCGCAGCCTTCTATCGCCTTCCTCCGGACATATGCGGGACGCTACGAGATACACGAGGTGACCTGAAACACGCTGCCGCTTCCAATTTTGCTCGGGACAACGTGACAATGTCAGTGGAAAACGTGCTATGTTTGTCGCTGTAAGCACAAACATTTCATGTTGTTTTGCCCTCATATGCCCTTTGATACCGAAACAACATGCTATTGATACATGATTTGCTTCAATCCTTAAGAAACACTGAAAATAAAATTATACTCCTGCTGGCAGTTTGCAGCACGTTCAAATCGGCGGACGTTGTCCCGTAGGTATTTCTGATGATTTGGTGCATAAAAAGTTACTAGCAGCGGTATCCTAAGCGTAGATTGTACAGTGTGGAAACGCGTCGAGAGAAGCAAGTTTACAATGTAGAAAAGTGGTAAAGCTATTCAAAAATACGCTTTCGAGTGCCTGTTTGAGCAGCGCAGTATAACGGCAGCGTTCTGGAGGAGCTGTTGCGTGACCAAGAATTATTTTCGGGGTAGCGGGTTGCACGCACTGGATGGGGCCGCGCAGTGGGGTGTTGTTGCACATCGATCTTCCCAGTTATCTTTAGTACACTAATAATCTGAGGCAGGAAGGGGGGGGGGGGGGGGAGAAGGCGCAACTACCCGGGTGACCGCCGCCTCGGCTGCGTCTCCATGCATGAGGCGGGCGGCTCTTATCTACAACGTTTGCTGTTTTTTCATGACTGACATATGGTTTTAGGAGAACATTGGCACAATGATTTCCTGTTATCTCGATTTTCTCCAGGTTCAATCAACAGAATCCCTTTTGCGCCCCAGAAAACAATCGGCGTCTTTTTCTTCCAGGGCGACTTAATTTACTGAGGAGGGGTGACCGAAAATGTTTCTTCAGCATAGACATTTGCTTTGTTTTTATATGACGCTAGTAAACAGACGTCTCATCACCCCCCGCAATGCAGCAGAGAAGGATTTCCTTACTAATTTATCCAAAAGCTCGTATGAGCATTCCAAGTAGTGCTGTCGTTCTTACGTGAGAAGGTTCCATGGTGCCTGTTGTACCGAGACTTTCGAGATTTCCAAAGTGTCATGAATGTTTGTACCCGCCCTACAAAAGGCTAAGTTCCATGAAAAATTTGACATCTCAACAAGGCAATTCTTCATGAGGCGGTCATCTTGGGCAGACTGACCCAAATCGGTAGAAGTAGTGGGCCATCCTGATTATGGATTTTCCTAAAACACTGATGGGTGTCTTCACTGGTAGGGCCAATACGTTTAACACGACATTTCATACACATTTACCATCCTACTGTGAATTATCCTGGTTAAACTTTCTTTGCCCAGAAACACCGTCAGGATCCGGTGCGGCACCCAAGCTTGAAATCACGGGAGGACGCCATGTTTAACTGGCTGATGCGGATTATGTGCAGAACTATACAGTCTCGTTATTATAATAAAAGCTGGGCTAGTTGTTGCAGATTCACTGTAAAGGAGAGACACAAGGCAGCTGTGCTCTAGGTGTGTTGTCAGGATGTCTTACACCTGCTTGTTTAATTTCGCTCCTTTACAATAAACTTGTCAGTACGACCATGTTCCTCTGGATCTACGAACTCACCAAACGAAAGGGATTCATTGCTGTTGTAGTCAAGTTAGTTTATTTTTTGTTTGATCCTCGCAATATGTGCGAGATCTCTTGTTGAGATATTTAAAATTTCGGGGCTTCAAAAGTGTCTGGGGCAAAATGAATGTTGTTTTATGAGCGAAATTTGAGGCAGGAGCTCCTACAATAAAGGTGTTTGTGATTTCACTACATTGCATAGAAGCTTTCTGTTTATGAGATTCCATAGGAACACGTAGAATTCCTGGTGCGAAACGCGTCATTATTGGCGTTAGAACGCCACCATTGTGAGATATATACTACAGGGTCTAAATCTGAAACTATCAATAATCTTAAAAAAAGAGAGAGCATGCTAGCTGCTCAAGTGCTAATTGCGAGGGTTGCTAACGTGAGAGTGAGCTAGTAAATAAGCAAATTTGGTTTATCAACATCTAAAATGTTTAGTATAAGTCAAGATGATAGAATTTTGTTGCGATTAGACTCCATTTGCGCAAATCAACATTAGACTCTAGTTATTTTTTGCCTTGGAAGCGTTTGTGTTTCTAAATATTCATAATAAAATTTATATTATCAGTACTCTAATTCTGCGTTCAGAGGGTGGTGTCTCGATACAAAGACGAAACCTGGAGTGAGGCGTCTCATTGCAGGGGAGAGGGCGAAGCCATGCCTTTTCATTACCGCTTTTGTCAGCTCCACTCGCCTTCTAGACGGGCATGGTATGCATAATAAGTTACGTCGTGTCAATTACTTGCTTCGTGTCGGGACTCCCACGAAACTTTGTCCAGACTCGCTTCTATGAATACCAAACTAGCGTATTAATCGTCAAACGTGATATTGATTACCTTGAAACACGAGCGCTTTACAAATGCCAAATAAGCTGAAGCTGTCCTCGAATACGATTTTTTCAAGCTTCTAATATATATAGAAGCCATATTGGGAAAATTCAAATAAAGGGAGCAACAAATTTCCCTAAATACTTACGCGCCTGCTCTTCTGACTAATGAAAACTTGTGTTTCACTAGTAAGAAGTAACCGTCTCTGCAGGCGGCACTTACTTAGCCATGATACAGTTTATTAAAAAAACTGGAATCATTATTTTCAGAACGCTATTCAACTCTACACCACTATTCAATTCTACACCATAGCAACAATTTTCGATGCGGCATTCGAGTGATATCACAAATACTCAAACGCCAAATATTTACTTGCAGCAACAACAAAGCCTTTCGTTCGGCCACGTGATCTCTGGATCGAGCCAACAGTGGATATTAGTTTTGAGTTTATGCAATCCTTGAGGGACAGCTAGGATTCTAGGGTCAAAATGCCTCAGTATTGATGATAGGGCATTTCATTTTGGGACATATATTACAGCCTCTAAGATTAAGACATTAAGATCCTTTGTAACCCAGTACTGAACAGCTAAATGCCGTGTTCAAGGCACTACGTCCTACAAAGATTGTTCGCTATCGCAGGTGCTTATACGTCGCTATGCTGAGTAGCCGAGCGCACAAAGCGCCTTAATTTATTAGCCGCTTGCTTGAAAGCTTCAATAGATGTTAAAAGTCGCAGAAAAATGCAGGCAGCATTTGACTGCATGAGTTCGTAATTGTCGCATGCATGAAGTTCGGAAAGCACCAAGCCACATTTATACGGGTTCTTACGTCCTCATTTGCCCAATACATATGCAGATATATATCCCCATCATCATCATCATCATCTGCCTGTTTTAGTTTCACTCCAGGACAAAGGCCTCTCCCTGCGATCTCCAATTACGCCTGTCCTGCGCCATATACCCACCTATGCTCTTGGAACTCTGGGTTGACGACGGGATTCTTGGAGGCGACTTACGCGAACATTTATGCGAACCACAGGAGGAATTTGTATGTATTCAAATGCTCCCTTAAAATTCCTTCAGGTTTTGTTTATCAATATCAGTTGCCTTAAAGGAAAACAAAACTTTAGTTCGCTGGGAAGCATGTCGTTTCCAATTCCATTTGTATCCTTCGATATTTAGAAATATGAAGTACATTGTCTTTAGATGGACTAGAAATCGAAGATAATGTAATTCCGCCTATTCAGATGAAGTACTTCAATAGGTGGACCATATGTATGCAATTAAGGGTAATGTTTACAGGGACAATTAAAGCAAGTCAAATATTTTCCCTATAATTCTAACATGCCCTTAGGG
Organism: Dermacentor albipictus; assembly: GCF_038994185.2. NCBI lineage: Eukaryota > Metazoa > Arthropoda > Arachnida > Ixodida > Ixodidae > Dermacentor > Dermacentor albipictus. Next base: position 22,729,362 of record NC_091825.1, on the reverse strand, counting down.
GCTTTTGGTGCAATTACTCAATAGAAGCCGCACGCCCACTAACTCATGGCCAGTAGGCGAAATTTTGAAAATAGTATTAATACTTCAGATATTCGTTGCCGAATTATGCTAAGAAATGCTACGTATGGGAAACAAAACAAAAAGAGCCCTGCGTCGTGTAGTGCCATACGCAATAATGAAACACCAGCATTTCTCGCAGAACAATACGAAGGGATATGTGAAAGCTAGTGATAGTCATAGCATTTCTGCTATTGGACGTAGTTGCCACTGTCCTGCTGTTTTGCCGCTGACCATGCGCTTCATGATGAAATATTAGCGTTAGTGAGATGTAATTAAAAACAGAGCTGTTGCGATAACAGTTAACAATGCCAGTTCGATGCCAGTTTTACTAGCAGGGTGTCGAACCGTAACCCTTTGGGTTTGGTTCGGGTTTAAGTGCAGGCTTCTGCATATTTTCTGGTTTGTTTCAGGTTACCCGCTGGAGCAACAATGTAACGGTTCGAGCCGATTTGAACTTGTTTAAACTGTTCGAAATTAGGGAGAATGGAAATCTGTCGGAAAAAAGGTTTCTGAGCTTCACCCATGAATTCCAATGAGCGAAAGACAGTTCACATGCTTACATGAAGCCGACCGCTGTCTCCCAAATGTTTTCAATATTACGCAAGAAACTGAATGCACTATTGCACGAAGCGTCCGAGCGTACTGCATACATGCGAATAGTTCTAGAAGGCCAAGGCACCCAATGGGTTGAAAACGCATTGAATTCGCTCTAATCGCCCCTTTCAGCTCCCTTAGAGAGGCGTGTGCTACGCGCGTTGAAGTTGACGGACCAGTGAGGAAAAAATGCATTAAAATTAGCTGATTACCGAGGCCTGTATGATAAGTGTCCTGTGTGAGAATAGACCATCCTTTTAAAGGATGGTCTATTCAGTACTGCCCGCAACTGACTTTTAACGATGAGCCATGAAAAATGCGTTGTTTCGAAAGGTGAACATTTGGGGCTCTCACATGCTCTTTGCGTGTGTGAATTAACGCGCTTGTATGCTACAGACGTTTGCAACATTTTGTAGTTGGAGATTAGGTCTTTTAATCCCATGCAACGTTTGACCCAAAAAGCAGCTAGGGGGGTTGCTTGCCCAATTTTGAAAATTAGTGCACCGACCAACAGTGATGGCCTCCTAGTATTAATGCAAGCAAGCTACCTATACCGCAGAAGCAACTTGCAGCGCACGCAAAACGAACTAGCGTTCTAAATGATAAGCATTTTCTTTTGAACTGGCTAATCGCCTTGAAGACACCACTTAGATGACTAAAGATTCAAAACAACCATACGCCAAAGCAGTATTGTTCTTACAATTCATTTGATGAATGTCCTGTCTGTAACACAGTTTAGCAAGTTAAAATGGAGAGCCAAGTCGCCCGAGTTAACAACTTTTTTTATCACACACCTATCATCTGCCCAAATCCCAAAGCTTCCCATTCATAAGTGCTGTTGACTGTGGCCGGCGGCTTTCCGTAATTTATTATCCAGCATCAGGAGGGGCTGGAATTTTCTTCTTGCGAAGAATCTTGTTCGAAGAGCTATTAGTGAATATGAACCCTGATCTTTTGATTGGAAGGGGGGCTTGCCCGTCCCGCTTTTTTCACCGTCATTGTCATCGTCACGTCACACGTGGTGTAAAACAGGAAAGAAAGTCAGAAGTTTCAACGCTATTGATTTATAGTGTTCCGGTAAATTACAACAAGCGTTGCGAAACCTCTTCGAGCGTGCTGCAAGACAGAAAATGAAATTCGTTAGTACTTATGAAATTTTCAAGCAAAGGTGCTAAGAATTGTCGTTGAAAGTGCCAAGGTAATTTGATGGAGATGGTCTGCAATACTATCAAATACGCGTGCACCAAAACGTTTATTGTTAGTTTTGTGTCCATGCAAGTAAAAAATATACAATAAATTCACCTTCCGGTTGCTGATAACGTAAACTTTACTAATAGGTTTGCAGCACAACCGATGACAAACGTTTTTTTTTGCATACATTGGGACGGTAACGTTACAAATTCGCCACAGTTTTACATAACGTGATAACGTAACTTTCATAGCAACAACTCACTTAGTCCAGGTTAATACTGGCAGCTATTTACAGTTCGGTGCCCGTGAGATGAGAATTAAATTCTGTGGCATGCGCTTTTTTATACTGTTATTACGGCGACAAAATTTACATTAAATTTGTACAGATATATACGGCAATATTTTTTCCACTTGAAAGATCCCAGCAATAGTAATTTCACCAGCCGAGGACGCTACGGCATCGCGCTTCTAAGCCCGAAGGAGCGTAATAAAATCCCTGCCGCGGAGGCAGCATTTGCATGGAGAGGAGCGGCATGCAAAAAAATGCCGCCTCCATTGCACCCTCTGAAAGTGGATGTACAGCCACGCTGTTGGCGACGTCAGACAGGCGCAACCTACGTTAGCTGACGCCTACCAATAGCTCGGCTGCAATCACACTGGAATCCGTTCCTGGACTGCAACAACTACTACTCGTAAAGGCCCCGCCAAATTCCTCTGCGTCGCGCTCATCGACATCAATCCACACGGCGCCCACTGCGGATGCGTGCTGTCGTGAAGTGTCAGCCCACACGCCCGGTGGTCTAGGCCCTCCGTCAAATGCAACTACCTTATTGAAATTGGCGAAATTTTCAAAAAAAATTGCGTCAGGACATTCATAAAGCACGACTTTACACAGGCTGTAGACATGGTAGCTAGGTATTGTAATATAAGTGTACGAGAAAACATATTTCTGTTACGCGAAAACTCAAACACAGAGCCCTCTTACACCTGTCGTTTGAGGTCTGTCTGAGTGGCTGCAGCCGCTAGGTGGCAGCGCTGTTTCTGGATGGGTTAATTCAGATTAGAGGATCAGAAAACTTGGTTGGGGGAGTTCATCGTGATTATTTTTTTTTATATTTTTTTTCACCTAGGTATGACATTAGGCAACATAATACCAAGAGCTTGGTGGCGTAACCCACCACCCCGTTCCTAATGGGACGCTATAATATCCATTCCATCCGCTTCATTCCATCGCCTTCCCTTCCATTCCGAGCCCGAGCCGACGAAAAATTCCGACCAACTACAGGCTAACAGCTTCGGTGTGGAACGCCCGTGTGCAATGCGTTGTGTGTGCGTTAGAAACCCAGGTTGTAGAAACTTATCCGCGTCCCTTGCACTTGCGTGCCTCATAATTTTTTCCCGGTTTTAAATGCGATGGTCCATATTTTGAAATTATTTATTTCATCTAAAGTTAAGAGAAAAAGACACTGAGCATTCAGATTCTTATAAACTTAGCGTGAACGAGCCCAGTCACCAATTTTCGCATTTCATCTATCGTGTTATCGACGTGCTATCTCATAACAAATTGTATACAAGTGCTCATTTTATTTATGTGGTAAAGTCCACCTAATGAACGAATTCAGCTAAAGCGCAGGAGCCGCAGCTTTAAGACCCTTCCGTACTGTGTCGTAAAGAAGAAAGAAAGGCGTTGATTTTGAAAGCGCATACACCCTGATTTTTTCGGAGCTCTTCTAATTTTTGTATAAAAAGCGTCAGTGCATTTAGCTATTGTGTGAGTATCCATGCTCACGCAATAACTAAATGCAATGGTCGCAGAGTCCATGCGCCACACAATTAGTTTAAGCCATCTCACAGCTCCTGCTTGAAAGTGCCGTTGTCAGGCAATGGTCTCATTAACACCGAAGTCGCTAAAATTCGCCTAATAGTTCCCTCTGTCTCTAAAAATTCACTGGTCGCTGATAGGAAAGGTTTGTCACTAAACAGATGCCAAATCCGCTAAATTGAGCCATAACAATGATGAATGGCAACACTGGTTTCAACTTTAGCCCAGCCGGGTATGTACCGCATTAGCTCATTAGCGCCCAGTGCTTCTTAATGTGTCGCAACTTTGTTATGTCTAAATATAAGAAAAGCATATACTTTTCTATGTGGCATTTTACTATGAAAAGAATTGCCAAAATGACCAAATTTAGCATTTTTGTCACCTTTCTGATATATTTCATATGAGTATCGCCAAACTTAAATAAGTAGGAAACACAGCAGCTACTGCTGCACGTCTTGCCTAAATATATTTTATTATTCTTCGGAATTTCTAAGACAAACTTGTTATCGTGCGCACGTTTTACGAAAAAGAAATTGCTGCAAAACATAAAATCATGACATTTTGTATACTGAATGTTTTTGTAGAGCTGCAAGCAAAGGAATGCAAGGCTACGTTATGAAAAACGCCATTCTTTTGTGTATGCTGGAAAGGCTTGCTTGATCTCTTTCGAAGAATTTTTTTTTTGTCGGCAAGAAAAACTTCATTTGCAGTTGGAGGTAAAATTATGGAATATGAGCATGGGCCGCAAGAACATTGCTACTGATCGTGCCGGTCATTTCCTCCCCCTAAAAAAACACTAGACGATGAAGTTGTTTTCATGGCCAATGAAAATGTCAGCAATGTAATAAATAACCTAGGGTAATTAATAACTATTCATACATAGCACGAAGCTTTTTTGACATAAAGAAGTCATTTATGCATTGTTTTACGGATTCTAATGTGATGGGGAGTAGGAACATAAATGACAAAGGCAATGTATACTGCTTTGGAAACGAGACGAGCTTCATAGTAAAGGTTAAGTAGCCATCAATCGGAATCAGTGGTGGTTTAAAAAACTGTTAGCGAAAAACATCCTACAACAATAGGTTTATTGAAATATCGCCAAGCAGTGTATACCACAGCCTTGCAATACATGAAATCGACTTACATTGCAAGAAGGACCAATAGTGATATTGATTGTTTCTATTTCCGTTGAATTAAATGTTCAATGTTACAGTATTTATTGCCTGCGTTCACTGCGTGCGTCTCAGAAAGTAGGACGAAAACGCTTCCCTGTTACCGAGCTAAGTGATACGCCATGCACAAGTGAATGGTGAAAGCATCAGTCTAACAAGGAATAATTACTGCTAAAATGCTACTTTTTCACTCAAAAGGCTGAAGAAGGTTTGGTGCGGGTCTCTTTTGTAAGACTCTTATCGTAAGGGTGTCCGAAATTAAACATAGTTCGAGCACCTGCACCGATCTTTGCAGCAAAAAGGGCCCAGCGTACTATATAAAGCTCGCTATTGTAGCTCCTATATCAATAAAAAAAAGGTTCATTTCCCAATGCAGTTGTTACATGGAAAGATCATTTCGTACCACAAATAATAATTAATATATGGGGTTTTACGTGCCGAAACCACTTTCTGATTATGAGGCACGCCGTAGTGGGGGACTCCGGAAATTTTGACCACCTGGGGTTCTTTAACGTGCACCTAAATCTAAGTACACGGGTGTTTTCGCATTTCGCCCCCATCGACCAAAAATAATGAAATCTGGTAGGTAGATTGGCAACGAAGGAATAAAAAAAAAATGGCTGTGGCTTAGCTAAGGTTAAGCCTAGGATTCGAAGCATACTAGCCTTTATTTTAGTTGTTGAACCACTGTTTAGCCTGGTGAACTGCTGTTGCCTGGCTATATTTGGTTCGGCTAGACGAAGAAACAACTCATGCGTTACTCTGCTTCGCCTTCAAGAGTGGAACGCGACAGCGTTCCCGTCGACCCGCCAAGGGGTGTAAGACAATGGGCTACGGCGCAGCGACTACGCGCCCCGCATTGGACGCGGTGAGCGTCGAGCAAGGCAGCGTTCGGCGCGGCAACGAAATGTGCGCCTGAGCAAGTGACGCACGCCTGAGCCTTAGAAACAGCTCGTTTCTAAGGCAACACCGCATTCACTACAGGCGCTTTTGTACCGCTTTGAAGCATCGTACTCGTGGCTCAGTGGTAGCGCCTCCGTCTCACACTCCGGATACCCTGGTTCGATTCCCACCCAGCCCATTTCGCAAGAGTTGAGCCAAAGCCACCTAGAAACAAGCGCAGCTGCTTATATACCGCCGCGAGCGACGGCGCGAGTTGGAGCCCAGTTTCTCCTCTGTCGTGACGTCACGGTGTCACGTGGTATGGCATGGGGTCAAAGGTCATTGAAGGCGACACCGCCGCGCCTGAGGAGCTGGGTTGAGCTCTAGTAATATGCTTCGCATAAAACACAGCAGAAGGTACACTGTCGGGCGACATTCGCATGAAGATGTGTGAGAACGCGTAGAGCACCAGCATATTTCATCGCGTGATAGGCAGCCTTGACTTCAGAAAAATTTGGAACCTAATGAGTGCTGCAAACGATTGGATATTATTCAGTCATTTGATTCTTGTCTGTAGCGTGGAAGTTGTTTGTTGACTTCGGGAGGCAAACGGGAGCCTTTGTCCAGCCTTTATTTCTGATGTGTCCCAGCCGTGGTTTCACTAGGCTCATTGAAGCACTTTTTGAACGTACTCTAAATTTTCCTTCATTGAGCTCCGGCCGAATTCTAGAATGTAGAAAGGTAGGTTGTAGAATGGCAGAAAATACCCGTTCGGCTCGTTCAGTTGAAAATAACGGTTCAACTCTTGTTTTTGCTTCAGTTCTCATTTATTACACACTCTGCTTAGGAGACCTTTCTGTGTACCATAATGAAGGGCGCTTTGTTCTCATTAAGGCTGCTAGATATTTTGTGAAGTGACAAAGAGCATTGTATGCATTAAGATTGTCATGCTAGGTAGCGCACGGTACGCGTCATTTTTCATTGTTCTTAACAGGGAATTAATAAATTTTCATATATGGAGGTGGCAAAGCTTATAAGCTGGTATGTACTGGGCACCACGGGTTGCAGATTTCTTATTTCCATTTCAGGAGTGTTATTTCCAATGTTTTGAAGTGATTTTACATTTCTGGGAATTTTCCTTTACGTCTTCGTATCCATAAAACCTTATATCAAAATGAGCACTTACGGTGGCTGCTGGGATGGCGGTGGTTTCGAGGGCGTTGATGCACCAGACGCTGGCTTGGGAAAGAAAGGCCACCTCAGGCCAATCCTTTGAGGTGGCTGCGGAGCTTCCGCCGTGGCCTTCGTGGCATCAGTGGGTACTACGGAAGCGTCGTTCATGGGCTTTGCAGATTCTAAAGGTGCTGCGGCTGCTGTTTCAGCGGCAGGCTTCCTTCGGAAGAAATCGAAGAAGGATCTCTTGGGTGGTTCTGCGGCTGGTGGTAGCTTCTTTTCTGGCCGGTCAAGGGATATTGACGGAGGCGTAGAAATTGCCTTTTCATCGGACGTCCCTTTGCCAGCCCCAGAAGCCGACTCTGGGTATTCCGTGCTACCTTGCCCGCTCTCATCTGCACACGCATCAACAGCAAGTAAACGGTAAAGTGTAGGCCAATGATAAGCACTGCTTCTTTCATTCCAATCTCTGCAAAAGCGAATTTCCAAGTAGCTATGCCTGCTGTAGTACATGCAGAGGGCTACCACCCTTAAGCAATTACGTGCAAGTATACAGAGAAAAGGCGGGGAATGCGGGAGATGAAAATTCAAAACGATGATCAAAACGTGAACAAGGTAAATGCAGGAGCCAACGTTTCGACAAGTGGACTTGTCGCCTTGAAGAAGAGAAGTCCACTTGTCGAAATGTTGGCTCCTGCATTCACCTTGTTCACGTTTTGCTCATCGCGCAAGTATATAGTTACCTGCCGTCACAAAGATAAGCTCTGCGATCTGTTACGTTCTGTATAATTCAACTGTGATCATTTTCTACTTCAAGACACCCAAGTCATCATGACGGTTTTACCATGTCTGACTTCAGAAAACGGAGTGGACAAACAGGAGCAGTGTTCAAATCACAGAACGCTGGACAAATTCGGTTTGCATTATACTAATTGACGTCTTAACCACCACAACTCCTTTTTTCGGGCCTTGTTAATGCATGTCTAAAATATGTAGGCGCAATCATTTTCGCTTTGGACCAAAATATATATTATTTAGATATTAGGATAAATATACTAGAACAGATAGGAGGCTCTACAATGAAAGGTGTCGCTGCCAGAAGCTGACAGACGCTTGATCTCTCACCTGGATTGTGTGGGCCGTTAAGCCTAGTATCCACAATACAAGCTGCTCCTATACCCCGTGCTCGATAAGTAGGCTATAATGCTCTTTTACATTCAGTTAGGGCACAGGAAGGTCTCTGAAAACGTGCGCAAGGCAAACACCGGACAGAATACACGCAGAAGCATATAGCTCGACAGCCACGTCGACGTAAGCCGGAGACGGGCGAGCGTGCGTTTAAAGTGGTTGTCCAAGTGTACAAACGAGTCGTCATGCGCAAACGTAACATCTAGCTTATGCTTGCCGACATGACTGTGGGAGGTGAGTCGAAGACATAGCCACAGTGGTTACGCTTTATTTAGGTCGGCCGGCCATGGCGTCGCGGGATCTCGGGAGCGGCCGATGCCGCGGCGACTCAGGTCGGGCGCCTTCGCGTGTTGGTTTCTCGCACCGCCTGCTCGTGAGCCGTCTTCTTCGCAACCGGCTCTGGAGGCGATGGTTTGAGTTATTGAGCGTTACATGTGGGGTTACCTATGGAGACATGTATAAAGAAATAGGTCCCTTAGCGTGAACACTGCAATGGACCTCTTGTCAGAGTATGGATAAAAATATTACAAACAAAAGCAATGGTGAAATGCAGGCATACAATACAAGCAAACAGAATCAATTGCTAAATACAAGCGAACAATACTCACAGATACAGGAAGTTGGCAAGAATAGGAAGTAACGAACAGAAGAACTAATCAAAACTGAATAGCGTATGCCAATGAGTGAGTAAATAAGCGAAGGCATAACGAAGTGCACCAGACGAAGTCAATAAAAATTGAAGACTAATAAATAACTCGACACGAACAAAGTGTATGAACATAAATAAGTGTACACCAAATGCACCGGAGAGGTAGGCCAGGAGGAAAAAATTAAATAAAATGTTATTTGAAATAGGAAGGACATTTAATAAGGAAAATAGTGGAGCCGAATGTACGTGATATGTGTTTTTGGTTATAATACGGAGTGACTGCTTTTGGACAAGTTCTAGTGGGCACAAGTAAGTTTTATATGTAAGGTCGCATGACTCGATATGATAGGTCAAATAACTATAGATGTACGCAAAATAGAGAGAAGTATGAGTTGCCGCTACAGGCATGACTTCTACGTCTACATCGTAAGTGACTAACACTTGCGTTATCTAAACACATGCCCCAAATGAAGAAACCAGGTGGCAGAGCTGCTCCTGTAAAACTTCGGTAGGCCATGTATCCACAAAAGGTGTGAGCACAAAACATGATGCTGCTTGCGGTGAAATCTCGAATGTCGATAGCATCAGGGTTGCCGTGGTCACTGAAGGCATCGCCAATGCTGTGCTTGTGGCGTCGCCGTGCCTAGGCGAGTCATATTTCCGCGTAGTGAAGACGGTGGGAGAGCCTTTAAATCGGTGATGAGTGGTAGCTTGCGGAAACGTCCTAGGAAGGGGAGCAGGAGGCCGTAGAGCAGCCGAAAGCCCTTGCGTTCAGCTCAGTGAATTCTTTGGAAAGAGTCGCCGCGCACCTGCGTTTGAGATGGAGAGGAGGCTCACGGGCCGAGCAGACGTTTGATTCTGGGGCCGCGGCCATGGCCACTGAGGTCGAGCGCAATCGCGTGTTCGTTTCTCGCGCTACACGCTCACGAGCCGTCTTCTTCACCGGATCTAGACGCGACAATCGCGCCGCTACGATAACGTACTACTTGAGTGAGAGCAGAAAGTCTGCCAATACAACTGAGGAGCGAAAAGTAGCCGGTTGCACCTCCGTCCGCAGGAACTTCGGGAAGCGCTCCTCAAGCATTTTGTCCGCATGTAATGACGGTGCCAAGGCGCTTTAGTTATAGAGATTGCGTGTATAGAGATCTAGCGTAACCTGCTGAATATAAAAGGTGAGGACAGCCTTCTCTCGTGCACGTACCATCTTCTTGATTGGCCCTAGAGCTCCATGATAGAAAGATATAATGGCAGCCTTGGCGTAAGTCTCGGTTGACTTCTATTTGGCAGCACAAAACCCGGGGCTGCGACTGCCGCAGGGTCTGAGATCGAGAAGGTCGAGCTGTGGGTTGACGCGGTTGTAGGCGTCGCCTGGAGCTTGATTTTACGCTTACTTCCGCTGCGCTCGGCCCTTGCCCTTGAGTATGAGGCCCGAGGCTTGCAAGCTAGGGGTGTCCATGGAGATTCGTAATGCACACCCTATCAGCCCAGACCTCGGTGAAGCTTACGGTGTCGTACCTGCCCATTCACCGAAGTTTCACTTGGACGATAACCCTGGGGCTCGCAGCGTCACAACGGCCAATTTCTTCGGCCGTGTTGTAGGCCGTGAAGCCACCGACCGGGAACCTGCCGATCTGCGGTGCCGTCGTCGCAACGGCCACCTCGGGTTCACGAGGACGGGTTGAGGTTTTCCAACTGGAGTCATTTTACCGGCCTTGCCATTAAAGCACCGTGCACCAGGTTAACTAAATCATCGATTGCATGAAGCCATTAGGAATATAGGCAATGACTACACAAGTTTGCGGAACGGCCATTGGTGTGATCTCGCACGCGATCACAGAATAAAAACATTTGAATACAAGGACATAGAGCACCTACAAGTCACACGGATTGTCATATGCTTGAATATTCACGAGATTACAACGGAAAATGGTCAACTCTTTCTTGGATACTCGACAGGGTTTCGCTAAGCTAAATGACAAGTTCTAGCTTTTAGAAGAAAGAATGCCCAACCTGAAAAGCGCGAATAGAACAATACATAACCTCATCAAACTGGAAAAATAAAGAATGACGTCTACGCGATCGAAGAATTCAAATTTAAAACCTGCCTCACAAAGCAAAGCATCCCGTCAGAATTGAGGAATTAGAAAGACGGCTAGAAAAGAACACTGAAGCTAGAAGAAGTAGTACAGCAACGGAAATTATAACAATTCTCTTAGATAAGGCAACTGCACCAACTCACGCAGACAGAAAGCGTGTGAAGTCACTCGAGCTAATTCAATCGGAAGAGGTCGATTCGAGGATATTTGCAAGAAACAAGTTTCTTTTTTTTAGATTTAGCTCCGACTGCGCTGAAAGTCTTGAAGATGTTCGCAGTCATGATGTCATCGAGGAGCAATCTAGTCTTTTGAATTTTCCCTTAACTCTGTCTCACGGAGAAAAAGTGTATTAGAGAAAAGAAACGAGGAAAATAGGACGCCTCTGAAAGAAGAAGTGGACAAGATTAAAAGATAAGCTCTTGCAACCTCATGCAAAAAAGTAACCTAATAAAAGTTGAAAAACCGAAAAGAAGCGGAAACAGTGCTCAAACCGTCGAGAAAATTGTCACCAAGACTGGAAAAAAACCCGGGTCCTTGCGACAAAGAAACGTCCATGCAGATGTAAAAAGGAAGCGTGCCTTAAAGGGGCGCTGGAGAATACTTATGAAGACAAGAGGGACCAGCAATCCAAAAAGGAAACAAAACAACGCAAGAACATTCAATGCCGTCGCATCGGGCCGAAAATGGATGCGGTACTCGCGTGCAGCGGGGCTCAAACTTATAGCAATAATGGTATCAGTAGGTTCATTCTGTGGAAGCACTGCAACCAGTGGCAGCACCACTGGCAGTCTTTTTACGTAAGTGTGCATATGCAAAACCTCTATTGATTGAAGTGACTGGGATGCTCAACGAAGACGATTGTTAAAGTGCACCGTAAAATAAAGGCAAAAACAACATAGTTTAATTGGCATGCTACAAAGATGCTCACTGGAGGGTGATCGGCAAATGCGTATCATGGCGCAGTTGCCGGTAGCTGAAGACTGAAAGTTAACTGAGTTCTGCATGATATCTCGGATAATCACCTGAAACTGCAGTCTAACGGACGAACAGAAATTTGATTCCACCGAGTGAAAAGGAGCGATGAACGCCAAGAGTCACGAGAAGACTCCCAGCATCGAAAGCTTGATGAGGTTGACATGACTGTCTTTCCGAGGGCCAGCCAGTCGCATCGACAGCAGCCAGCTGACAAAGCTCTCAAGCGCACATGCTGCACAAGTTTCGCTTCGGTGACTTCACGTTGGCGTCAGTAGGAATATTGTCTTATGAATATTGTCATATTGTTCGAAGCGGCAGCTGCAGCTAAACAGTACGCAGTGTAACCATCTGCTATTTCTACTGCTGCTCGTGTTTACTGCTGTCATCTACGGCAGACCATATCTCCGTGCCTGCCCTCTGACTCCTGCATACGGCTTCATCATGCGTGCTGCCAAGCAGGGCGTACTGCACACATACAGGAGGAACACTCTGCGACTTTCCTGGAGACCTACGGCACCTGCGCTTGGTGGACTAGAGAGAAAAAATAAAGAAAGGCTAAAGTAACACAGCCCCCCCCCCCTTAAAAAAAATTGAGAAGCTGAGCTATGCAAAGTCCCAAAGTACGTTAGCGTTGACAGAATGGCTTAGGTCGCGCAACATGGACTATTTCAGATAGCCAATCGTGCCGGGGTGTTTGCGAAATGCCGTCTGGCACGACTTCGTAGTCGAGTGCACCAATGCGTCGGATGATCGTGTAGGCTCCGAAATAGCAGCGCAAAAGCTTATCGCTAAGTCCTCGTCGCCGTATTGGAGTACGAACACAAACACGGGCACCAGGCTCGTATTCCACGTATCGTCGTCGAAGATTCTCATGCCGGCTATTGTTCCTCTGCTGATTCTTCATGTTCAGGCATGCGAGCTGTCGGGCTTCTTTGCGTGCTGCAGATATGCGGCGACGTCGAGATTCTCTTTGTCGGTTACGTGCGGCAGCATGAAGTCGAGAGTGGCCGTGGGGTTCTTCCGTGAAACAGCGTGAACGGCATCATTTGACCTGTTTCTTGCACTGCTTTGTTATAAGCGAATATTCCAAAAGAACTTCTTTTTGGGCAAGTTGGTGCTTCGACTTCCTAGGTATAATTTGTGGTGCAAGAAACATTTCTTGAAAAGAGACAGAAGAAAGGAAGACAGTGAAGCGCCAAACTGCCAACTGTTTAATGACAGCCTGAAAAAACGTACAGAAGAAAAGACAACTTCCGCTCATGCGCAGGGAGCCAAGGTGTGACAAAAACATGGTCAATGTAACATAATTTGAATAAAGCACATTTCTACGAAATATAATACAATAGATGTATTGATGACACTTTCGTTCCTACTTTTGCCAAGAATCAATACTTGCTCGAGGCATGGCGTACAACAACAGGCTTTACAGTGCGCAGGAAGATGCGCCTTGTCACACTTACCGGCAGTATTAGCATGCTCTCTCAGTCTGTCATTATTACAACGCCCCGTTTGTCCAACGCACGACTTGCCGCAATGTAGGGGTACCTCGTAAACCACCCCTTCAATCCATTCCTTGAAATGTTTGGCGTGCTGCTTCTGGCAGCCCCGCGGCCCTTCGCGTGTGATCCAGGGACCTAATTGAGCTAACTTGTTGGGAGCCGAAAAGACAACCCAATGGCATATTTGGTATCTACCTTCTTGCGGTTATGGCTCACACGGTGCTCATAAGGTACTACTACTGGTTTTACACGTTCCTGTTCCTTCAAGTACGCTTTCACACTCGCAGTGGTAGTTTTTGACTTTCGCAGGAGGGACTCGACCATAGAATTTAAGACAGACTGAGGGTAGCCTGCTTTTAAAAGTCACTCTAGTTGATGACAAAAACTCGCCTGCATCACATACACGCACGACTTGCGCAGAGCCGATTTCTGGCAATGTTAGGTGATTCCACGCTTCACAGTCTTAGAGTGCGCTGATACATATTGCAACAATTCATTTTTACCTCGAATGAGGTACGCACAGCAAACGCGATAACTCGTAAGTTTTAGATTAAAGCCTAAAAACTGCAACGAACTCTCCTTCGGAAGCTCAATAGTAACAGTAAGTCGTTTTGTGTTTGCTCTAAAAACGTCTAAAAACTGCTCAACCATTTCATGGCATGGCAAGGGGCATGGATTTTCAACAACTTATCTAAAAATTTGAGAAACATTAGGATTTCAAGAAATGTATTTTGTGCTGCAAATTATACCTAACAAATATAAGCGAACGTTACGTACGGCAGGACCACTTCCCACGTCCTGTGCTCGACGACGACGTAGGTACCTAACATGTCGGGGGGGGGGGGGGGGGGTTCCTGTTCACGCGCTCAGTAAGGCCCTTCGTCTGCGGGTGGTAGGCAGTTGTCCTCCCGTGGCTTGTCTGGCAGTATTGCAGAATCGGTTCGGTGAGCTCCACTGTAAAGGCCGTTCCTCTGTAGTTGATGAGGACTTGTGAGGCGCCATGTCGCAGCAGGATATTCTCGACGAATTTCGCCACTTCCGCTGCGCTGCCTTTCGACAAAGCTTTCGTTTCAGCGAGGCGGGTGAGGTAGTCCTTTGCCACGACTATTCACTTATTTCCAGAGGTTTGACGTCTGAAAGGGTCGCAAGATATTTATCCCTACTTGCTAAAATGGTCGGCAACGAGGCTCGAACGGCTGTAGTAATCCCGCTGGCGTTGTTGGTAGTGCCTTGCGTTGTTGGCAGTCTCGGCATGTCTTGACGTAACGGGTGACGTCGGTGGTGAGGCATGATCATTAATAGCTTTCCTGTATCCACGATATCGTCCGGAAGATTCCGAGGTAGCTAGCGGTCGGATCGTCATGTAGACATGCAGTACTTCTGGACGCAGTGCTGAGGGAACAAGAAGGTATGTAGTGCTGACTGATGAGAAGTTCTATTTTACGAGTAGCCTGTTTTCAAACAAAACGAAGACAATCCACACCTAAATGTTCTAGGTAGAACGTAGGTGTTCCCTTCCAAATACTCGACGACGCTTTTTATGCTCGGGCTCTGCCTGCTGCGCCCCGCAGGGGCGTCTGCGTCGGCAGGCGTTTGGTGTGCTGCGACACCACGTACCCGAGCACATGAGGGTTGGACCCTGCCGCGTGTAGCCGTGCGTGGCTTAGCCGTGTCCGGGGAAAAGGGATGGATCCTGGGGGTTGAACCAATGACGGGTGGTGGGACCTTTACGGCCCCTCGGAGGCGGCAACACACCCCTTTGGCCCCCGCTTCACGTAGACGGCACGCCTGGACTGACCCACCCGGGGGAAATCGGTAGTTGCCTTTTTCTATCCTCCTCTCTAATCTTCGTCTTTCTCTTGCTTTCGGTCTTTCCTGTCTCCTCCTAGCTTCCTTTTTAATTCCACTTTTACCGGGCAGCAAGGGTTAACCTTGTGTGGTATAGCCAACCTTGGTTATAACAGATTTGGCTATAGCTGTGTCGTACAGCTGGCGCGCGCAGGCGCTGTCTTTTCACGGTCCTGCAGCGTCCCCTTGTTGGGCTCCAGGTGGGTGGCTGGCGGTGCTGCCTAATTTCCACATATATCTATGGCAAGTTCATTTCCACCCCTTACTGATCGCCCTCATAAACGAGGGCGCAGCGAAGAAGCATTTAGGTTCGATGGTCATCATAATGAAAACTTTCCCAAATTTCATGTCATCCACACGGAGAAAACTGCTAAGTCAGCGAGAATGATCTCTCCTTTTCTAATGTCTAAATCAATAACCAATATTCTTGGCCAAGGCTTTCAAGTAACCAAACTTGCAAGTGGAGATCTCCTTTTGGAACTCCGAGACAAAAATCAGTTTGAAAAGCTGCCGAATCTTCTCTCTTTTGGGGACGTTCCAGTGAATGTAAGACCGCATCGCACCATGAACACCAGCCGTGGTGTTGTATCAGATAGTGACCTGATTGATCTGACAGAGGCAGAACTACTAGAAGGCTGGAGTGACCAGAATGTGATCAGTGTAAAACGAATCAAAACGAGGCGCGATGGTAAAGAAATTCAGGCTAAGCATCTTATTCTTACATTTGGTTCAAGTGTTCTGCCCGAAACAAACGAGGCAGGCTATTTGAAGAGCAGGGTGAGGCCGTATATCCGAAATTCCCTCCGATGTTTTAAGGGTCAAAGGTTTGGCCACAGTTTCCAGAACTGCCGTGGCCGACTAACCTGTGCCAAATGTAGCGACCGTGAACATTCGTCCGAGTCTTAGCAAGAACACCCCACACTGTGTAAATTGTGAAGGGGAGCACCCTGCGTACTTGCGGTCCTGCCCACATTGGAAAAAAGGAAAGGAAATTGTGGCAATCAAAACCAAAGAGAACATTTCGTTTAAGGAGGCACGCAGGCGCGTATCCTTCTTATCGAAGAATAGCTTTGCCGAAGTGGTGCGTCAGGGGGCAGCGCCACAGCGGCCTCCGGCGGCTGTCCGGCCCACACCTAGTGAGCCGGCAGTGACGTCACCTGCCCCCTCGGCGGTTGCCGCTAGCATTGCTCCGTCATCCGAGAAGCGGCCGTTCACCTCCGGTCTGGTGGCCTCAAGGGCCTCATCCTTTGAGAAGAGGCTTTCTCAACAAACACATCGCTCACAAGAGCGGGTGTCCAGCGCTTCGCAGCAGGCGATGGACACGACACCAAGTTAAAGGGTGCCACTAGCGCCTAAGGAGCGACGAGAATCGCTCGACCGCTCCAAAAAAAAGAAACATCGCATTACAGGACCGGAAAAGGGTCCTGTAATCTAAATTCAGTTTCTAGACATACAGCACTAACCTCGTTCCCGTTATGGATACCCAAATAATACAATAAAACGTGAGAGGGCTTCTTCAAAATCTTGATGATGTTAAAGAACTCCTTCGCAACTTCACTCCAAAGGTGGTGTGTGTCCAAGAAACACACCTAAAAGTAACACAGACCAACTTTCTAAGGCAATATACCACTTCCCGTAAAGACCGCGAAGATGCACTCACCTCCTCAGGGGGTGTAGCCGTAATAGTCTATAAAGGTGTTGCATGTCAGCAAATCAAATTCCGAACTCTCCTTGAGGCAGTTGCAGTCCGAGCTGTGCTGTTTTGTAAGTTATTCACAGTTTGTTCGATATAAGTCTCGCCCTTCTGTCAATTTTCTAAAGCAGAGTTTCAAAGCCTTATCGATGAACTTTCTCCACCATACATAGTCGTTGGTGATTTAAACGCACATAGCCCCCTCGCGTTCCGATGCGCGTGGGCGCCTGATAGAAAATTTTCTGTTTTCTTCGGGTGCATGTTTATTGAACAAAAAAGAATCAACCTATTACAATGTTACACATAACACATACTCGGCCATAGACTTGAGCATCGTTTCGAGTTCACTATTTCCTTACCTGGAGTGGTCTGTTCTCAAGAACCCCTATGGGAGTGACCACTTCCCAATTACATTAAACCTAACCAAACCAGATGCATGCTTACCGCATTTCCCTCGATGGAACCTCGAATCAGCAAACTGGGAACTGTTTCGAGAACTCGCGTGTTTAGGATGGTACGACATTCCTGATTTTGATATAGACGATGCTGTTGCACACCTAACTGGTTTTAGCATTGACGCTGCAACAAAATGCATTAAACAATTTAACGCAGTGGCAAAGAGCCGTCGCATCCCATGGTGGAATGACGAATGTCGAAATGCACGCAAAATCAAAACAAAGCTTGGGTATTGCTTCGAACTTTTGCAACAGCTGAAAACATTATTAATTTCAAACAAGTCAAATCTCAAGGCAGGAGAAAACGTCGACGTGCGAAGAGAGAGAGCTAGGAGCGGTACATATCTAGAATAAATACTTACAAAGACAGGCAAAAGTGTGGAATAGGGTGAATAAACTAAAAGGACGAGAGACGAACCCCCTGCCGTTAGTAATTACCCATGGAGATGGCCTGGAAGACCAGGCAGACTGTCTGGGGGAACACTTTGAGTTTATCTCCAGTGCATCGCATTACTCACAGTCATTCGTGAAGTTAACAGAACGCGCAGAGCGACAGCGCCTTGATCGGAAATATGCCAAAAATGAAGATTACAACCGCCCGTTCAGTTTAGCTGAGCTCAATACTTCTCTTGCTTGTTGCAACAGGTCAGCACCAGGTGGTGACCGTATCATTTTTGAAATGATCAAGTACCTGCATCCTGGAGCACAGAAAATACTCCTCTCACTTTTTAATGTCATGTGGACCGCTGGGTATATTCCATCTTCTTGGAAAAAAACTATAATAATACCTATACTGAAACACGTAAGGACCCGTCCTTACCTAGTATTTACAGGCCTATCGCTTTGACAAGCTCTTTCTGCAAGCTCTTTGAAAAGATGATAAACCGGTGCCTAATCTATATGCTTGAGAGCAATACACTACTAGATCCTTACCAGTGTGGTTTCAGAGAAAGCAGGTCGACTGCAGACCACCTTGTACGCATTGAGGCAAATATAAGGGATGCTTTCATACAGAAACAGTTTTTTCTCTCCGTATTTCTTGATTTGGAGAAAGCATACGACACCACATAGCGCTTCGGTATTATTCAAGACCTTTCCGCTACGGGTATCCGCGGCAGTATGTCAAGTATGATTGAAAGTTACCTTTCTAACCGCACAGGGTGGGCCATGCCTTGTCAAGTTCTTTCACCCAGGAAACTGGAGTTCCACAATGTGGTGTGCTAAGGAGCACAGTCTTTATTGTGAAAATGAATTCTTTGGGCATGGCTATTCCACGAACGATCTCATACTCTGTATATGTAGATGACGTGCAGCTTGGTTTGAAATCATGCAACTTAACTATCTGCGAACGACATGTCTAGGATGCCTTAAATAAAGTGGCAAAATGGGCTGACGAAAATGGTTTCAGGTTGAGTCCAAAGAAAAGTGCCTGCGTTCTTTTCACGAATGATGGAGGAATAGTACCACGGCCTACTATTGAGCTCGCTGATAGCAGACTACCTGTAAGCGCCGAGCACTAGTTTCTCGGCATCATACTGGATTCGAAACTGACATGCATCCCGCGTATTAAATACTTGAAGGCTAAGTGCCTCAAAACAATGAACTTATTGAAACTTCTAGCAAGTACAACATGGGGCAGTGATAGCAAATCTCTTTTGAACTTGTATTGGTGTCTTGTCGGCTCACGCACTATAGTAAATCAGTGCGCAACACCAAGTGCTTCAAAGATGTTGGATCCTGTCCATCATTTAGGAATCAGCCTCGCGACTGGAGCCTTCAGGGCAAGCCCCGTGCAAAGCCTTTATGCAGAAGCAAATGTATGGTCACTCCATTTTCAGAGATCATATGGCAGTGTTCATATTTCCTCAAAGTAAATTTTAACAGCGAACATTCTCTTATTCATGCATATACGATATGACCGATGCCATACTCTTCAATAACCGACCTGCAGCGAGAAGACCTTTCTCTTTGCGCGCAAGGAACCTCAGTGAGGAAATGGGTGTTCCGGTGCTTGAACATTGTCTTATGGCTCCAGCGAATCTGTTAGCGCCATGGCAGTGGCAGCTGGTAGAGTGTGACACATCCTTTGTAGAGGTCACTAAACATGCGCCAGAGACTCATATCAAAATGCATTTCTTGGAGCTCCAGTACAAGTACTCGTGCACAGAGTTTTACACAGACGCTTCTAAGTCGCATGCCGGGGTGTCCTACGCAGCCATTGGTCCATGTTTCGCTTAATCCGGTGCACTGCACCCTGAAACAAGTATATTTACGGCTGAGGCCCATGCACTGTTGTCGGCTGAGAAACATATCAGAAAATCAAATCTTCAAAAATCCATTATATTTACAGACTCCTTAGGCGTCGTAAAAGCCTTGAAGTCCCTCTGTAAACACAAAAGCCCTGTACTTACTGAGCTCTATTTCATTCTCTGTAGAGCGTGTATGTCTAGCCAGCATGTGATTATATGCTGGGTGCCTGGCCATAGAAGTGTCGAGGGGAATGTACTAGCTGATGAAATGGCTACATCAATCACCTCGCAAGCTATTATTCTTACGGTTGTTGTCCTTGTCACAGATCTGGAGCCTCTCTTGCGGAAGAGTCTGCGAAGCCACTGGCAACGCTTGTGGGACATGAAAGCTACGAATAAGTTTCACTTGATTAAGCCAAAGTTATATTTCTGGCCCCCGAAAACGAAAACACGATGAACTGAAGTCCTGTTCTGTCGACTCAGGATAGGACACACCTATGACACCCCCAATTTTTTACTGACCGGAAATGAACCTCCAACGTATGGCAGATGTGGTGAGAGGCTGACCGTTCTCCACGCCCTCCTGGAGTGTCGGGAAGCCGATGCTGAGAGAAAGAGACATTTTCCCCTTGTACATCGCCAGCACACCCCTCTCCATCCAGCCAAATGTTTCTTGGTGAAGAACCGTTCTTTGACACCAGAGCAGTTCTCAATTTCTTGAACAATTAAATTATGGGGTTTTACGTGCCAAAACCACTTTCTGATTATGAGGCGCGCCGTAGTGGGGGAGTCCAGAAATTTCGACCACCTGTGATTCTTTAACGTGCACCTGAATATAAGTACACGGGTGTTTTCGCCTTTCGCCCCCATCGAAATGCGGCCGCGGTGGCCGGGATGGCGTGGCCGTGGCGGTGGCCGATGTCGACATGCAAGTTTTTAGCCCCAGAAATTCATAGCACAACCTCTTTCTAGAGGATGCCGCTGTGATGGCAGTCTAGATGAGCACATGCCTATAGGCCCTTGCATCCCAAGGACTCTGTTAAGGCAGTAGTGCTTATTGGAAAAAGTATATTTGTGAGATATATCACAAAATCATGATTATTTCACGATGTGTATTTTGTGTCCATAGTACAGCCCATTGACCATCTGCATAGTTTTATCTTGTATAGGTTTTATGCACTTTAGAGCGACTGTTTTTAGGCCCCTCTACAGCCACCGTAACCTCTGCCCTTTGTTATTCATACCTCCATTGCGAAAACATTACCACCGGCCTGGCGCTCTTTGGCCACATTTGGCCCACAAAACACCACATTCATCATTCATCATCTGCCTGCTGTTGTTTAGCGAACTCTCCCGCATTTATTATTCCAAGGAAGGCATCATCATCCTCCTCAGCTTGCGGTGGCGGGTCAATGCGGGCAACTGCCATCAGAGTGTTTTATTCCGGACTTTTAGATTACTGTTATGTCACATACTTGCAGCCCGAGGCTCCACGGCGCCAGGCACCCTTAAGGGACATTTAATTGAGACAGCCAACACCATGTGTGATGGTCGCCGACGACTTTGAAAGGCTTGTCATATAGGTAAGGGGGAATTGGGCTGCAGCCCAAATGATGGCTAAGGATTCGTCTTTCGTCGTAGAATAATGACGTTCCGCTTTTCACAACGACCGGCTCGCACAAGCTATGTCTGCTTCAAGCCCGTCTTTCCTCTAGACTAGGATGGCATTGGAAGCCTAAGCTACTGGCGTCAGTGGGGATAACTGTATCGGCGTCCTCGTTGAAGCCCTGAAGTAGTGGTGGCGACTGCATGCGTCGTTTTAGTTGTTCAAATGCGTCGACCTGCGGCGTTTCCCACTAGAACTCGACGTCACATTTAGTTAAATGTATCTGTTGCTCAGCGATGCGTTAGAAGTCCTTGACAAAACGCCTGTAGTCGGCACACATGCCAAGAAATCTACGCACTCTCTTCTTCTCTATGGACTGCTGAAACTTTGAGATGACAGCTGTTTTCTGTGGTTCGCGCGGACTCGAGATTTGCTTATCATGTGGCCCAGGAACAGAAGCTCATCTTAAGCGAAACGGCACTTTTCCGGCTTCAGGGTGTGTCCTGATGACCTGCAGGCATCAAACACTCTCGCAAGCCTTCTAAGGAGATCGTCGACATTTCCGGCGAAGACGACGGTATGACGACGGAAGTCTGCTACTTCAATCCTACTAACACCGTGTCCATGACGCACCGTAACGTTGCAGTGCCAAGCACAGTGGGAATAGCATGACCTTGATCTCATAGAGGCCATCTAGCGTGATGACGGCGGTCTTTTCGCGATCCCTTTCTGCGACTTTCATTTGTCAGTAGGCAGTCTTCAGCTCCATTCACGAGAATCATTCAGCGTTACACAGCCGATTCAATGCACCGTCTATTCGTGGGACGGGGTGTACTTCATCCTTGATTTTTTTCCGTGGACGATAATCGATGCAGAAAAGCAGCTTTCCGTCCTTTTCTTCACCCAGACTGCAAGAGATGCCCAAAGGCTTTTCAATTGGTAGGTGATGTCGTCACGCAGCAATCCGCCGACTTGCTCCCCGATAGCCTCACGTTCGCGCGTCTAAATTTGGTAAGGGCTCTGGCGGAGTGGTCAAGCGCACCATTCGGTTATTATGCGATTCTTTGCAACTGGTTTTCATGGAATTCTCGATGACGCCGAAAAGCAGTCTTTGTGTCGTCGCAGAAGATTTATAAGCTGTTGCTGCATACTCATGGCGAGGCTTAGTCGGGAACTGTGGTCGTCAAGCTAGATGAGGGAGAATCCGAGATCACAAACTCATTGCTGGTGTATTCAAATTCCTCAATGAATGCGATCGTCATGCTTTTGTTCATGTGGTTGAACTACCGGCTGAAGTTGCTCAGCATCACTTCCACTTTTCCTCCAGGCAGTCCTGCGATCCTTCTTCCGACGCAAATTTACATTCGAGCAGTAGACAGTCATCACCCTCGATGATGCTTTCTACGTGTTCGGGTGTTTCAGTGCCGACGCAAATAACAGTTCTGGAGCGAGGCGGGATGTTCACTTGATCTTCTAGCATACTTTAGACGTTTAATTTACGACAACCCTCCAGCGGTATCGCTTGAACTTCTGACAGTGCTGTCGACTCGGATTTTAGGTCATTGATTCCGCAGTGTTCGCTCAGGAATTCCATGCCGAGAATGACGTCTCGTCAACACTGTTGGATAACGAATACAGCAAGGTAGGTCCGGTCATGAACGGTAATTATTGTCGTGCAGATTCGAGTAGGCGTTATTCAGCGTCGTCCAGCTGTCCGGATTTTAGGGCTTTCTCATGCAGTCTTAACTTTCTTCAAGTGGGCGGCAAGGTATCCACTGATCACGGAGTAGTCGGCTCCTGTGTCCACTAAACCATTGACTGCGCTGCCATCGTGAAGAACGTCGAGGTCTTTGGTACTTAGCCTTGCGTTACAGTTAGGTGTCAGCGTCAGATCACGGCTTCGTCATGTTGACTTGTGGCTTGAAGGTCGTATCATCAGGTTTTTTTTTTGTCAGAGTATTCTTTTCTGCTAGGTTTCATCGGGATGGCGGCGTTTCGTTCATATATCGTCAAGATATTCACTTCAGCGTCTTCATTGGCGGTGGAGGATTTTCGTCGGTTCGACGGACAGCAGCGGCACCTCCATCGGTTACTGCTTTTAGTTTTCCTGATATCGGCTCGCAGACCAGCCCCGGGCGCGGCGGGTGTATGGTTGGCATTGTGGCGACAGCCACCGGCCTGGTGAGGGCGAACGGGGCAGTCGTCTAGAACTCTAGTGAGTGGAGGCGAGGTAGCCCGGAACACCATGAAGGCGTTCCCGAAGCTCTGGACGCGCCGCGTTGAAGGCGAACTCTCGCAGTCCCAAGTCGAGGTATGGGCATCGGCGGTACACATACCTGGCTTCCTCGCAATGGTAGCAGAGCGGGCGTGGTCGGGAGCACGCGAAGTGCCTGTTTTCTTGGGGCGTTTCGCTGGCTGACAGGTGGACGGGGTGGCGGCGTCTGGCGATGCAATCGTGGCGTCATAGGGCTCCGGTGCGGGCGCGGAGATGGTATCCGAAAGCGGAAAACGGCGGTGTATGTCAACGCTTCTGGCTGGGGTTGTGGCGATGGCGATGGCTCTTCAGTAACGCCACGTCATTGTTGAACTTCTATGTCAGCAATTGAGGCCACTTGAGGCTGTGACCTTGCGAAGAACTTCTGCTATTCCTAGCAAACAACCTCTTTGATGGTCTCTCGCACGTCGCCACTGCAGAGTGGTTGCGCATCGGTGTAGTTTCGGCAGTTATACTGCCTTGTCCGCATATCAAGCGTCTGCTGAATGGTTGTGGCTTTGGAAACGCAATAAGCAAGATTCTTGGGCGATTGGCGTATCAATTCGGCAAAGAGCTTTTGCCTGACATCCCTCATCAAGAAGCGAATTTTTTTTCTTCTGTCATGTCGAGGTCGGCGTGTCTGAGTTGTCGAGCCATCTCCTCTGTTAAAATTTCGATGTTCTCATGGGGTAGTTGTACTCGGGCTTCTAGCATACCTTTGGCCCTTTCCTTGCGTACGACGCCCGTAAAGGTCCGCAGGAAGCCACTACGGAACCGATAGGATGTTGTCTGGGTCGACTCCCGGTTCTAAA
This sequence comes from Dermacentor albipictus, assembly GCF_038994185.2. Lineage (NCBI taxonomy): Eukaryota > Metazoa > Arthropoda > Arachnida > Ixodida > Ixodidae > Dermacentor > Dermacentor albipictus. Next base: position 22,705,141 of record NC_091825.1, on the reverse strand, counting down.
ACCACGTTCAGGTGGCGTCTTCTAATTCGAAGCGTACATGCCACAGCTCGTCGTGAGAGTTCCAGTTGTTGAAAATTTTTATTCGTTCATAGGCCTTCAGCCTTGTTTTTTGGTCTTCAGACGATTATTCATGGAAGGCTGGTCGGTCCCGGGGTTGTTGAAGCAGAATCGGGGACGCTGGGCCAGCCATTGGGACTGCTTACTGGTCTTCTGGTGCATCTGGTCTTCTCGGGAAGAGGTACATAATCCAGTAGCACTACCTGCTGTCTATGGCTAGCTCGCTGGTCTTTGGCAACGTTCTGTTGTCCTCGAGTTTCCGGCTTGGATCGCGGCGTTCCGAGGGGCCTTCGGTACATGAACACGCTAGCACCTCCACCAGGCGTCACGTAGTAATGGCGGTGTGTGTGCGTGTGTGTGTGTGCGTGTGTGTTCCTTCTTCGTCCACCGTCATTTTAGCGCCTTCACTTCAGATCACGCTGACAAGTAGCCGGTGGTTACCTTTCTTTTCATAACTATTGTTTCTTTCTTATTCATTTTGTTAAGGGTGGTCGGTATTGATTTGGGCCAGAGGGCTACCCTCTAGTCTGCTTCCATTCCCCCGCAGGATGTACCAGTGGAATTGTTCCTTCGCAGTGGAAACAGTAGCGCACCTGTGGCTTTGGTACCTACCAATGGAGGAGCTATTCGTATGAAGAACCCCAATGCTATTCAATCAGAGCACCGCGCAATCTCGTCGCACTTCCTGTACATGACCGCGGCACATACTCAAGGTCAGTTTGGGCGTTGTTCAAACTGTTGTTATTTAAACAACGAACAAGAAATCCTCTGTTGTTCACCAGTCGTGGCCTTTATGCAGGATCTGCTGAAATGCACTAACTATGCCACGCAGCCGGTGAGCTCCTTCATCCCTCCTTACCTAGCTTGCTGAAAAGTCCTAGTCCGCAGCGTGGACATGAGCTGAAGTGCATCAGAAACCCTAGGGATATATTCTGCAGCAGGTGTAGTTTCCGCGTACCGCTGTACCAGGCTTGTAGATAAGAAGAGGGTCTCTGCAGTAACAATAATACCAAAGTTTCTAGGAACGGTTCGCCCATCAGCGATAAAGGCATGGCGATTATTCGACAGAGTAGAACCCTTAGCTCCACGACCACTAAAATGCCTCAAGTGCTGGCGGTACGGATACAGTGGTAATGGTTCTCGATCAAGTACTCCTTGCCATTTATGTGATTAAGGCTATCTTGCCAACGATCGCACGTCTCAGGCTCAGTCATGCTGTTTGTGCATTGCAAATCATGCTGCCGACTACTCCAACTGCCCTACAAGGTCGAAAGCAATCCCAGTAATCGAAATATTTGAGAGGGATTAGTCCTTTCTCCTATTTTGTTTATCAATTTATTAGGCCCAATCCCATTGTGAGATACCGTACAAGTGTGTGTCTATGCAGACCGCATAGCATTCTTTGCATCTGCGAGTGATATTTACTCACTACAAACAACACGGCGATCATACTTAGGAACGCTTGAAGCTTGGTTTGCAGATATTCGAATGTTGCCTAAAGTGAACAAAATTTCGTTGATTTTATTTCTATTGAATATACCAGGTAATATCTCCCTCTAATACCGCTAGTAAATAATTCCGCAAGCTGACTTCATCAAATATCTAGGTGTAATATACGACGCAAAACTGTGCTGGCGAAATCACGTGGATCCTGTTAAATCTAGGGCAGCACGCACTGCTGGCATGATAAGCAGACTTCGCTGACATCGCGCTGGGCAATGCAGGCATACTTTAATAGCGATTTATCGCATCTACGTTCGACTGATACTGGCATTGGGTTCCTGCTTTCTCTGGTGGGCCAGCATACAAAATTAACTCCCTGGTTCTTCTAGAGCGGAAGACTCTCCAGAATTCTCTTGTTTTACCAAAATTGGTCGATAACAGCGTTTTATATAAAGAAGCACGACTTCTTACACTTTCCTGTCGATTCCGCATCATAACAGTAAAGGCGTATTTAAATAGTTATGAATCTTCTTTGAGACAATCACAATTTGTATTTATTAGTGAAACGAGGGAATATTTCGATGAGCACTGGTCTCGCTCATATAGACCTCGGGGTTTGTTTGTACAAACTGAGCTTGATCAACTAAATAGTAATATACTGAAGCAAGGTTTGGGTACGGGCAAGTTGGTATTCCGTGGCATCAATCGTCACTTACAGCGCATACATAGACGAGGGACAAAAAAAGGACCACGAAGACAAGCGCTGACTTCCAACTTGTTTTTATTTTCAGAAACAAACATATATGCACTGCGACACCAGGACAAAAGCGGCCCCTACAAAGCATCAGCCCGACATGAGTATGCATTCAAAATTCATGACCTAAGATGAACGAGAGCGCATGTGCGACCTCAGAAAAACCAGTTTGTCTGTTAATGCAATCGATGGCCTGCTAACTGAGTCACCATCGGCAATCGCTGCTGCTTAAATGATAAGTCTGGTGCATTCATTAGAATGCCTAGCTAAGATAGTGGTTTCTTCAAAAAGCGGCATACAGCCGCATTGTGCGCAATGAACACCTTGAAACCCTTCCCGCCCTTTACGCACTTTATTTCTGTGTTCTTGTAACCTAACATTAAAGGGAAGCTGAAAAGTTTTCCAGAAAAAAATGACTGAAGAGCAGTACGCTATGGTTTTCAAACCTCTGAATTCGAATATCGCATCGAAATTGAGTGAAAGAAAGCGCAAACATATTTTATTTTGACGAAAAGTGCATCAGCAGACACGCCGAGCTCGCGCGCCTCGTTTCCGCCTGTGATTGGTCGGGCGCCTCCTGACGTCAACAATGGTTCGGCTTGCAGACGACGAGTGAACGCGACAGCCATCGCCTCGCTTGCAGCGCTGTCACTGTCGCTGTCGCGTGCAAGATCACTTGTAAGGGGTTTATACTTGTACATACTACACGTACGTACATACTTGTACATACTACATGTACGAGCCGATTGCGAAGAGCCGGCCTCTCCAAGAAGCAAAAAATGCTGGTGGAAGCACTGCTTTCCACGCGAACGAAGCGAAGTGTTAGTATCTCCTTGTGTTGGAAATGTTCTTTGGCGAATATGTTTTTTGCTAAGCTGCATTCAGCGTTCCAGTGAGTACGTTTCCGGGCAAACAACTGTAGTATTATGTTCCTGCATGCCTCCTCGTAGAACGTAAGCGGTGATGCGATCTTCAGCATTTGTGCGCTGCCCCAAAGCTGTCGGCAATCTACACCGACGGTTTAAACGCGGGAAAGATTTACCGGCTGTTGTAGCACGTGTAGTATAGAACCTTCATCAGTGCGCCATCCGCACGCTACTCGTAACCGGCGAATTCCGTCGACTACGTGAGATGGTCGGTTCCTTATGTGTGCGAGAGAAGGGGGAGTGCAGCGTCTTGGCGTGAACAGGCTTTCCAACACATGCAAACTTTACGCTTGCACTGCGTTATGCTAGCTGAATGCAGGCTGTTTCACAACACACGTGCGAATAGAAAATTCGCGGCGCTTGGCAATGAAACCTGAGTGAAGGGTGAGCGATAAACATGCACTTTCCGTTCAGAGTGCTAACAATTCTTTAGGAGAACCCAAAGCACGCATAACTGATAAACTCCGGTAGTAATCGTCACCGAAGTGGTCAGAGCACAACACTTATTCTTGAGCGCTTGAAGTCATTTTGCTTCACAGCAGCCTCCCACTTAGCTGAAAGCTTCTTGTCTAGCAGGAACTAATGGAACATCGGAACATCGTGGCGGCCGCTAGTGTTCGTGCAAGCGTAGGCTGCACAGAACGCCGGCATGATCGGCCTACAAGTTCAACTGATGCTGCGCACGTCAACTACCACTCCTATATACACACAAATAAAGGAATGTAGGGTCGAGCGAAGCAGATTAGGACGGCACGCACGCAGAAATAAGCCCGGTCAGGCATGGTCGCGGAGACTGCGAAGAAGCGGAACACCAGTGTTGACGTCACTAAGCCGCAGTTTCCGGTCTCCGCTCGCATCGTCAGCGTCAGCAGCAGCGCGCGGCACTTGACGGGGGGAGGAGCTACAGCGCCATTTTAACTGACTATTGCGTCGCTCCTAAGTGAAAAATCCCCCCGAAAATTTTACATTCATGGTTTATAAGGTTCCCGCATCCGTATATGAGCGTCTTATTGAATTCGACAGACTCTTCAGCATCCCTTTAAGACATCTACCCGTCTGCCCTACTATAGACCGACCTCATTTCAGAGGTATCTTATACACCACACCTTTCGAACAAACTGTATACTTTTTTGTATGAGCGCTGGTGACGAAAACACGTAGTCGATGGCAGCAAGGGAAGTCGTGTCACTTCATGTGGGGGAGCGAGAGAAAGCATCGGCGTCGATGTGTTGGCGGTCAGACCGACAGACAACGTGCCTGTCGAAGTCTTGCAACAGAAGGGCCCAGCAGGCGATGCGGCCTGATGGGTCTTCCAATGCCGACAGCCAACATAGGGAGTGATGGTCGGTAACGACATCGAAGGGATGGCCGTGCAGGTATGGTCGAAAATTTTGAATAGCCGAAACGACAGCTAAGCTTTCATTTTCAGTTACGGAGTAATTAGATTCGGACTTGGTTAGTGACCTTCGGGCGCAGGCTAACACGCATTCCCCGTGTCCAGCTCCGTGCGTAGCTAGGACACCACCATGTCCTACACCGCTGGCGTTCGTGTGAACTTTTGTGGGAGCCATGGGGCCGAAATGGCGCAGTACGCAAGGTGATGTCACCTGACGACGCAATGTTTGAAACGCGTCATCAGAAGCTGGGCACCAGGCAGAAATGACGGTGTCACCTCACAGGAGTTATATACAGGAGTTATATAGGGAGCAATTATGCAAAAAAAATTCCTACTAGAACGACGAAAGTATGAGCAGAGTGGGATGAAACTTCAAAGTTCCTTCAGGGTCGTTAATTTCGGGCAACCGGTGACAGCGCGAAGTTTAGAAGCATCGGGTAAAATGCCGTCTTTCGAAGCCACCTGTCGGAGTATCATCAGTTGCTTGGCTCCAAAGTGACATTTCTTCATATTGAGTTGGAGGCCTGCGTAAGTTAAACACTGAAAGAGCTGCTCGAGATGTCACAGATGAGAAGCGAAGTCAGGAGGAAGGACTACCATGTCGTGAAGGTAACATAAGCACGTCTTTCCATTTCAGACCACGGAGGAGATTATCCATCGTCCGTTAAAAAGTAGCAGGAGCATCGCAAAGACTAAACGGCATAACGTTAAATTTATACAGGCCGTCTGGTATTACAAAACCGTTTTTTGTAGAATCTGCTGGTGCCGACCTACTGTCCGCAGTAGCCGGACAGTAAGTCGAGTGAGGAAAAGTACTCCGCGCCTTGCAAAGAATCGAGGGCGGCGTCAATACGCGGAAAAGGATATACATCTCTGCGCGTTATCTCGTTAAGACGGCGGTTCCACGTAAAACAGGATGCACCCATTCTTTTTCTTCACAAGGGCTATAGGGGACGCCCAGGGTCTGTTGGAAGGTTGAACAAGTCCGCGCTGAAGCATATAATTGATTTGGTCATTAATACCGCGTCACTCTGTGGGTGACACGCGACAAGGTTGCTGGCACAGCGGAGCGTGGACGGCCCTATCGACTTCGTGATACACGGTCGATGTGAAGTCGAAAGTCGCTTGTTGACACTCGAATGCAGAGTAGTAATTTCGAAGCAGGTTGAGTGGTTGGAAACTTTCTACGGGGCTCAGGTTAGTATCCACACAACTGTCGAAGACGTCTAGTGGAGGCAAGGGGCAAGCAGGGCAACAAGGCAATGTACTGATCTCGGAGCAGGTGCCACCAAGAGGGGCATCGAAGATGGTCCTAGATTCGATGCGTTCATGACGTTCAAGTAACCCATCATGACGCAGAGTGAAGGCCAAGGGTTAATCTTTGGAGATAGGCATATGAGTGAAGCACCCCGTTGACAGTTAGGACAGCGAAGGCAAGATAACATCATCGATGAACAAAAATATGCGACGGTGTAAAACGAGCAGTGGCATCTTTAACACTGTTGGAGCAGGCAGCTGCAATAACAGGAAGCGGCAATACATCGCAATGCAGGAAGCGGCCAAAATTCGTCTTCGGCGCGAGAAAAGTCAATGACGGCCTTGTGATTGCAAAGGAAATACGTCCCTCCCCCCCCCCTCCCCCGCCCAAGCTGGTGTCGTAGAAGCATGAAGACAGAAACAGAAATTCGACTGTGTACCTGAGTTCTTGAATGGCGATGCGCGTAGTGCATGCAACAACAGGGGTAATGTACTGTACGCTTGCGGTACGGATCGACAGAGCAGACAAGGGTGTCATTACTTTTCAGATCAAGCGACGAACGTCTTCGGTTATTGCAGAAACGGCGGCTCCTGTGCCCACTAGAGCAATTGCAACAATTGTATCTACAGATAATTCAATAACGTTCGTCGAAGAATAGCGAGGCCTTGCGCTGTTCGACACAGATGCAGTTCTTGCCTCGGGAACTGTAAGGACTAGTTTTCCTGCTCGGTAGGAGTCGGACGACGACGCATTGACGAGATCGAACGGTTTCGGGAAGGTGGCGAGCGGCGCTCGTTCGCAGCGCTGACGGTGAGCAGAGAGGTCAGACGTGATTCACGAGGCGACGAGATGACGGAAACTTGAGAGGCCTAGGATAGCGCAGGTTGGTCAGCTCGTGGAAGCCATGGGCGATGGTGATACAAGCGTCCAACATGACCAGGGTTGCCACAATAGAAGCATATTGGGTGGTTGTCGGGCGTGCACCATGGTCCAATGCTGGCTGGAATCCTGGTGCGAAACGCAGGCGGACATCATAGTAGAGCGGGCTGTGGTGGCGAGAAAGTCGGTGGTATGGTCCGCGGCACAACTGCAGCGTATGTCATAGGTGCTGGCGCCGGCGGTGGTGCACGCAGGGACGGAATAGCCTTAGATGCTTGCTCCTGTATCATTTGTCATAGGTTTGGAGTCAAAAACGGCGGAGAGCTTCGAACGGCAGTGAGTAGAGACAGCTGCCGAGAGACTCCAGCACGGATGAACTCTTTGATCTCACAGAGCAGGGGGCCATGGTCGGGAACTGTAGTTAAGCTCGAAACAGAAACATCCTGCGTGGAAGAACACCAGGTCAGAAGACGTCGGCCGCGTTCATTGTAACTCTGACAATCACCAGCGACTTCGACGACGTTCTGCGGGTTTTTCGACAGGAGCATTTCAAAGGCATCATCTTCAATACCCTTCAAAATATGACGGATCTTATCGGATTTGGTCAATGATGCTTTGACACGCTTCCAAAGGTCAAGGACGTCTTCTACGTAGTTGGTGAACGTCTCACCGGGCTGCTGGGAACGGTTGCGCAAGCGCTCTTCGGCACGAAGCTTTCGCACCGCGGGCCGACCGATAAGTTGCCTGAAACTCCTCTTGAAGTCTGACCAGGTGCGATGGTCGGATTCGAGGTTGTGGAACCACACGTTCGCAACGCCCATGAGGCAGAAGACTGTATTTGTTCAACTCGTGAGCATCGTCCTATTTGTTTTGCACAGACACGCGCTCATAGGATGAGAGCCAGCCTTCGAAGTCGTTTTCGTCGGAGCTGCTGAAAATAGCGAGATCCCGTTGACGCAGCGAGTCGAAACAGAGAAAGGTGGCCGAGGCCGGTGGTGGTGTTTGGCTTGCGTCTTCCGGCATGATGCGCGGCAACGTACGACAGCGGAGTTCCAAGGTTGAAGAAAACCTCGAAACCTTCACCAAATATGTAAGATGGTTTAAGTAACAAGCCAGAACGTTGCACGATACACAGGCGGGTCTGTTGATAAAGCACCGGGCACCGAGCGCGTGAGCTCTGTTCTCGAGGGAGGCGCTGACGATGCGCCTGAAGCACACGCCTGTCTTCTTCGCTCCAAAAGATTGAATTTGATAATATATATTCATCGAATGCCAAACTCCTGCCCAGTGCATGTTTAATTGGGCATGTTTAATACAAGATAATTTAACGCAATTGGGAATGGATCATGGGATTGCGACCGATGCGTCAATGAGTGAGGCAAGAATGGGTGTCGGCATTTTTTCCATGCCACTATCACGGTAATATGCATTATGACTTCCTGATTTCGCGCCCATATTTCTGTCTGAACTATCAGCCGTTATCTTAGCTCTTCGAAAATTTCCTTCAAATTATTCAACAGCGGTTATAGTGAGTGATTCACTGTCAGTATGCACATCACTCACTTCATCTTCAGACACTATTGAAGCCAATGCCTTTAAATCACTAATCCTCTGAAACTTAAGCTTAGTGCGGTTGGTAAGATTCCAGGCCATCATGGCATATTCCTAAATGAAATGGCAAACACTTGCTCGGATCTCTCTTGATGGGCCAGTTATGTCCGTTATGCCTACTTCAGTTTATGTCACTGCTACTATGCTTAGAAAGTTTGACCATTTTCAAGATTCTATAAAATTCAAAATCCAAATGTCAGAATTTAACCGTATGGCATTTTCATGGGAAAATAAATTGTGTCGTACGCATAAACTTGAAATCTCCATAACGAATTTACGGTCCCACATCCTACCATTATATTTTTACCATGCAGGTCTGGTCCGGCACCACTGCCTCTGGGTCCAACCTGCCAAGAATCCGAAAACATTGATCACTTTCTAATAGTATGCCGTTAATTTAGAAATCAGATGAAGAAATTATAATTTTCATTCCGAAGATTGGGTGTTGTTTTAACTGCTCAAAATATCCTCTCCTTCGGGGCTTCATCATTGAGCCACAGCAACATCTGCGTGGCCATTTGCGACAATCTTCGTTACACAAGACGGCTAATTCAAGTGGACGGACTGGGACAAATTCCGAAAGCAGCGAGCTGAACAGAGAGGTGAGGAGAACATCCATGACATCGAGGCATGGATGGAGACGCTCAATGACGACATGAACTAGGCGACGCAGACGCTCGCACCCGAAGTCCAGGTTGAGAAGACCGACAGCCGACTAGCCCACCTCTGGGAAGCCAAGACGTCACTAAACGCAAGATGGAAAAAGCAAAGGCACAACCGAAAGCTTCGTAAGAAGATCGCACATATCAATCGCCAGCTGGAAGAACATTGCCGGACCTTAAGCCGCCAACAGTGGTATGACATCGGCAACGCGGTCGATGGGCAGCTACACAATGGCAGCACGTGGCGTCTCCTTCGTCACCTCTTGGGGAAACGCAGAGCACGTCTGCTCAGCAAGCAAACCTGCAACGCCTTTTGCACAAGGAACAGGCTACCACGAGTGATCACCAGCTCGTGACACGCCTGCTAGCCAAGTACTTCCCTCAACGGCCCGATGTTCAACACGGAGATTACACTGGGGAGACAAATGTGACACTCGATGAAGAATTTCACGAGTCAGAGATCCACGCAGCTCTCCACAACCTTAATGGCAAATCAGCACCTGGTCCCGACAAGGTTACTAACAAGACTCTAAGAAACCTCGATGATGCCTCGATAACCGCTCTTACGGCACACATCAACAAATGCTGGCGAGCAGGTTGCATCCCAGGGGCGTGGAGACGCTCTTAAGCAGTCCTGATACCGAAGCCAGGCAAGCAGTCCAGCCTCGATCACTTGCGGCCCATTTCCCTCACATCCTGCGTTGGCAAGGTGATGGAGCACGCGTTCCTCTCCCGCACCAACCACCACCTCGAGGACACTGGAGCCTACCCACCCACTATGGTGGGCTTCTGGTCACACCTCTCCACTCAAGACGTCATGCTCCAGCTCTACCACCAGATTATCAAATGACCCAACTAGTGGCAACCGGGCCATCCTCGGCCTAGATTTGGAAAAGGCATTTGACAATGTAGCACATGCAGCAATCCTGAGCCGCATTAACAAGCTCAACGTGGGTGAGCGAAGCTACAACTACGTCAGAGACTTCCTGTCACGCCGCACAGTCACCCTCGCAGTCGGCAGCATGACATCCGGCGAACATACACTAGGAAGCACCGGCACTCCTCAAAGATCGGTCATATCCCCGCTCCTCTTCAACCTCGTGATGCTGGGTCTCCTGGCCTACCTCGACGAGACCGATGGCCTTCATCACGCCATGTACGCAGATGACATCACCCTGTGGGTCAGCAACGGCAGTGACGGTCAGATAGAATGCACCTTACAAGCAGCGGTCTCTGCAGTAGAAATCTACCTCCAAGACACAGGTCTCCGACTATCTCCACTGAAATCGGAGCTGCTCGTCTAACGCTCGCGCCGCCGGCCCAAGCCTACAGCCAAATCGCGCCAATGTGATGACATAATCCTCTATACGCAAGACGGCTCCTGCTATCCCCGAGTCTGGAAGATACGCATCCTAGGCATGCATATAACAGCCAACGGGTCAGACATAGAAGCTATTCGTAAAATCGAAGGCAAGGTTACAGCGGCTACCCGCCTGATCAAACGCAATACAAACAAGCACACGGGCATGAAGGAGGACAGTGTCATGCGCCTCATACACTCCTTCGCAATCAGTCACATCACTTATGTGGCTGCCTTTCACAAATGTAATGTCACTGAAAGGGAGAAAATCAACACCCTTATACGCAAAACTTACAACATCGCCCTTGGCCTACCGGAGTCCACAAGCACTGCTCGTCTGCTACAGCTGGCGGTATACAACACGCTTGAGGAAACTGTGGATGCGCAAAGAACCCAACTCGAACGCATGTCTCCGACAGCCACGGGCCGGTACATCCTGCAGAAACTCGGCTTCAACTACCACGTCCAGCACGGTCAGAAACAGTTCATTCCACCTGACCTCAGCGACACGCTGATTGTCGCCCCTATACCTCGAAACATGCACCCCGAATTTAATCGGGGCCGACGCCAGGCCCATGCCAAGGCACTACTGCGCTCCTTGGGTGGAGAGAGGACTACGCGCTTTGTAGACGCCGCAGAATACACACGAGAACACCGGTTCACGGCGGTAGTCGTAGACGTTAGCTCCCGGCTTACGCACGTGTGTAGTGTCGCAACGAAATACCCCGAAACAGCAGAAGAGGTAGCGATTGCGCTTGCGCTTACCGACCCCCTCTGCGAGGTAGTTTTTAGCGACTCAGAATCCGCAGTTCGCAACTACGCGCGGGGGCGCATTTCCTCCGAAGCTCTCCAGATTCTAAGGAAAGCTGGTCGATGGCACTTCGATAACACTGCCATGATATGGTTTCCAGCGCACGTCGCCACCCCCACCGATGAGGGCATCATTAACTTGAACGAGGTAGCACACCGCTCTGCGCGAGAACTGACCCGCCGCGCAGAATCGGAGACCGCCTCTTCGAGTTCGGAACTGCTGGCTCAAAACACGCGAGAACGCCTAGTCAGGTACAATGACATCACCAAGCACTACCAGCTAGGCAGGCGGTTGCTGCCCCCACCTCACCCCATGCTGAAACGTCGCCAGGCAGTTATCTGGCGACAATTGCAAACACAAACATTCCCCAGTCCGGTGGGATTGCAGCACATTTTCCCCGCGCAATACCCGACTGCTCTTTGCAAATTATGTCAGAAAACTAGAGCGATGCTGTCACACATGTTGTGGGAGTGTCGGGTTACATCAACTACAATGGCAGTAGCTCCGGAGGCTCTTGTGTCGAAGTGGGCCGCCACTCTGCGCAGCTCCTACCTCAAGACACGAGAGTGGGCTGTCCAGCAAGCCCGAGAGGCGGCGACGAGGCAAGGCTTCGAAGCCCCCTCATGGGAGACCTGAGCCCGGGTCGTCAAATTTGCCGGATTCAGAATAAAGTTGTTTCCATCCTTACCATGTTAATTCTCGAAATCAATAATTGGATAGATCAATAATTCTCTGATTTTATCTTCGAAATTATTCCAATAGCACCAAAAAAATACAGAATTTGCTGTTTATATAGAATTAAAAAAAAATAATTTCTAGAACTGCCACGCAAATGTATTTTTTTAAATAGCATGAACGATATACTTCATCCGAATTTAATTTCGCGTACAAGTTTTTCCCTTTCCCTATATCATTTAAGCTTTAACCACCGGCTTCTTGAGGAGGTAAGCGCCGCAAGTGAGTGACAAACCAACAATAGAAATCGCGCTCGCCCCGCTCGGCCATTGTGTCTTTCTGTTCCTTTTTATAAAACTCCAAGCGCATCTAACCTTAAACACCTACTATCAAATGGTGGAGCGTTCACACGCTCCACCATTTGATAGTGCAGTTAGTGCAGTTAAACAGTAAACTAAACTGCAATATTAGTGCACTTAAACATGCTACCAACGAATGTTCGATACTGCAGGCAGACCGAACCATGAATGTCAAAGGCGATCAATCGAAGACAATGACCCTGGCGTCTAATATTTCCACGCAATCTCGTCTCTTGATTTAATGAAGGAAATTGAGCCAACGAATACACGATAAGTAGTGCACGACAGTTCTTGAAGCTTTGTCAGCGGTTTAAGTACAGCTCTTAGGCGCCCGTTGTCGACGCCCTCGTAACCGAGCGACCGAGCACAGCGAAGCATGAAAGAGCGAGTGCGCAGCGCAGTGGCGATAGCGAACATAGCGCGAGGAGGTAAGCGGAGGAGGAGGGTGCTGCGGAACCATTAGGCTCGAAAGCGGAGGAAGAGGGTATGGCGAAAGCGTGATAAGCCTAGTGCCGGGCAAGACGGAGTTTGCGGCGACGAAGGCTACGAGATGGTGCTGAAGTATCACGGGTCATCTGTTCGCCGATGACGTCGCCGATACCATACTCGGAAACAAAGCGCTGCATGAGTGGATATCTGTCTGCGGCGATTGCTGTGAATTGCGTCCACGAGTTACCCACCCTCTGCCTCTCGCGATCTCCCGATTATTGAGGCGGTCGTGCGACGCTTCACTTTCTTTGCAACATACCGCACAAGGCAGAGTGTGCCCGCTAGCCAATATATCGCGATATGAACAGGCGCATACAGGTGCGATCAAAATTTGTATTAGGGAGTATCGTAATCGTCTGTGAATTTCTTGCTATCTGGAGGCCGCATAAAAGGTGAGCCGCTTTTGGTGGCGGATGGCGACGAATCAGAGACGGGCACGGCGATCGCCTCTTATTTTCACTAGCGGCCACTCTATGATCCCAGTCTGCCTGAAACATCGATCATTTGTTTGTAACATGTTTGGGGGCTTTAAATTTGCTGCGCGTTTAGCTTAGTTACATGGCACTTTTTTCAAATCTAACGCGCTTTCGTCCTTGTAGCCCGGAAAAATTAAATTTATTCCATCGCAAATTTTCTCATGTATATGAATGCTTCGGATATTTGTGAATAGCCTCAGCAAGTTCTGTAATGAAGATTTTAGGTTTTACTGAATATGTTAACAGTTGGTTAATAATTATTGGTAACTGATAACTTAAATTTATGTAGGAACTAACTGTTTTTGCTTAAGAGGACCGTGACAAATACCACTTTGCTGCATTTTCCTACAACTGTATTGTATTTTTTAATGCTTAATTGGAACAAGTTAGCTGAAAGAATCTGTGTAATTACGAAATAAACGAGGGCAGCGATAGAAAGGATGAAAGGGACGTACGAGTCGATCCGGTACGAGTCTTTCGGCTTCCCTGTCCGGTGCCTTCTTCGTTCTCCCCACTTTCCTCAGCTGCAGTCTGTTCCCCGCTTGCAGGTGCCTCCGTTGCCGCGGCACTCTCCTTGGTGGATCCCTCGCTACCCTGCTTAGAGCCCATCTCCCCGGCTGTGTCTTCTCCAGAGACTTTGGTAGTGCCTTCCTGTGTGGCTCTGCTGCTTCCCTTGCGACTGCCCTTGCGACTCCCTCTAGAAGTCTCCTTCACGGCACTGCCCTTCGTAGTCGTGGCACCGGTCTCTTCGTTTTCTTCCGGCTGCTGTCCTTCGGTCTCTTCTTCCGGATGCTCCGTGGCTTCTGCTTCCGTTTCTTCATGTCCTTCCCCTTCAAGGAAAACACCAAATCAAATAGTGTTATCGTTACATCACGCAACTCATTTTGTGTTCTGAAAAAAGTAAGACGCCATCGCTGTCCCTCGACATGGAAGCCCGTTCAACCATAACCAACTAAGATATCAATTTTGTTGAAGAGTGTCCCCTCACACCAGGTTGGCGTGAATGCACCTATCAAAACAACTTAGTGCAATGACTACCAATCATTTGGACGTTACTGAATATTTGTAGAGCTTTTGCTGATCCTGAATTCTTTGAGTTCCAGTCAGCTAGGCATCGTCCAGCGTTGGGGAGTGAGTGCAATGATGTCACCTGGGCCCGATAGGGATCAGCGTGAGTGCGTCTAAAGTTAAGGATCTGTGCTATGATTATGCATATTTAGTTTCTTTTCCATACTTTTACTGATTTCTGAGGCAGAACCTAAGCTATGCAGCGATTTATTTCAGGACGTTTTCATTCTGCGCATGGAAAACTCAAAACATGATGCGTTATGAATACATTGAGGCTGACTGTTCTGGTATTAGGGGACTGGTGAAATAAATTTCAAGAGCATCTCACCTTTGGCGTGCTTGCTCTCTTTTGACGTGATTGAACTGCGAGCGCGGTGCTTGCCGGAGCTGCCTGTAGCATCTTCCTTCTCAGTGGATAAGCCTGTTCTGTGGTCACCAGCGTCGGCAGAGACAATGGACTTCTTGCTACCCTTTCTGGACCGGGACACTGACTTCTCCGGCGAGTCGTGGCTTTTACTGCCGCTTGTTCTCCTGCTAGACCTGCGCATTGAAACTCTACTAAACTGCGGTAGTAGCATCGTTATGGATGACTTCGGCCTCTACCGATGAAATAACATAGAGCAACCTTAAAAAATGAGTTGAACTGAACATCCTATTTTTCTTGAAGAATGGTGCAGTAATTAGGTGTTCAAATATGATGCACCGAAAAGGACAGCAAAATTTCTGAATGAGGAAGGAACAAGATATCAGGTGCAAGAATAAGGACGAAATGCAAAGCATCGTACATGTGCCCTGATCAGAGAACTTATTCATGTCGATCCTTGGTGCGGTGGGTGGCTGGGCCTTAGAAAAAATATTATGTATGGGATTTAAACTTCAATACCACGCAGTTGTCCATAGCGGAGGTGGTAACCGAGTGTGGAGAGCTATATATGACCTCCTGGGGTTCCTTAACTTGCAATCGTAGCCTGATAAACGAAAGCTTCCCAGCCCCTCCACGGTCCCTTGCCTTCGAAATACGACCACTAGGGTATGGAGTTGAACCGGTGACGTTGTTTTCGGGAGCATGCCATCCTAGCTACTGAGCCACCGTAATCACTACACATTGCATACGAGCCGATGCATGGGCTTGTAGCGGCAGCAGCATCGGCGTCGCACGAGGAATGACGTAGACGCTCGCGTGTACACGAGGCACGCGCGGCTGGCACGCTCCGACGGGCTAGCGTTCCGAAGGAGAATAATTTAAAAGAATGCTACGCTAAGCGACAGAGTGTTGGTTCTTCCTCTCCTGCGAGAGCCCGAATTTACCGGTCTACGTGGTCGCTCGTCGCCACAGTTTGGTGACCCGGACGTGATACTGCCATACGCTCCTGTGGTAGAGACGACCATGGACCAGACCAACGCTACGAGAGCTCAAGGCCAGAACCCTTCCGAGGAATGCGGTGAGCCCTCCTGTTCCGCCATCGCTGTTCGCCTCCCACAGTGCTGGGACCAGCATCCTTCGGCGTGGTTTCTTCAGGCCGAAGCGCAATTTCAAGTCGCTGGTATCCGCTCTCAAGCCTCGAAGTTCCATTACGCCGTGGCAGCGCTCTCTCCCTCCGCCATTGACGAGGTAGCAGATTTGTTGAACTCCCCATTGTCTGCCGCCGCTTATGACGATCTCAAGGCAGCACTGCTACAGCGCACAGCATCTTCACAGCGTTATCGCATTCAGCAGCTTCTGTCCGCTGAAGAACTCGCCGACCGACGCCCTAGTCAACTTCGTCGAATGAGCCAGCTTCTCGGAAAGAACGAGAGATCCATCGACGACACGCTGTTGCGCGAACTCTTTTTGCAACGACTCCCGGCTAACGTGCAGATGGTCCTGGCGACTGCCTCTACCATGCACCTTACCGGACTTGCCGCTTTGGCCGACAAAGTCATGGAAGTAGCCACCCCAACGATCGCAGCCACGTCACCGTCTCCGGGTGACAATACAACCACTCTGCAAACTCTTCCCTGCTCTTCCGCAGTGCAATCTCCGCTCGACTCCTTGTGTGAGCGCCTGGAACGCATCATCTGTGGAGCGGGACATCGCCGCGCGTTTCGTCGCCCACGCAGCCGTAGTTCCAGCAGATCAAGACGCACGGGCACCCAAAATGAAACCTCAACTACAGCGCCTGGCGTTTGCTACTACCACCGCCATTTTGGAAACGACGCTCGTCACTGTCGGCGTCCCTGCGCTTGGCAGGGGAAACAGGCCGGCCGACCTCTAACGGCGACGAGTGGTCCGGCCCAACACACAAGTCGCCTTTTCTACGTGACGGAAGGAGTTACGGGACAACGATTCTTAGTCGACACAGGTGCTGACGTCAGCATTCTCCCCGCCCAGCGCTCCGACCGAAAAGCGACTCCTGTGTCGTTTTTGCAAGCCGTCAACGGCACCAGGATTCCAGTTTTCTCGTCACGCTCCGTCATGCTAAACCTTGGCCTTCGACGAGCGCTCCGCTGGATTTTCCTGGTTGCAGAAGTCCGTCATGCAGTCATTGGAGCAGACTTCTTGCATAACTACGGACTCCTTGTGGACATCCAACGACGCCGTCTTATCGACTCCGTTACCCAGCTATCCGTTCCCGGCGTCCCATCATCAGGCACATCGCCCATAGCGCCAATTTTTGCCATGTTGGACGAACCTTTCGCCGCGCACCTACGCGAGTTTCCCACTTTGACGCGCCTGCCGGACTGGACGCAACCGGTACAACATGACGTGTGCCATCACATCGTCACCTCCGGCCCACCGGTCTACTTCCGACCCCGGCGTTTGGCCCCGGAGAAACTCAAGATCGCTCGCGCGGAGTTCGAACACATGCTACAACTTGGCATCATCCGCCCTTCCTCCAGTAACTGGGCATCACCCCTTCACGTGGTTCCTAAGAAGACGGGAGACTGGCGCCCATGCGGCGATTACCGGGCACTAAACAACGTCACAGTTCCTGATCGCTACCCTCTACCGAACATTCAGGACTTCACGGTAGCGTTGCACGGTGCGACGATCTTTTCGGAGATCGATCTCGTTCGCGCCTACCATCAACTACCGGTCGCTGAAGAAGACATTCCCAAGACCGCCATCACCACACCCTTCGGTCTTTTCGAATTTCTCCGCATGCCTTTCGGTTTACGGAACGCGGGCCAATCCTTTCAGCGTTTCATCGATTCTGTCACTCCAGGTTTGCCTTTCGTTTTTGCCTTCATTGACGACCTTCACGTCGCAAGCTCTTCGGCAGAAGAACATCTTCACCACTTGCGGTTGTTGTTTTCACCCCTTGCCAGCAAAGGAATTTTCATCAACACCGCCAAGAGTGAATTCGGTCAACCCTAACTCGAGTTCCTCGGTCATATCGTCGACGCTAACGGCATTCGACCACGGCCGTCCAAGATTCGCGTCATCGAAAACCTTCCTCGACCGACCACACTCACCAAGCTTGGCCAATTTCTTGGTTTCTTCAATTTCTACCGCCGATTCATTCCCGAGTGCGCACGACTTATGGCTCCGCTAGACGCTCTCCTGGTAAACAAACGCAAACAAGTGCTTCAGTGGACTGAAGAGGCCACCGACGCTTTTACAAGAGTCAAGTCTGCCCTCGCCGACGCCACGCTGCTTAGACACCCAAAGCCAGACGCACCCACTGCCATCATGGCCGACGCTTCAAACACCGCCGTTGGTGCCGTTCTGCAACAAGTCATCGACAATGCGTGGCATCCACTCGCTTTTTTCTCGAAGAAACTGAAGCCTGCGCAGTCCCGCTACGGCGTTTTCGGCCGTGAATTACTCGCTGTTTACCTGGCTATCAAGCATTTTCGCCATTTCCTACATCTCCGAGTTTACAATAACGTTCCGCCACATTAAGGGCACCGACAACGTTCCAGCTGACGTTCTGAGTCGTCTCAATGTCGTTTCCACGTTGACATCGGAACCTTTCATCATCGAGGCCGACTTACTCGCCAGTCAACAGCGTGACGACACTGAACTTCGTACACTCCGGAATTCGTCAACGTCCCTGAAATTGGAAGACGTCGTTGTGACCCCAGATGGTACGTCTATCGTCTGCGACACTTCTAATGACACACCTAGACCATACATTCCGGCATCCCATCGCAGACGTCTATTCGAAACCGTGCACAACCTGCCGCACCCTGGCATACGCGCGACACAGAAGCTTCTTTCCAGTCGTTTCGTTTGGCCTCGGCTAAACGCGCATGTTCGCGATTGGGTTCGCTGCTCTTTGTCCTGTCAACGTTCGAAGATCCAGCGTCACCCCATTCCGCCTGCCAAGTCTTTTCTTCCACCGGATGCTCGTTTTGACACCGTACACCTGGACCTCGTCGGCCCTCTTCCACCTTCGCAAGGTTACTGCTACATACTGACATGCATCGACCGTTATACACGGTGGCCAGAAGCTACACCTATATCCGACATATCAGCGCCCACAGTTGCAGCAGCTTTCATGTCTACGTGGATAGCAAGGTTCGGCTGCCCCTCCACAATAATCACAGATCGCGGCCGGCAGTTTGACTCAGCACTCTTCAACGAGCTACTCCAACTACTCGGAACGACACGTTTTCGCACAACTGCTTACCACCCGCAGTCCAATGGACTAGTTGAACGTTTTCACCGGCATCTCAAGGCCTCCCTTATGGCACATGAATCACCGGAGAAGTGGGTCCTGCATTTGCCCCTCGTCTTACTTGGCATCAGAGCCGCACTCTAGAGTGACCTAGGTTGCTCTTGTGCTCAGCTAGTCTACGGCACTCACCTACGCCTTCCGTGCGATTTCTTCGTCGCCACCCCCCAAACGCCCATGCCATCACCTGGCGACTACGTTGCCGAACTGCAAGCTTTCTTCAGCCAGATGCGCCCCGTGCCTACACTTTCACACGAAGCAAGGTCTCCGTACCTTTCTCCCGCACTCAGCTCTGCTACCCACGTTTTCGTGCGTAACTGTGCCGTGCGGAAGCCTTTGCAACCACACTACTCCGGGCCATATTGTGTTCTAGAGCGTCGTCCGACGACGTTTGTTGTCAATGTCAACGGACGATCAGACACAATTGCCCTGGAACGTCTCAAACCCGCCTACATCGAAGCACCCGCGCCATCAGCTCCATCAGTATGCGACGCGACCCTGCTGCATCCTTCGCCGCCGCCAGTGCACGTGACACCGAGGACCAACGCCAAGACACGCCGCGTCACGTGGACTTTCCATCGTTCGTCGAACTTTCCTCCTCTCTATGGGGGGAGCCCTCTGTAGCGGCAGCAGCATCGGCATCGCACGTGGAATGACGTAGACGTTCGCGTCTACACGAGGCACGAGCGGCTGGCACGCTCCGACGGGCTAGCGTTCCGAAGGAGATTAATTTAAAAGAATGCTACGCTAAGCGACGGAGTGTTGGTTCTTCCTCTCCTGCGAGAACCCGAATTTACCGGTCTACGTGGTCGCTCGTCGCCACAAGCTAAACAGGGGTCACAGGTCGCCGCAAGGTGCAAACAAAAGTTCAGCCATTATTGGGCTTCGTTACCGCATTAGTGAATTAGCTGTTCTTTCCAAAGCAACTACAGCTCTATCGGCATCACCACAGAGTCAAATTTTTCTAATTGTACGGTGACACAATATGACTTATCACTTTTCACGTTAATACTGTAGCGGGGAACGAATATATGCATTGTTGTTGAACATTTGTTTTACTCCTCATGTTATTACACCAACAACACTTCACTGGATACCCGTTCGATATTCTGAGACGAGACAGCCGTACTTTTCATGGCCACCAGTGCGTTCCTCTTCATCGCCTTCGTTTTCCTCTTCCTCGGGAGCTTCAGTCTGTTCTTCAACGGTCTCTTCCTCACTAAAGGCATCAAAAGGAAAAACCATCTCTCATTAGCTTTCATGGCAGTCGCTTTGAAAAAAAATGCTAATTTATGTTGTACTCGGATAGGGTGCTGAAGAAAAAGGAGCGCCGGATACGCGATAAACCAGCTCATTTGGTTCATAGTGTAAATAAATTCAAATAGGCATTGCGTCCACCACACCCATACTACAGGATTTCACAAATAATATTTCGCATTTTGTACATTTGAATTTTTGGAATTTCCAGTAGACATAATTGTTACAAAATATTCACGTGCACTATTAAGTAAACGCGCGAAAAATTGCTCCAGAAATCATGAAAGATGACTGCCAAAGTAAACGAAGAGCCCCCTACATAGAGTGCAGAAACGAAATTGACACAACACAATAGCATTTCCAACGAATACTGTCGACTTCGCTAACCGGTGGCTCTGATTATCGCCTACAAAGTTTGGTAGGTGGCTTGACAGAGTGAGAAAGGTGACAGCGCTGTGACAATGATTGAACGGCGCCGATGGAGGTGATTACGATGAGACAGTGACGGCAGCGTCACCAAAATGCCATGACGAATTGGAATCATGGCAGCGTGTCGACGACGGAGGCATGGCACTAAAGGAACGGTGACAGCGTGATGACAATGGTGGGACAAAGACAACGCACCTGCCCTTTCTGCTTAATTTGCTTTATACACGCAGGTCACGTACTCTTCCGACAATTCGCTTTACAATACCTTTAAATTGTGCGATGATGTTTTGACACGGGAAGACTACACAGCGCATCTTGGCAAGTCACGTGCAGCGGACTTCGGCAACAAACGCGGCTCGCAACGATTTGTCCAGGCTGTGAGTAACCGCGGCACAGCGGCAGAACCGACGGAAGTTCTGAAACCTTCAAAAGTGACGAAGTGTTCCCGAGGCAGCCGAAGCTCAGGCATGCAGTAGCTCCTTGCAGCAGGGTTACAGCTGCAAGACTCCTTAGTCATTCGAAATATCGAATGCCCCTCGACATGTGTTCATCCACGCCGCGTCATCGGCTCGGCTTGTGCGCACCGCCCTGTCCATCCGCGTTCTCTGAATTAGCGGGAACGTAGATGTAAAAGCTTATTCGAGATTTATATCATGAAAAACGAGTTTTGCGCCAAAAAACCACAAACACAACAAAGGAGACGACACGGGCGCTTACTTCAACTCTAGTTTTAAACAAGCAATGGACTGTTTCTAGAGAGGCAATGATAAACAGTATTTTAGATGACTTTACAAAACTCGCAAAAGGGCTATCGTTTACCCATGAACTGCCGGTGAACGGCATGCTTCAATTTTTTGATGTACAGTTAAAGTTTGTAGATGGTCATATTTGCTTGGCTATTCGCTCCTCGAGCGCAAAAAGGACTCCTGCCGTATAATTCCGCCCACGAGAAAGTAGTAAAAAGAGGCATCGCAAACTACTGTCTGGTGTTGTCGCTCCCGAAATCGAATGTGCATGAGATGCAAGCTAGCTTTGACAACAAATTGGACACGCTGGTTGCATCTGGGTTCCCTGAGTTGGTCTCGGTCCCTGTGGCAGAAACCCGTGTGAAGAAGATAACAGCTGGTGTCAGCAGGAAAGAATCGGTGAGCAAGGAATGGCCTGTGGTAGTTCTCTACATCCACACAGGGTTTCGCACTGCCTGAAAAAAGTGGCCAACCAACACAACGCACAGATAGTGTTTTCAGCTACCAAAATCTAGCTCAGCTTAGCCGACCCATATTGTCACGTGGTGGTGATGTTAAGAACACAGTAGCAATACTGTGATAGACAAAACTAACTTTTATTGGGCGAACCTGTGCCCACAAAACAGGCTACACTTATAGCACAACGATAGCGGCGAACACGGTCGGCGATCGTCGAAAATCTGATCAGCGGTTCAAGCGCGTCGGCTTTTATACACAATCGTCGAATGTTCCAGACTAATCGTTGGGACCCGCGTGCCTTCCATAAAGTTCTACATCATTCGCGTCAGGCGAATAAATCAGATAACACGAGGTTCCGCAACAACAGACTGCGGATAGAAGCTTTCCAGAAACTTCGGATACATGCAAGCGCGTCCCGCGCTGTGCGATAAGATTTGTTAGGAGGTGAAACCTGGTCGCCCGATAAATATAAATACACGTGTCAATACCCCCCTCTTAAAAAGCATCGTCCCGATGCTACAAAGAGAGCGAAGCACAAAGGGACACTTATTAACATAAGTAACAAAACAACGAAAAGAAATAAA
This sequence comes from Dermacentor albipictus, assembly GCF_038994185.2. Taxonomy (NCBI): domain Eukaryota; kingdom Metazoa; phylum Arthropoda; class Arachnida; order Ixodida; family Ixodidae; genus Dermacentor; species Dermacentor albipictus. The sequence goes on along the minus strand of NC_091825.1, from coordinate 22,682,781 downwards.
GACCAAAGGTCAGTTACGCGAAGTCCCAAAGTTCGTCAACGCTGGTGGTACGGCTTGAGCCGCACAACGTGGACAATTTCAGGTCATGAGCGGCGCCGCTGTGACAGCGAAATGCCGTCTGGCACGACCTCGTAGTCCAGTGCACCAATACGTCGGATGATCTTGTACGGTCCAAAATAGCGACGCAAAAGCTTCTCGCTCAGTCCTCGTCGGCGTATAGGGGTCCAAACCCAAACACGGTCACCGGGCTGGTACTCGACAAAGCGTCGTCGGAGGTTGTAGTGTCGGCTGTCGGTCCTCTGCTCGTTCTTGATCCGCAGGCGGGCGAGCTGTCGGGCTTCTTCGGCGCGCTGGAGATAGCTAGCGACGTCGAGATTTTCCTCGTCAGTGATGTGGGGCAGCATGGCGTCGAGCGTCGTCGTCGGATTCCTGCCGTAAACCAGCTTAAACGGCGTGATCTGTGTTGTTTCTTGCACCGCCGTGTTGTAAGCGAATGTTACGTACGGCAGGACGGCATCCCACGTCTTGTGTTCGACGTCCACGTACATCGCTAGCATGTCGGCGAGGGTCTTATTCCACCGCTCCGTAAGACCATTCGTCTGCGGGTGGTAGGCCGTTGTCCTCCTGTGCCTTGTCTGACTGTAGTTCAGAATGGCTTGGGTGAGCTCCGCTGTGAAGGCCGTTCCTCTGTCGGTGATGAGGACTTCTGGGGCACCATGTCGCAGCAGTATGTTTTCGACAAAGAATTTCGACACTTCGGCTGCGCTACCTTTCGGCAGTGCTTTAGTTTCAGCGAAGCGGGTGAGGTAGTCCGTCGCCACGACGATCCACTTATTACCGGTTGTTGACGTCGGAAAGGGCCCCAACAAGTCCATCCCGATCTGCTGGAATGGTCGGCAAGGAGGCTCGATTGGCTGTAATAATCCGGCTGGCCTTGTCGGCGGTGTCTTCCGTCGCTGACAGTCTCGGCATGTTCTGACATAACGGGCGACGTCGGCGGTCAGGTGCGGCCAATAATACTTTTCTTGTATCCTTGATAGTGTCCGGGAAAATCCTAGGTGTCCAGCGGTCGGATCGTCATGTAGGGCGTGTAATACTTCTGGACGAAGTCCTGACGGGACAACAAGAAGGTGGTTGGCGCGGACTGGGGAGAAGTTCTTCTTCACGAGTAGATTGTTTTGAAGCGTGAAGGAAGATAATCCGCGCTTAAATGCCCTGGGGACAACGTCGGTGTGCCCTTCCAAATATTCAACGAGGCCTTTTAGCTCCGCGTCTGGCCGTTGCTGTGCAGGGAAGTCTTCCGCGCTTATCATTCCGAGGAAGGCGTCGTCATTCTCGTCGTCTTGCGGCGGCGGGTCAATGGGGGCGCGTGATAGGCAATCGGCATGGGAGTGTTTTCGTCCGGACTTGTAGGTGACAGTGATGTCGTATTCTTGTAGTCTGAGGCTCCACCGCGCGAGTCGTCCTGAAGGATCCTTTATATTCGCTAGCCAACACAACGCGTGATGGTCACTGACGACTTTGAATGGCCTGCCATAAAGATAAGGGCGAAGTATAGCTGTAGCCCAAACGATGGCGAGGCATTCCTTTTCGGTCTTAGAATAGTTGCCTTCCGCTTTTGACAGCGACCGGCTAGCGTAAGCTATCACCTGTTCGACTCCGTTTCTCCTCTGGACTAGAACGGCACCGAGGCCTAGGCTACTGGCGTCAGTATGGATTTCTGTATCGGCGTACTCGTGGAAGTGTGCAAGTACCGGCGGCGACTGCATGCGTCGCTTGAGTTCTTCAAATGCGTGGGCCTGCGGTGTTTCCCACTTGAACTCGATATCACATTTCGTTAGATGTGTTAGCGGCTCCGCGATGCGTGAAAAGTCCTTGACAAAGCGCCTATAGTAGGCACACATGCCAAGGAACCTACGCACTGCCTTCTTGTTAATGGGTTGCGGGAACTGTGCGATTGCAGCTGTCTTTTGCGGGTCTGGACGGACACCAGATTTGCTGATTACGTGGCCTAGGAACAGAAGCTCATCGTAAGCGAAGCGGCATTTTTCCGTCTTCAGAGTAAGCCCTGACGACTTGATGGCTTCTAGTACTGTCGCAAGCCGCTTGAGGTGGTCGTCGAAATTCCCGGTGAAGACGACGACGTCATCCAAGTAAACGAGACAGGTCTGCCACTTCAGTCCTGCTAAAACTGTGTCCATGACGCGCTGGAACGTTGCAGGCGCCGAACACAGTCCGAATGGCATAACCTTGAACTCGTAGAGGCCGTCTGGCGTGATGAAGGCGGTCTTTTCGCGATCCCTTTCGTCGACCTCTATTTGCCAGTAGCCAGACTTGAGGTCCATCGATGAGAAGTATTTAGCATTGCAGAGCCGCTCCAATGCGTCGTCTATCCGTGGGAGGGGGTATACGTCTTTCTTCGTGATTTTGTTCAATCGACGATAATCGACGCAGAAACGTAGGGTTCCGTCCTTTTTCTTCACTAAAACAACTGGAGACGCCCACGGGCTTTTCGACGGCTGGATGATGTCGTCGCGCAGCATTTCGTCGACTTGGTGTCTTATAGCTTCGCGTTCTCGCGTCGAAACTCGGTAAGGGCTCTGGTGGAGTGGTCGAGCGCACTCTTCGGTTATTATGCGATGCTTTGCGACTGGGGTTTGTCGAATCCTCGATGACGTCGAAAAGCAGTCTTTGTATCGTCGAAGCAGACTTCTGAGCTGTTGCTTCTTAATCACGGGGAGACATGGATTTATGTCGAAGTCTGGCTCGGGAACTACGGTCGTCGGGGTAGATGCAACAGAATCCGAGAGGACAAACGCATCGCTGGTTTCCTGAATTTCCTCGATGTATGCGATCTTCGTGCCCTTGTTGATGTGCTTGAACTCCTGGCTGAAGTTTGTCAGCAACACCTTCGTGCTTCCTCCGTGCAGTCGAGCGATCCCTCTTGCGACGCAAATTTCACGGTCGAGCAGCAGACGTTGGTCGCCTTCGATGACGCCTTCTACGTCAACGGGTGTTTCGGGGCCGACCGAAATGACAATGCTGGAGCGAGGCGGGATGCTCACTTTATCTTCGAGCACCCTCAAGGCGTGGTGACTACGAGGGCTCTCCGGCGGTATCGCTTGATCTTCCGACAGCGTTATTGACTTCGACTTCAGGTCAAGGATTGCGCCGTGTTGGTTCAGGAAGTCCATGCCGAGAATGACGTCTCGTGAACACTGTTGGAGGATAACGAAGGTGGCAGGATAAGTCCGGTCATGAACGGTAATTCTTGCCGTGCAGACTCCAGACGGCGTGATGAGGTGTCCTCCAGCGGTTCGAATTTGAGGGCCTTCCCACGTAGTCTTAACTTTCTTCAACTGGGCGGCGATGTGTCCACTCATGACGGAGTAATCAGCCCCTGTGTCGACTAAGGCAGTGACTGCGTGGCCGTCGAGAAGCACGTCGAGGTCGGTGGTTCTTTGTCTGGCGTTGCAGTTAGGTCGTGGCGTCGGATCACGGCTGCGTCGTGTTGAACTGAAGTTGGAACGTCGCGTCGTCAAGTCGTCGTTCATTGGTGTAGTCTTGCCTTCGTGACTTCGTCGGGACGGCGGCCTGTCGTTGTTATGTCGTCGAGATCGTTTCTTCGTCGTCTTCGTCGGCGGCGGAGGATCTTCGTCAGTTCGAGGAACAGCAACCGCACCTCCATCGGTTGCTGCTTTTAGTTTTCCGGATATGGGCTCGCGGAGCGGCCCCGTGCTGGGCCAGTGTATGGTCGGCGCTGCGGCGACAGGTAGCGGCCTGGTGATGGTGAACGGGAAGGTTGTCGAGGGCGCCATTGAGTGGCGGCGAGGCAGTCGGCGATATCGCGAGGCCGCGTGTGGCCGCGGCGTGTGGCCGCGGCGCGTTAACGGCGAAACCTCGCAGTCCCATCTCCCGGTATGGGCATCGGCGGTAGACGTGACCCGCTTCTCCGCAGTGGTAGCAGAGCGGGCGGTGGTCAGGAGCACGCCAGATGTCCGTCTTCCTCGCGTAGGTGCGCTGGGCGACGGGTGGTCGCGCTGGCGGCGGCGGCGGCGGACGACGAAACTGTGGCGTGACAGGGCCCTGGCGCGGTCGCGGAGGGGGTCCTTGACGGCGTGCGACGGCGGCGTAGGTCATCGCTTGCGGCTCACGCTGCGGCGATTCAGGGGCTACTCCAAGTTCTTGGAGCTCCTCACGCACGGCGTCGGCAATCGAAGCCACTTGAGGCTGTGATGTTGGGGACAGCTTTTGTAGCTCCTCCCGCACGACAGCTCGGATGGTCTCGCGTAGGTCGTCGGCGGCCAGTGTCTGAACTCCGGCGTTGTTCGTCGAGGTCGTGCGGCGGTCGAATTGCCGGTTTCGCATCTCGAGTGTCTTCTCGATGCTGGTGGCCTCGTGAAGAAACTCGTCGACGGTCTTCGGTGGGCTTCGTACCATTCCGGCAAAAAGTTCCTCCTTCACACCACGCATCAGCAGGCGGACTTTCTTCTCCTCGGGCATTTCAGGGTCGGCGTGGCGGAAGAGACGGCTCATTTCTTCCGTGTAGATCGCGGTCGTCTCATTAGGTAGCTGCACCCGGGTTTCCAATAGCGCTTGGGCTCGTTCTCGGCGTACGACGCTTGCGAATGTTTGCAGGAAGCCGCTTCGGAAAAGTTCCCAGGTCGTTAGGGTGGCTTCTCGGTTCTCGAACCACGTCCTGGCCGCGTCTCCCAATGCGAAGAAGACATATCGCAGTTTGTCGTCGCTGTTCCAGTTGTTAAACGTAGCGACTCTCTGGTACGTCTCAAGCCAGCATTCCGGGTCCTCGAAAGTTGAACCACGGAACGTCGGAGGCTCCCTGGGCTGCTGTAGCACGATGGGCGATGCCGGGGCTGCCATTGGGGTGGACTTGGTGGCAATCTTTCTGGTCGTCTGAGGCAAAATTCCGTGCTCCGGGGGCAGTTGTTGAAGACGGTGGCTTGCTCGATGGTCCGGGACTGCGTTGGGGTTGTCTTTGCGTTCCGGGCTTGGATCACGGCTTGTCGGGGGCATCCGGTACATGGACCAAAAGCACCTCCACCAGATGTCACGTGGTGGTGACGTTAAAACACAGTAGTAATACTGTGATAGACAAAACTAACTTTTATTGGGCGAACCTGTGCCCACAAAACAGGCTACACGTATAGCACAACGATAGCGGCGAACACGGTCGGCGATCGTCGAAAATCTGATCAGCGGTTCAAGCGCGTCGGCTTTTATACACAATCGTCGAATGTTCCAGACTAATCGTTGGGACCCGCGTGCCTTCCATAAAGTTCTACATCATTCGCGTCAGGCGAATAAATCAGATAACACAACGTTCGGCAACAACAGACTGCGGATAGAAGCATCGATAACTTTCCAGAAACTTCGGATACATGCAAGCGCGTCCCGCGCTGTGCGATAAGATTTGTTAGGAGGTGAAACCTGGTCGCCCGATAAATATAAATACACGTGTCAATATGTTGCGAAGGCCAGAAGGTCGGCTGTCAGAAAAGACTTAGGCAACCTTTCATAAAGTGTGCCACAAACGTCGTTTATGAAATTATCCTGTCCTGCGGAAAAAGTTATATTGGGCAGACGAGCGTTGCGAGAATTACCGATTTAGAGAACATGCAAAAAATATATAAAATACTGGTGGTAAATGGCTAGTATGACAGTGCAGGGCTTGTACCAATTGCATTTCACTGTTTCGAGTTGTAAGGGTTTTGGGCACAGGCAGGCAGCAAACGGGCACGTGAAACGTTGGACGCTTTGTACATTAGCAAAACTGGTCCAACTTTTGTCAGTGACGCATGTATTTTTCTGTATGAGGGCGAGCAGATATATATTCCATGCTTACTCAGAGAACTTTTTTTTTACACGAATTCACTTGATGCCTTGTACGCGTGCGCATGAACTTGGGGTCTGGGAAGGCTATATATGTACGATTCTTTTAAGCTCATTAAACAGTTGAAGCAAACGCTAGTGTTTTCTCCTTTCTCGCGTGTGGCTTTGGGGCAAAAGTCGTCTATTATATCGGATAACCATATAGCCCAGCAGTTCGCTATTCTAAAGTATATCATAAGCGACGTTTACTTGCGGGAACGTAGAAGCTAAAGCTTATTCAAGCTGCATATCATAGGCCACGTTTACATGAACGTAACAGTGGGGCATCGTGTTACCTATACATATAATATTAGTTTATTGCAGCCTGTTTAGCCAACCTCAGGGGAGAACGCCTCTGTAATGGTAGAATACATTCGAACAGCCGCTTACAAGCCCTGAGCTATAAAGTGGCGCGGCTTACACTCGGCTAATCGAAATTGAGTGCTTTGAAGAATATCGCCTGGTTTATTAAGAGTGCCACGCTCGAGTTCAGAGCACTCGAAGGCTCTGTGCTGGAGCCTTAGTAGGCTGTGCTGTCTAACCCTGAAGTCGACGATCAGCTCCAATTAGCAGAGCGAGCTCGCCATGCAGCACAAGCCTCTGGCCTCCTGAACTAGACGTGCCAACTATGAAGACTGCCAGAAGCGTCACCTTGCTTTCAAATAATAAAAGGTATTTAATCAATCAATCAATCAATCAATCAATCAACCAATCGATCAATCAATACTCTTTTAGATTTTTATCCAAACCATTGCTGCAGAGAGCTCTCCACATGCCAGTTCAAGTACTCCCATGAGGTACTCTGCCAAGCGCCTCATCGCTAACGCCCCTAGGCATTACTCATCGCATCGCCGTTAGAGGAGCGCCAGCAACGCTTGGCGCATGGCGATACATGGCGTGTCTCCCGTGCACGCGCGCGCGCGCGCCTGAGTTCCCCCGTCCGATGAAAAGTCACGGTGCGGTTCCTTGTCTCCGGGGCGCATGAAAGTGTGTTCAGTGTGGAGACGCGGTTCATGGTTTAATAGGCGCTTGTTAACTCTCCTTGCAAATTGCGTGAAAATACTTTAGTATTCAGTTTCCCGGCACAAGTTTGCACACAATAAACCAGTTTCTTTAGTGTGCCTCATTGAAGAGTGCTGCATTTCTGCTGGAGTTGCGTGGTATGATGGGAAGTCCCCAGTTCGTAAGAGAGCAGAGTCCTGACCCTCAGCGTCTGGAACCCTGAGAACTCACTCCAGTACACCAGTGCACAAGACGCCGCCTCCTATGAGACCCGCCCGAGTTCGGACTGCTTCCTGTTGCTGCATCAGTGCAGGCAGCAGTTACCAGCGACGGTGCAACCATGACCAACCCACTAGCATCGTCGCAGCTCATCACGTACCCACCGCGCACGCCCATGTCCTTCCACGGCGATACGTTCGAAGATGTGGATGGCTGGTTGGCATACTTCGAGCGAGTCGCAGATTTCAACGACTGGGAAGAGGCACGGAAGCTTCGCAACGTGTACTTCGTGTTAGAAGAGTAAGCGAGAACATGGTACGTGAAATATGAAGCGGCGCTCTCTTCAAGGGAAGAATTTCGGGGACAGTTGCTTCCCACGTATGCCAGCACTGATCGGCAAGGGAAGGCAGATCACGCTATCCTAGCCAGAAACCAGCGCACTAACGAGACTGTCGGCATGTATATTGAGGACATGTCCCGCCATTTCAAGCGCGCTGATCTAAACATGACCGAACAGAAGAAATAACGCCATCTGATTCGTGGCGTGAAGCAGGAGCTGTTTGTAGGACTGGTTCGCAGCCGACCACACAGTGTTGCTGAGTTTTGCACCGAAGCGACGACCATAGAGAAGGCGCTGCAGCAGCGTGCCCGTAACTACAATCGTGATGTCAACAGCGCACCAGCCGGCCTCCTGTCAGATGGCCCAGGTAGTAAGCCTGAAGCGCTAAGAGAACTGTTGCGATCAATCGCAAAGGAGGAGCTTCGAAATCTGCAGCAACCGGAAGCCACGTCGCCAGCTTGAACTCTGGCCGCCGTCATTTGGTAAGAAGTTCGGCACGCCATTCTGCACCCAGGACTTGAGGCGCCGCCTGTGCATCTTGAACAACCACCACCGGTTCGTCGGCGACCGACGTACGCTGATATGTTATGCAAAGCCAACCGGGCATAGTGCTCCATTCGCGAACCCCAGCAGCCGCCAGCCGTCTCTGCGCAGTGGACACTTACTAGCAGAGCTGAAGCAATGAAAAAGTGACGGGTGGCGTGCACCCGAAAGGACGCCACTCTATTTCCACTGCGGAGAAGCTGGACTCCTTTACATAATGTGCCCATATCGCAGAGCAGGCCTTCGCGGCTTTACGATAAAATACCTGGTCCCCGTATTGGTGAAAGGCCCATCGGAATTCAGGACTACTTGTCCAGACGACAGGACCAGGCTGCTATATACGAACACCAGCCATGATCATCAGCGTCGACGCACTAACGATCACTGAGCCAACGTCAGGAAAATTGAAGCGAGCGACCTCTCGAGGCGAGGCCGCTGCAGTTTGAAAAAGCCAAGATCCTTCGTCAAGTTTATCAAACAGCAGTGACGAACGGAAAGGGATGAATAGGAAAAGTGAAGAGAGAATTTCTTCAGACTTGCGTATTACCGCAGACGTTCGCTAATCGAGAGCATTAGTTGACACAGGTGCTGATTATTCTGTCGTAAGATATACACTCACCAAGGAACTGAAAAGAAGGTTTGATGCCATGGAGTGAACCCCAGATACGCACGGCTGGTAGGCACCTCATTAGGCCTCTGGGTAAATGTATAGCGAAAATCAGAATTCGAAGTTTTTCTTACGTCGCTGATTTTGTCATACTACCAGAATGTTCGAAGGCTGTAATCCTCGGAATGGACTTCCTTCTAGCAAATGGTGCCATAATTAACCTGCAGAATTATAGTGTATAATTTTCTACGAAGCAGGCAATAGACATGCAAGAGTCGGAGGAGACAAAGCACGTCGTCTCGCGGCTTACCGATGATGACAAAACCGTGGCACCACGATGCAGAGTGCTGGTTCGCGTAAGAAACGAAGCATTCAACGACTCAGAAGGTATAGCGGTCGCGAACATCTAGCTACTGTTGGAAAAAGGTATATGCGTCGCGGGAGGAATTGTCTAACTACGCGATGGGTGTGCAGATGTATTGCCGATGAATTTCAGAAGTGAATTTTAGCATACCGCAAAGAACATAGTCATCGCCCTCCTGCGCAGCGTTACTGCAGTCACAGATGTATGTTGCTTAGCGTCAAGGTCGCCTGCTATGGAAAGTACGCATGACGTCGTAACATCAGTTGCGATCAACCCAAGTCGGTCGCCAGCACAGAAAGAGATGATGGCGAACCTTGTAAATGACTTCGCAGAATTCTTCTCCACCTCGTCAAAAGTAAGGTGCACACCGATCGGTTAACACCGTATAATAACAGACGAAGCGACCAGGCCAGTATACCAACAACCGTACCGAATATCACCGGTTGAACGAGAGTTCATAAAGAGTCAGGTGCAAGAGATGCTTGAGGACGATGTCATTCAGTCATCAAATAGCCCGTGGGCGTCGCCTGTAGTCCTAGTGAGAAAAGAGGACAATACATTCAGAGCCTGCGTTGACTACCGGAAATTGGACAGCGGGACCAAGTCTGATGTATACTCCCTGCCACGCACTGATGGCACCTTGGATCGACTACGAGATGCAATGCTTTTTTTTCATTAGAACTCGAGAACGGGTATTGTCAAATTGAAGAAGATGAAAGAGACCATGAAAAAATTGCTTTCATAAACCAAGACGGCCTGTGTGAGTTCAAACCGCTTGTATTCGGCCTCTGTCGTGCGCCGGTGACATGCCAGCGCACGATGGACAATGTCCTCTTGGGTCTGAAATGGCAATCATGCTTAGTTTACCTAGACGACGTAGTTGTATTTTTCGCAACATTGGACCAGCATGCACAGAGGCTGCACTAGCGCTCGAAGCTAACCGCTCAGCAGGCCTGGCCTTTAAACCGGAAAAGTGCCAGTTTGGATTCCAAAAACTTCGTTTCCTGGGTCACGTAATTAGCACGAAAGGTATTGTCCAGATCCCGACAAGACTGGTGCCGTGGCGCGATTTGCAAAGCCGACAAAGAAGTAGAGAATACGGCAGTTTCTGGCACTGTGCGCTTATTACAGTCCATTTGTAGAAAACTTCTCAAACATTGCCCAACCTCTAACGAGACTTACTAAAGAAGACGTGGCCTTAATGTGGCATACTAAACAAATAGGTATATTCATTGAATTAAAAGATCGATTGCAAGCCCTACCAACCCTCGCCCATTTAGACGAGACAGCGGACACAGAAGGCCATACAGATGCAAGAAATCTTCGTCTCGGCGCAGTTCTAGCTCAGCGGCAAAATGCGGAAGAGAAACTCATAGCGTATGCTAGCCGAACTCTCTCGAAAGCTGAAACAAATTACTCTGCGACAGAAAAGGAGTGTTTCGCTGTCACATGGGCTATCAGCGAGTTCGAAACATCACTCTACGGTAGGCCGTTCCATGCTGTCAGCGATCACCATTCTATTTGCTGGATGGTAAGCCCAAATGTTCAGATTCCAATGGCGGCCTCTCCGGTCCCAGGAATTCTTAGCACCCTCTGCTGCGTCATAAGTCTGACCGCCCCAGTGGTCAGTTGCTTCACAGCTGCTAGGTAATCTGAACCTGGCAACGTTAAACGCTAGAGCATTATCTAGTTGGGCGAGTCTAACACTGCTATTGGAGGAATTAGAGGGCAGTAAATCGGATATAATATGGCTCAGTGAAGTTAGGAGGACAAAAGAAACATATACAGTGCTAAAAGCGGCCACGTCCTGTGATACCGGGGCCTAGTGGAGAGACGAGAACTAAGAGTCCGATCCCTGGTTAATAAGGATATAGCTGGTAACATACAGGAATTCAATAAAATTAATGAGGGGTGGCAGGTCTCCTTGAGAAGCTTAATAAGAGGTACAAATTGAAAATTGTACAGGTCTACACCCCTACATCCAGTAATCATGACCAGGACGTCCAAAACTTCTATGAAGACTTGGAATCGGCGATGGGTAAAGTCAAAACAAAATACACTATACTGATGGCCGACTTCAATGCCAGGGTAGGCAAGAAGCAGGCTAGAGACAAGTCAGTGGGGGAATTCAGCATAGGTACTAGGAATAGCACGGGAGAGTTGTCAGTAGCGATTGCAGAACAGAATACTATGCGGATAATGAATACCTTCTTCCGCAACCGGGATAGCCGAAAGTGGACGTGGAGGCGCCCGAATGGCGAGTGTAGAAATGAAACAGACTTTATACTCTGCGCTAACCCTGGCATCATACAAGTTGTGGAAGTGCTCGGCAAGGTGCGCTGCAGTGACCATAGAATTGTAAGAATTCGAATTAGCCTAGACTTGAGAATGGAACGGAAGAAACTGGTACATAAGGAGCGGATCAATGAGTTAGCGGTAAGAGGGAAAAATAGAGGAATTCCGGATCAAGCTGCAGAACCGGTATTCGGCTTTACCCCAGGAAGACGACCTTAGTGTTGAAGCAATGAACGACAATCATATGGGCATTGAGGAGCCTGCAATAGAAATCAGTGGTGACTCCTTTAGACACGATAAAAGTAATGTATCGCAGGAAGAAATGCTGGAAATGCAGGAAGGTATCGCAAGAAATGCCAATGTATGAAAGACTGTAACCCTACAGCTAGAATAGAACTGGCAGAATTTTCCAAGTTAATCAACAAGCGTAAGACAGCTGACATAAGGAAGTACAATATGGATGGAATCGAACATGCTCTCAGAACGGAGGAAGCCTAAAAGCAGTGAAGAAGAAACTAGGAATAGGCAAGAATCACATGTATGCGTTAACAGACAAAGTCAGCCATACCATTACCAATATAAATGAGATAGTTCAAGTGGCTGAGGAGTTCTATAGAGACCTATACAGTACCAGTGCCACCCACGGCGATAATGGAAGAGAAAATAGCCTAGAGGAATTTGAAATCCCACAAGCAACGCCGGAAGAAGTAAAAAAAGCCTTAGGAGCTATGCAAAGGGGGAAGGCAGCTGAGGAGGATCACGTAACAGCAGATTTGTTGAAGGATGGGGGGAGATTTTCTAGAAAAACTGACCACCCTGTATACGCAATGCCTCATGACATCGAGCGTACCGGAATCTTGGAAGAACATTAATATCATCCTAATCCATAAGGAAGGGGAGGCCAAGGACTGGAAAAATTATAGACCGATCAGCTTACTGTCCGTTGCCTGTAAAGTATTTACTAAGCTAATCGTAAATAGAGTCAGGAAAACCTTAGACTTCTGTCAGCAAAAGCACAAGGCTGGATTCCTAAAGGCTACTTAACAATAGACCATATTCACACTCTCAAACAGGTGATAGAGAAATGTGCGGAATATAACGAACCCTTATGTATAGCTTTCATTTATTACGAGAAAGAGTTTGATTTCGCCGAAACCTCAGCTGCCAGGGAGGCAATTAATGAATCAGGGTGTAGACAAGCCATATGTAAGAATACTGAAAGATATCTATAGTAGCTCCACAGTCACCGTAGTCGTTTCTTCGTTTCTTCCTTAGTTCTTAGTTTCTTTAGTTTCTTAGTTTAGATCTTTAGTTTCTTTATGAAAGCAACAAAATCCCAATAAAGAAAGGCGTCAGACAGGGACATACGATCTCTCCAATGCTATTCACAGCGTGTTAACAGAAAGTATTCAGAGACCTGGAGTTGGAAGAATTGGGGATTAGAGTTAATGGAGAATACCTTAGTAGTTTGCGATTCGCTGATGATATTGCCCTGCTTAGTAACGCAGGCGACCAATGACAATGAATGTAACTGACCTGGAGAGGAAAAGCAGAAGGCTGGGTCTAAAAATTTATCTGTAGAAAACTAAAGTAATGTTTAACAGTCTCTGAAGAGAACAGCAGTTTACGATAGGTAGCGAGGCACTGGAAGTTGTAAGGGAATACATCTACTTAGGGCAGGTAGTGACCACAGATTTGGATCATGAGACTGAAATAACAAGAATAAGAATGGGCTGGGGTGCATTTGACAGGCATTCTCAAATCATAACAGCAGGTTGCCACTATCCCTCAAAAGGAAAGTGTAAAACAGCTGTGTGTTACCAGTACTCACATATGGGGCAGAAACCTGGAGGCTTACGAAAAGGGTTCTGCTGAAATTGAGGACGACGCAACGGGCTATGGAAAGTAGAATTATCGGTGTAACGTTAAGGGATAAGAAAAGAGCAGATTGGGTGAGGCAACAAACGCGGGTAAATGACATCTTAGTTGAAATCAAGAAAACGAAATGGGCATGGGCCGGACATGTAATGAGGAGGGAAGATAACCCATGGTGATTAAGGGTTACGGATTGGATTCGAAGGAAAAGGCGGTGTAGCCGGGGGCGGCAGGAAGTTAGGTGGGCGGATGACATTAATAAGTTTGCAGGGACAACATGGCCACAATTAGTACGTGACCGTGGTAGTTGAAGTATGGGAGAGGCCTTTGCCCTGCAGTAGGCGTAACCAGGCGCGATGATGATGATAATGATGATGGTGGTGATGATGAAGCCTAAAGGACTTGCGAGCTAGACGTCGGGCTCCAAGAATACGACATTACTGTTGTATACAGGTCTGAGAGAAAACATCACAATGCTGACTGCTTGCAGCGGACACCAGTGGAGCCTACTCCTTCAGAAGAAGAAGGTTTCCCGTTTCTTACAGCCATGACGGCTTTGGAAACCGCCGAGCGTCAACGGACCCACACAGAATTGCTCCGAAACATCAAGAACCTCAAAGAATACGATGTCCAAGTCCAGCGTATGTTTTTGAGAGCTTTACCGTCATTTTGCCTCTGAGATAATGCGCTCTACAAGAGAAATTTTTAACGCAACTAGACAAATAAATATTCCTCTTCATAGCGTGAGCCACGCGACCGGAAATTTTGGAAGACTGTCATGCTGAACCATCCTCGGGTCACTTAGGTGTGAGCCGAACGTTCGCCAGAATTCGTCTCAGATACTTCTGGCCTAAATTGTTAGCATCGGTGCAGCATTACGTGAAGACGAGTCATCAATGTCAAAGGCGGAAAAGACCACCCGTGAAACCGGCCCGCCTTCTCTCCGACCCATAGACCCACTGAAGACTCTATTTCAACAAGTTGGAATTTATTTTCTTCGATCGTTCCCAACATCATCGTCAGGGAAGAGATGGATCGTAGTAGTGATGGACAATTTATTACGATATGCTGAAACTGGTTGCCTTTAGTGAGGAATGGCAGTTGAAGTTGCCAATTTCTACGTTTGTAACATAGTAGTCCTACATGTTGCACCTATGGTCGCGATTACAGATCGAGGAACGGCTTTCACAGTTGATTTGATCCAGTGTTTGATGAACATGGCTCACACCAGTCAAAGGAAAAGCCATGTATACCATCCCCAAACAAACGGCCTGATGGAATGTCTAAACCAAACCTTGGCCAACATGCTGTCCACGTATGTCGATCTCGAACATAAGACACGGGACGCAATCTTTCCTTACGCCACTTTCGCCTATAATATGGCTTTACAGGACAATTCAGGCCACTATACTTCCACTGGTCCCTGGCTGTACAGTCACAACTACACTGGATGCTATATTGTCAGTAGATGATGACAACAACAGCCCGCACGACGGCGACGACTTCCTACAACGAGCTCAAGAAGCCCGGCAAATGGCACGGTTCCGTGTACGCCAGCATTAACGCAGGGACGCAAGCTATTACAACCTGCGCCGCAGAGAAGTTCAGTATCAGTCAGGCGATAAGGTGTGGGTATGGACACCAGTGCATCCTCTTGACTATGTGAAAAACTCCTTCGCCGATACTTTGGCCGGTAGATTGGTATTCGGCGGGTAGATGACCTGAATTACAAAGTCATCAGTCATGAAGAAGAGCGCTCAAATCGGCTTTGCTGCATCAAGCCTTACTGCGACAGGCAATGAAAACACTTCTATATATCAATTTGTTTCCCACGAATCGCGACGATGCGTTTTCGGAGGGTGTCTGATGCCGCAGAGAGCCCTTCACATGCCAGTTACGAGCACTCGCGGGAGGTACGTTTTCAAGCGCCTCGTTGCTATAAGTCCCTAGACATTGCTCATCGCATCGCCATTAGATGAGGGCCAGCAACGCCTCGAGCATGCCGAGACAGCGCGTGTCTCTCGTGAACGTGCACGCGGCAGCGCCTGAGTCCCCCCATCCAATGAGAAGTCACGGCGTGGCTACTGGTTTTCGGGGCGCGTGAAAGTGTGTCCAGTGTGGAGACGCGGCTCACTGTTGAAGAGGCGTCTGTTAACTCTGCTTGCAAATTGCGTGAAAGTATTTAGTCTTGAGTTTCCGGGCACAAGTTCGCCCCCAATAAGCGAGCATGTTTAGTGCGCTTCATTGAAGAGTGCTACAATATTTCACGCATCTTTGTCTTCATAGTATTTGCCGACTCACTAACTCAAAGCGAAAATGATTCCTATTGACACGTGTACTTGTTTGTCTTTATCGGGCGACACGTTTCACCGCCTAAGAAATTTATCGCACAGCGCAGGACGCGCCTGCAGGTATCGGAAGTTTCTCGAATGTTATCGATGCTTCCATCCGCTGTCTGTGACCGAACCTTGTGCAATCGGATCGCATGTGTGCCCGACGCGAATAATGTAGAACTTTGTGGAAAGCACGCGCGTTCCAGCGATTCGTCTGGAACATTCCACGACTGATGTATAAAAGCGGACGCGCTTGACCCGCTGATCATATTTTCGACGACCGCCGATCGTGTTCGCGGCTAACGTTGTTCGCTGAGTGTAGCCTGTTTTTGAGGGCATCAGTTCACCCAATAAAACGCTCGTTTCAGTAATCACAGTTTTGCTGCCTTCTTACCCGTCCCTACCACATGCCACTATTCACGATGATGTTGACCGACGCTGTGTACACGACTTCTGCCAATTACTCTGACCACGTCATGCTGTAAATCGAACATATGACTGCCAATCATATGCTCACAATATTAAACTTTGATAATGCGTTCAGGAATGAATTCTTCACTGCTACTCAACCGATAAAAGCCATTCGCAATTTTAGCGCAGCATTTGACAAATCAGACGGTACTGATGTTCCATTTTTAGATTTCACTGAAGCCTTTGCAAGGTGCCATATAACGAACTCCTTTCAAATGAAGATAGACAGGAGTACCTTCACCAACCGTTGCCGGCTAGTTACCTGGATTGCTGCTTACTTTCATCACAGGATGAAGTTTGTAGAGTCTGGTGGTCCTTGTTCTTTGCCTCTGCATGCAACTTCCGGAGTCCCTCAAAAAAGTGGGCTTGGACCCGTGCTCTTTCTTGATTTATTTAAATGATGCATTTCTTTCATTATACCAACAGTTAAAATCGGTCTGTTTGCTGAGCATTGAATGATATGTAGCCAGTAATCTTCCATTTCCGACCAGCATTTGCGACCATTTCTCTCGGAAATTTTAATTTTAATTTAGAAGCTTGCTTTGACAACGCAGAATTTACGCGTTTTCAGGAAAGACTTGAATTATATAGGTGCTCAAATGCCATCTACGTGCCTACTCGCATTCATCTGCAAACAAGACAACGCTTGAATTCTGTGTGAAGACTTTTTCTTCTTATTGCATAAGAGCAGGAGTCCTGATGTGTGACCTCAGTGATCGCTTCCCGATGTAATATCTGTTATCCAATAAACAGCCATCCCGAATATGCCGTGCAAGCCTAAACGGAATCTATTCAGAGCAAAATGTCAAGACACACAGGCAGACAAGAAACTTTAATTGGTCCTAAGGGACTACGTTGTCGTAGTCGCGGGCCGCACCTGCGCCGGGGGCGGAAGAGCGTCATCTTCAGCCCTGTCGCAGGCCCTTTGGACGGCCCGAAGCTGGACTTGAAGGTCGTTGCTCTTGACGGCTTCATCCCAGTCTTCTTGCCGGCTTAAAGGCGAGTGGCGCAACGCCATCGATAACATTCGAGAAACTTCCGATACCTTCCAACGCAACATTGCCACAGCATGTGGTTCAAGGTCGACCGTTCCTCGCCGCAGTCTGGGCAGCGGGGATCCACACCTGGAGTGTAGTGACTCAGCCTAGAGCGAGACGGAAAGGAGCCCGTCTGCAGCATTCTCAGCATCGAGGCCTGTGGTCGGCCCAGCCTCGGGTGAGGAGCCGGATACTGTCTGCGTCCCAGCTGGTAATGAGTAGTGATCTCGTGGAAAGTGCGCAGCGGGTCCGTGGTTCGGTCGATCCCCTGCGAAGCCGGGCCCCTCGGACTTGCGCGGTTGATGAGACCTCGCGCCTGGTCGGGGCCAGCTCATTAGGGTTGATCGAGCCGGGGGAGACGTTCCGGCCCATGTGAGCCGGGAACCAAGTTATGACATGACGGGCCGTGCCTTTCTTGCGGGTCCTCAGCACTGCCGCAGCCTCGGCCGAGACAGAGCCGGCGAGAAAGGCCATCGCCGCCGACCTGGAGTCCGTGAAGATATGCGTGCGCCCGGGTTCGCACAGAGCCAGCGCCACTGCGACTTGCTCTGCGACGGACGCCGTCGAACGTTGTATAGACGCCGCATTCAGGATCTTGTCCTGGGGGTAAACCACCGTGGCCACGTACGAGTTTGATCCGGGATACCGCGCCGCGTCGACAAAGGACGCGAGCTCTGGGGTTTGCAGGGCAGTCTTGATGAGTGCTCGGGCTCTGGCTGCGCGCCGGGCCTCGTTGTGTTGTGGATGAACATTCCGCGGGAAGGGGGAGACTCGAAAGGTTTCCCTTTCACTCTGGCAAAGCGGGACGGCGCACGACTCCTCGGCCATGGCTGCCAGACCCGCCATCTCGAGTATTCGGCGGCCGGCCTTGGTGGTAGAGAGGCGAACGATCTGTGCCGTTTTCTACGCTTCGACGACTTCGCTCAGGGTGTTGTGGACCCCGAGTTGCATCAACTTCTCCGTGCTGGTCGTCATGGGGATGCCGAGGACTCGTTTGATACTCTTCCTCATGAGTGCGTTGATCTTGTTCTCCTCCGAACGTGACCAGTTTAGCGCAGAAGCCACGTAGTTGATATGGCTCATAAGGAAGGCGTGGTAGATCCTTATGAGGTTGGCTTCGCTGATGCCCCCCCTCCTGCTCGTCACTCACGAAACAAGTCGGAGCATGTTCTCCGTCTTCGCACTCAGGCACGCGATCGTTTGCGCGTTGTTGCCCTTTGCATTGAGGACCAGTCCGAGCACTCTGAGAGAATCCACCCTCTGGATGCGCTGACCCGTCTTCGTTCTGAGTTCGATCGGTACTTGGTCCAGCGTCGTGTCGAACTTGCGGCCTTTTCTGTCGGGTCGATACAGCAAGAGTTCCGACTTATTCGGTGAGAGGACAAGTCCCGTGCCCTCGAGGAATTCTTCCGTGACTTGCAAGGCCTCCTGCAGGGCCCGCTCCACCGCTGCGTCCGACCCACCGCTGCACCAGACGGTGATGTCGTCCGCGTAGATAGCGTGATTGAGATTGATGGCCCCGATTCGGTCGAGTCGGACTGATAGGTCTCTCATGGAGATGTTGAAGAGCAGTGGAGATAACACCGCACCCTGCGGCGTGCCGCAGGCTCCCAGCGCGTATCCGTCCGACTTGACCTGGCCCAATTTGATCGTGGCCTTGCGATCCCTTAGGAAAGAGCTCACGAACGCGTAAAAGCATTCGCCGAGGTTCAATCTCGTCACAGAGTCGAGGACGTGCTTGTGCTTGACCGTGTCAAAGGCCTTGGTGATGTCCAGCGCCAAGATGCCTCGGACGTCTCTCGTGACCACATCGACTATCTGCCTCTTGATCAGCAGCATGACCTCTTGAGTGGACAGCGAGGGTCTGAAGCCGACCATATTTGGCGGGAGGAGGTGTCGTTCCTCGACATGCCTCGATATTCTGTTGTGGATGACATGCTCCGCCACCTTGCCCACGCAAGACGTGAGCGAAATGGGTCGCAGGCTGTCTATGGCTGGTGTCTTGCCCGGCTTCGGAATTAGGATCACCGAGGCTTCCTTCCAGGCATCCGGTACGATGCCGGCCTCCCAGACATTGTTTATTTCTTTGGTGAGCAGTTCGATCGAGCCTTCGTCTAAATTTCGAAGGAGTCTGTTCGAGATTCCATCCGGCCCGGGCGCCGATCTTCCGTTGAGGCCTTGAAGGGCCGCTCTGACTTCCGAGATGGAGAAGGGGGCGTCGAGCTCCTCGTCCGCCTTGCCGCCATAGGCCGGGTAATCTTCTGGCCCGGACTGCCCGATGGGGAGGTAGCGACGCGCGACTTCGTCCATCACTTCGTTCATAGATGCGCCTTCGCTATTAAGCTTGTGGACCAGCCTATCAATAGCCAGAGTGTGGTTTCTCTTAGACTAGGTGTCGTCCAATAACTGCTTGAGGAGGTTCAACTTGCCTCCTGCATGCATCTGGCCGTCGACGGACGCGCATACTTCGTTCCATTGCTGCTGGCCGAGCTCCTTGCAGTGCGATTCGATCTCGCGGTTGAGGGCCGCAATCCTCCTCCGGAGGTTGCGATTCAGCTTCTGCGTCTTCCATCTGGCCGTGAGGGAATTCTTGGCTTCGAGCAGGTGCGCCAATCGAGCGTCCATGCGATCGAGCTTGAGGTCCGTTTCGACGTTCCTGGTGACCGCAGCTACATCCTTCTTGAGCTGCGCTACGAGGTCCGCAAACGACTCGTATTTCTCGTGGTGGTCCTTCCTTCTCTTTCGGAAGGCGTCCCAGTCGACTATTTCGAAGGACCTCTGCGGGGCCGCGCTGACCGGTAGGGAGGTTTCCGCGATGTAGTGGTCACTTCCCAGGTTCTCTTGTAAGTTGTGCCACTCTGCTCCCGGCGCGTTCTTGACGAAGGCCAGATCTGGGGTGGTGTCTCTCGAGACCGAATTTCCAATGCGTGTGGGGTAATGGGGGTTGGTTATCAGTTCTACGGAGCTGTCAGTCGCTGCCTGCAGGAGTCTGCAGCCTTTGGGAATGCTTCTCACGTAGCCCCAGGCTTCGTGCGGCGCGTTGAAATCTCCAGCCAGAACGAGCGGCGTCTCCCTCGCCTTGGACGATGCCTTGGTTGTTAGGCTGCAGAAGGTCTGCCGGTTGTCCCTAGGCGAGCAGTACACATTGATAACGTAGACGCTGTTCTTGAGCCAACTATTTGGTATGATCTCGAGGAGCAACGCTTCCAGCTTGGTGTTGCCAAGACGGAGATCGTGCTGCTGGAAGGCGCACTTATTTGCAATAAGTATCGCGATGCCGAGCCCGTTCTCCGCCAACGAGGAGACAGCTCGGTACCCCTGGAGGGAAATCGTTTCCATTCCCGTTTCCTGTAGCAAAATGACGTGGGGCCTCTCTTGCGGCTCCCGGGCCTTGATGAACTGCACCAGTTGAGGCCAGCGCCTCCGAAAGCTGGTGCAGTTCCACTGCCACACGATGAGCTTACTATCCAGTCTGGCCATGGTTGGGCATGTTGGACCGGAGCTGGGCTGAGATGCCATCTTGATCGTCAGCCCACGACTGCTGGTTGTCTTGTAGCATTTCACTGGACACCGCCTCCGGCCTGGTGGCGTCGCCGTAGTGTACGTCACATCGCTTGGCAAGCTCGTTCTCAAGCAGTTGCACTCGGAGTAGAAGGGCCTGGTTACTCTGTACCAGCTCGGCAAAGGATTTTTGCATGCGGTCGAAGGACCTCTGCATGGCAGCCTCCGCCGTGCTCACGTCCTCAACAGTACCCTGGGAGGAGGTGGCTCTGCGCTTCACCGCTCTTGCTGTGGCCCCTTCTTCCGTAGACCTTTGCCTTGGCGCAGCCGCTTGAACGGCGCTGGCGTATCGGAAGGCCTCAAAGTCGGCCTTCATTCTCCGGATTTCCTCCTTGAGGCTGGCGTTTTCGTTCATCAACTGCGCGATCCTGGGATCATGCGCCCGCTCGCTCTCCTGTGCGGCGGCGTGTTGCGTCCGGCCCGTCTGCTTCGTCTGTTTCACTTTGTCGGCCCAGGTGGGACCTCCTGCGATGCGCACGTTGGACTTGGAGCGGCCCCTAGATTGAGAGCGCCCTCGTTGCACGGAGCGGAGCACTCATGTGAGCGGGAGCGCGTTCTAGAGCGGGAAAGACTGCGCGAGCGGGAGCGTCCCCTCGAAGAGCTCCTCTTCAGTAGCGCCGACGTCAGTGCCTGGCTCATCTCGCGTGCCGCGTTGCCGCCCTTGGCGTCGCCAATTTTCTTCCGCCGGCGCCTCCGGCGTCTCTGCCTGACGACATACGGCGTTTGGAAGCGTTGCGCGCACTTGCGATCAGCCGTTGGGTGAGGGCCTCCGCTATGCCGCATTTCGCCCCACACTGGTGGCCTTCAGTGGGGGATGTGGCTCCGCATCCCCTGCACTTCTTCACACTCGGGGTCGGACATACATCGGCCCTGTGGCCCAGTTCCCCACAACCGTAGCACACATCAACTTGCCTTCTGTATAGAGAGCAGGGCAGCATGCCTGCTCCACACATGGCAAAGTTCGGCATCCTCAGTCCATCGAATAGGACGATAACCGTGGTGGCGGTCTCGATGCGACGCACCTCCAACGCGGTGGGGTTCCGCCGGTGTACGATCATTGCGCGGAGCTGAGCGTCGTTGAACTCGACGTCGACGCTTCTCACAACACCCTTGCATGTATCGTCCGAGGCGGCCATGTACGCGGCCACTTCAAAGACCCCTTCGCGCAGGTGTATCTGTTGAACCATCGCGTAAGCACGCGCGTTCCTTTCTTCTGGTGTTGAGACGACGTAGATGTTTTGCACGCTATTTGGGCAGACGATGTCTTCGCCAACCTCGTCGGGTGAAAGCGCCGCCGCCATAGCCAGCGCCTGTGACACTCTAATAGTGCTTATCTTTTTCACGTCGAGGCAGGCACGTACCCAGGATTTTTTTTCGGGGGGGGGGGGGCCACCACCTCCATCTTTATCATCATCATCATCGTCATCATCAGCCTGTTTTATGTCCACTGCAGGACGACGGCCTCTCCCTGCGATCTCCAATAACCCCTGTCCTGCGCCAACTGATTCCAACTAGCGCCCAGGAATTTCGTAATTTCATCGCTCCACCTAGTGCTTTGTCGTCCTCGATTGCGTTTCTCTTCTCTTGGTACCCATTCTGTAACCCTAATGGTCCAACGGTTATCTAACCAGCGCATTACATGACCTGCCCAGCTACACTTTTCCTCTTGATGTCAATAAGAATATCGTCTATACCCGTTCGCTCTCTGATCCAAACCGCTTCCTGTCTCTTAACGTTATGCCTAGCAATCTTCGTTCGATCGCTTTTTGCGCGGTCCTTAACTTGCTCTCAAGTCTCTGCCCCAAATGTCAGCATTGGCAAAATGCAATGATTGCACACCTTACTTTTCAATAATAATGGTAAGCTTCCAGTCAGGAGCTGGCAATGTCTACCGTATGCGATTCAACGTATTTGTATTCTTCTCTGAATTTCCTTCTCATGATCAGGGTTCCCTGTGATTAATTGACCTTGGTAAACGTATTCCTTCACAGTCTCTAGTGGCCGACTGGCGATCCTGATCTCTTGTTTCTTTGCCCGGCTATTTATCATTATCTTCATCTTCTGCATATTAATATTCAACCCCACTCTTACTTTCTCTCTGTTAAGGTCTCCAATCATTTCTTGTAACTCGTCTGCATTGTTCTTGAATAGAACAATGTCATCGGCAAACCGAAGGTTGCTGAGATATCTGCCGTCGATCTTTACTTCTAAGCCTTTCCAGTTTAATAGCTTAAATTCTTCTAAGCACGCAGTAAATAGCTTTGGAGAAATTGTGCCTCCCTGTCTGACCCCTTTCTCTATAGGTATCTCCCTGCTTTTCTTGTGTAGAATTAAGGTAGCTGTAGAACCTCTGTAGATATTCTTACGCGAAGGACGAGTCAGTAAGACGAGAAACTATTTACAGAATATATTTACAACAACGGTTGCAGCGCTGACCGGCTAGATTCACAGCGCGAGCCCAGTTCGTTCTTCCTCCTCTTTTCTGGGGTGATGGCGCCTACGCGCGTCGTTCAAACAAATACGACACGCATGCAGCAATATTTTCCAAGCTTTTTACGTAAGCTTCTGGACTCCTTGATTACGTAGTGCCTCTATGATTGCTGGTATCTCTACTGAATCAAATGCCTTTTCGTAATCTATATAAGCAACATAAAGAGGCTTATTGTACTCTGCAGATTTCGCGATAACCTGATTGATGACATGGATGTGATCCATTGTAAAGTATCTCTTCCTGAAGCCAGCCTGTTCCCTTGGTTGACAAAATCCAGTGTTGCCCTTATTCTATTGGAGATTATTTTGGTAAATATTTTATATAATACTGGGAGCAAGCTAATGGTCCCATAATTTTTCAATTCTTTAACGTCTCCTCTTTTGTGGATTAGTATAATGTCTGCATTCTTCCAGTTTTCTGGGACCCTTGCAGTTGATAGACACTTCGTATAAAGATCCGCCAGTTTTCCGAGCATTAGGTCTTCTCCATCTTTGATTAAATCAACTGTTATTCCACCTTCTCTTCCCGCTCTTCATCGTTTCATTTCTTGCAGGGCCCTTCTGACCTCATCGCTAGTTATGGGAGAGTTTCTGTATCCTGTTCACTACTGTTTCTAAGTGAGGTATCGTGCCTCCTCTAGGTACTGCATACAGATGCGCTTAGAATTTTTCCCCTGCTTTTACTATATCTTCGAGATTGCTGATGATATTATCCTTCTTATCTTCTAGTGCATACATCATGGTTTGTCCTATGCCAGGTGTCTTTTTTACTGATTTCAGGCTGCGTTCATTTTTTACGGCTTCTTCAGTCTTTCTCATGTTATAGTTTTTATTATCAATTATTTTCGCCTTGTTGATCAGTTTTGACAGTTCCGCGAATTGCGTAACGCTGTACGGCCGCCCGTCCCATACAACCGCGTAGAGCGCAGGACTCTACGATTCTAGACGTACTGCGCTCACCGCGAATGGTTAGAGAAACACACACATAAGCACAGCAGAGAAGTGGCTATGTTAGGCGGTTCCATCGATAACTGTAGAAGCGTCATTCAAAACAAGTAATTGTTCTCCACTCCCAGCGGCGTTTTCCATACTTCCTTTCTAAATAAAAAGATGTTGATCTATAAATACTCTCATAAACAACGGTAAACTTTTTTATTGTTCGCTTTTGCTTGCAGTTTGGTTGTTGCCTTGGCTCTCTCCGTTAGTAGATCGCTTAATTTCTCAACTCCTTGCGATTTTTGTTTCCAGTTGCCAATTTTGCACGAAAAGTGATATACAATTAGGGAAAAACAGACGAGGTAACGGGCGACAGTCATCTTGCTTATGGGTTTAAGGGTTATTGCAGAGTTTCATGATGGGCGCTCTTTCACATTATTTTATTTCCCACCTTATCTAACCCATATCACGTGTATATGGTTCAGGACATCTGCCAGCTTCGCGGCGAGTCGTAACTCAAGGAAACAATGAAGCAAAGGGATAAGTTAAACGCAATCGGCGTTTTCTCCGGCCGTAACTCGTTCCATGAGAGTACAGACCAGCTGAGTAACAGCCGCATCCTTCTCCTGGTCCCAGGATCAGCCTAAACAAAGACGGTTAAACCAACAAAAGCAACAGCTATACGCGTGATGGTTGAATAGATGGTGACAACTGAACGCATCTCAAGTTAATCGCGCGGGTGCGGAATCTATGAGAAAACTGTCCTTCACATTACAAGAGATGCCGATAACTACCGCCATCTAAAAGGAGTGAAAAAGGCAGCATAATGCTGACCGATGAACAGCTGCCAAGTCTCAACATTGATCTGGCGGCGCTTTAGGAATGTGTGAGGAGTGGTGGCGTGGCAAATGGGGAGGGGGGGGGGGGGTATGCCACTTGATTTTGGGGGGGGGGCCGGGCCCCCCCGGCCCCCCCCCCCCCCCTGGGTACGTGCCTGCGTTGAGGCCACCCCTTGGCCTAACGATGACTCGAATATGGTCCCGTGGCAGTCTCGGGAGCCTTGAGGCTGCGGCTAGCTTCTTCAGCGCGGTCCGCTGGGCTGCCGTGCGGCGGCCGCCCCTGCCGCCTCCCTGCTTTACCGGGCTCGGCGTCGACTTGGAAGTTTCTTGCCTTGCCTTCTTAGTCTTGCCCGTTCCCGTGGTCCAGCCGGGGCACCTTGCTTCTTCGGGGGTGATTTCCACCCCCTCCACCATCTCGACTTCGGGCATGATGCCCCACCACACCGGAGTTAGGCCAAGGCCTAGGCCGTACTCCTCACCGGCGTTGACCCGTTAGGTTTAGCTCCGCCCGGCGTGGCGAAACGTTCAAGGTCGTATAAACGTTCCAGAAAAGCACCTACCGATATAAATCCGGTATCGGCTTGATCCCCGCAACAAACTGCGTCGAATGATGCACAGTGTTCAAGCGTTTTCGCGTACTGTACCACCGAAAACATTTGAGTCAAGAAAGTGTCAAGAAATTGTCAAGAATGTCAAGAAATTTGCACAATTTGTCTCTTGCAGCGAAGTTGTTAGCATGCCTCTTGCACATATCTATAATTTATTTCTTCTAAAGGTGTGTTCCCAAATAAGAATATTCTAGCCCGAGTGACCGTTATTTATTAAAGTGGCACACTGAATGATATTGACACGTGTACTTATCTTTATCGGGCGACCACGTTTCGCCGCTTAACTGTTATCGCACAGCGCGGGACGCGCCTGCATGCATCCGACGTTTCTGGAAAGTTATCGATGCTTCTACCCGGCTGTCTGCTGTCGCTGAACCTTGTGTTATCTGATTTTATCGCATAACGCGAATGGTGTAGAACTTTGTGGAAGGCACGCGGGTCCGAACGATTAGTCTGGAACATTCGACGAATGCTCTATAAAAGCCGACGGGCTTGACCCGCTGATCAGATTTTCGACGATCGCTGACTGTGTTCGCCGCTATCGTTGTGCTTTAAGTGTGGCCTGTTTTGTGGGCACAGGTTCACCCAATAAAAGCTAGTTTTGTTTTTCACAGTACTGCTACTGTGTTCTTTCTTTACCGTCACTACCACGTGACATCTGGTGGAGGTGCTTGTGCGTTCATGTACCGAACGTCCCCGCAAAGCCGCGATCCAAGTCCGAAGCCCGAGGACAAAACCAACGTCGCCCAAGACCAGCGAGCTAGCCGCCGGCTGCAAGGACTGCCCCCAGAGCACGGACTCCTACCTGAGACGAGCAGGAAGATTGCCACCAAGTCCTCCCCAATGGCAGCCCCAGCATCCCCCGTCGTGCTGCAGCAGCCCAGGGAGCCCCCCACGTTCCGCGGTTCAACTTTCGAGGACCCGGAAAGCTGGCTTGAGACGTACGAAAGAGTCGCTACCTTTAACAACTGGAACAGCGACGACAAACTGCGATATGTGTTCTTCGCTTTGGAAGACGCGGCCAGGACGTGGTTCGAAAACCGAGAAGCCACCTTAACAACCTGGGAACTTTTCCGAAGCGGCTTCCTGAAGACATTCGCAAGCGTCGTACGCCGAGAACGAGCCCAAGCGCTACTAGAAACCCGGGTGCAGCTACCTAATGAGACGACCGCGATCTACACGGAAGAAATGAGCCGTCTCTTCCGCCACGCCGACCCTGAAATGCCCGAGGAGAAGAAAGTCCGCCTGCTGATGCGTGGTGTGAAGGAGGAACTTTTTGCCGGAATGGTACGAAGCCCACCGAAGACCGTCGACGAGTTTCTTCACGAGGCCACCAGCATCGAGAAGACACTCGAGATGCGAAACCGGCAATTCGACCGCCGCACGACCTCGACAAACTACGTCGGAGTTCAGTCACTGGCCGCCGACGACCTACGCGAGACTATCCGAGCTGTCGTGCGGGAGGAGCTACAAAAGCTGTTCCCATCATCACAGCCTCAAGTGGCTTCGATTGCCGACGCCGTGCGTGAGGAACTCCAACAACAACTTGGAGTAGCCCCTGAATCGCCGCAGCGTGAGCCGCAAGCGATGACCTACGCCGCCGTCGCACGCCGTCAAGGACCCCCTCCGCGACCGCGCCAGGGCCCTGTCACGCCGCAGTTTCGTCGTCGGCCGCCGCCGCCGCCAGCACGACCACCCGTCGCCCAGCGCACCTACGCGAGGAAGACGGACATCTGGCGTGCTCCTGACCACCGCCCGCTCTGCTACCACTGCGGAGAAGCGGGTCACGTCTACCGACGATGTCCGTACCGGGAGATGGGACTGCGAGGTTTCGCCGTCAACGCGCCGCGTCCACAGCTTGGCGAGCGACCACGTGACATCGCCGATTACCTCGCCGCTACTCAGTGGAGCCCTCGACGGCCGTCCCGTTCGCCATCACCAGGCCGCTACCTGTCGCCGCAGCGCCGACCATACACTGGCCCAGCCCGGGGCCGGTCAGCGAGCCCATATCCGGAAAACTAAAAGCAGCAACCGATGGAGGTGCGGTTGCTGTTCGTCGAACTGACGAAGATCCTCCGCCGCCGACGAAGACGACGACGAAACGATCTCGACGACATAACAACGACACGCCGCCGTCCCGACGAAATCAGGAAGGCAAGACTACACCGATGAACGACGACTTGACGACGCGACGTTCCAACTTCAGTTCAACACGACGCAGCCGTGATCCAACGCCAAGACCCAACTGCAACGCCAGACAAAGAACCACCGACCTCGACGTACTTCTCGACGGCCACGCAGTCACTGCCTTAGTCGACACAGGGGCCGATTACTCCGTAATGAGTGGACACATCGCCGCCCAGTTGAAGAAGGTTAAGACTGCATGGGAGGGCCCCCAAATTCGGACCGCTGGAGGACACCTGATTACGCCGACAGGGATCTGCACGGCAAGAATTACCGTTCATGACCGGACTTACCCTGCCACCTTCGTTGTCCTCCAACAGTGTTCACGAGACGTCATTCTCGGCATGGACTTCTTGAATCAGTATGGCGCAGTCATCGACCTGAAGTCGAAATCGATAACGCTGTCACAAGATCAAGCGATACCACCGGAGACCTATCGTAGTCAACACGCCTTGAGTGTGCTCGAAGATCAAGTGAGCATCCCGCCGCGTTCCAGCATTATTATTTCCGTCGGCACTGAAACACCCGCTGACGTGGAAGGCGTCATTGAGGGTGACCAACATCTACTGCTCGACCGTGAAATTTGCGTCGCAAGAGGGATCGCTCGACTCCACGCAGGGCAAGTGGAAGTTATGCTAACCAACTTCAGCCAAGAGTTCAAGCACATCAACAAAGGCACGACAATCGCATACATCGAGGAAATTGTGGAAACCAGCAATGCCTTTGTCCTCTCGGATTCAGCCGTATCTACCCCGATGAGCATTATCCCCGAACCAGACTTCAACGTGAATCCAAGTCTTCCTATGAGTAAGCAGCAACAGATCAGAAGTCTTCTCCGACGATACAAAGACTGCTTTTCGACGTCATCAAGGATTCGACAAACACCAGTTGCAAAGCATCGCATAATAACCGAAGAGAGCGCTCGACCACTCCGCCAGAGCCCTTACCGAGTTTCGACGCGAGAACGTGAAGCTATTAGGGAACAAGTGGACGAAATGCTGCGCGACGACATCATCCAGCCGTCGAAAAGCCCGTGGGCCTCTCCTGTAGTCCTGGTAAAGAAAAAGGACGGAACCCTACGCTTCTGCGTCGATTATCGTCGACTGAACAAGATCACGAAGAAGGATGTGTACCCCCTTCCACGGATAGACGACGCATTGGACCGGCTCTGCAACGCTAAATACTTCTCGTCGATGGACCTCAAGTCTGGCTACTGGCAAATAGAAGTCGACGAGAGAGATCGCGAAAAGACTGCCTTCATCACGCCAGACGGCCTGTACGAGTTCAAGGTCATGCCATTCGGACTGTGCTCGGCGCCTGCAACGTTTCAGCGCGTCATGGACACGGTGTTAGCCGGACTGAAGTGGCAGACGTGCCTTGTTTACCTGGATGACGTCGTTGTCTTCGCCGGGAATTTCGACGATCACCTTAGGCGGCTTGCGACCGTGTTAGAAGCCATCAAGTCATCAGGGCTCACTCTGACGCCGGAAAAGTGCCGTTTCGCTTACGATGAGCTTTTGTTCCTAGGCCACGTGATCAGCAAATCAGGAGTACGCCCCGACCCACAGAAGACAGCTGCCATGGCAAAGTTCCCGCAGCCAACCGACAAGAAGGCAGTGCGCAGATTCCTTGGCATGTGTGCCTACTATAGGCGCTTTGTCAAGGACTTTTCACGCATCGCGGAGCCGCTAACACATCTAACCAAATGTGATGTCGCGTTCAAGTGGGAAACGCCTCAGGCCAAGGCATTTCAAGAACTAAAACGACGCATGCAGTCGCCGCCGGTACTTGCGCACTTCGACGAGGACGCCGATACCGAAATCCACACTGACGCCAGTAGCCTAGGCCTCGGTGCCGTCCTAGTCTAGAGGAAAGAAGGACTTGAAAGGGTGATATCGTATGCTAGCCGGTCGCTGTCAAAAGCGGAAAGCAACTATTCTACGACTGAAAAGGAATGCCTCGCCATCATTTGGGCTACAGCTAAATTCCGCCCTTACCTCTATAGCAGGCCATTCAAAGTCGTCAGTGACCATCACGCATTGTGTTGGCTAGCTAACTTAAAGGACCCTTCAGGACGGCTGGCGCGGTGGAGCCTCAGACTACAAGAATACGACGTCACGGTAATATACAAGTCCGGAAGAAAACACTCCGACGCCGACTGCTTATCGCGCGCCCCCATCGATCCCCCGCCGCAAGACGACGAGGACGACGACGCCTTCCTTGGGATAATAAGCGCGGTAGACTTCACTAAACAGCAACGAGCCGACCCGGAGCTAAAAGGTCTCGTCGAGTATTTCGAAGGGAACACCGACGTTGTCCCTAGGGCATTTAAGCGCGCGTTGTCTTCATTCACGCTACAAAACAACCTGCTCGTGAAGAAGAACTTCTCACCAGTCCGCGCCAGCTACCTTCTTGTTGTACCGTCAGCGCTGCGTCCAGAAATACTGCACGCCCTACACGACGATCCAACCGCTGGGCACCTCGGATTCTCCCGGACGCTGTCGAGAATACAGGAAAGGTATTACTGGCCACGTCTGACCGCCGACGTCGCCCGTTAGGTCAAGACATGCCGAGACTGTCAACGACGCAAGACACCACCGACAAGGCCAGCAGGATTACTACAGCCGATCGAACCTCCTCGCCGACCATTCCAGCAGATTGGGATGGATTTGTTGGGGCCGTTTCCGATATCAACATCCGGGAATAAGTGGATTGTCGTGGCGACGGACTATCTCACCCGTTTTGCTGAAACTAAAGCTCTACCAAAAGGCAGCGCAGCCGAAGTGGCGAAATTTTTCGTGGAGAACATCCTGCTGCGACATGGTGCCCCAGAAGTCCTCATCACCGACAGAGGAACGGCTTTTACAGCAGAGCTCACCCAAGCCATTCTGCAGTACAGCCAGACAAGCCACAGGAGGACAACTGCCTACCATCCGCAGACGAATGGTCTCACGGAGCGCCTGAACAAGACGCTTGCCGACATGCTAGCGATGTACGTCGACGTCGAACACAAGACGTGGGACGCGGTCCTGCCGTACGTAACCTTTGCGTACAACACGGCGGTGCAAGAAACAACGCAGATCACGCCGTTCAAGTTGGTTTACGGCAGGAACCCGACGACGACGCTCGACGCCATGTTGCCGCACGTCACCGACGAAGAGAATCTTGACGTCGCTACCTATCTACAGCGCGCCGAAGAAGCCCGACAACTCGCCCGCCTACGGATCAAAAACCAGCAGCGTACCGACAGCCGACACTACAACCTCCGACGACGCTTCGTCGAGTACCAGCCCGGCGACCGTGTTTGGGTATGGACCCCGATACGCCGACGAGGACTCAGTGAGAAACTACTCCGACGCTATTTCGGACCCTACAAGGTCATCCGACGTATTGACGCACTGGACTATGAGGTCGTGCCAGACGGCATTTCGCTATCACAGCGGCGCCGCTCGCGACCTGAAATAGTCCACGTTGTGCGACTCAAGCCGTACTACCAGCGTTAATGAACTTTGGGGCTTTCCGTGAATGACCTTTGGACTTTGTTTCTTTTCGTTGTTTTGTTACTTATGTTTAATAAGTGTCCTTTTGTGTTTCGCTCTCTTATATTTGTAGCATCGGGACAATGCTTTTTAAGAGGGGGGTATTGACACGTGTACTTATCTTTATCGGGCGACCACGTTTCGCCGCTTAACTGTTATCGCACAGCGCGGGACGCGCCTGCATGCATCCGACGTTTCTGGAAAGTTATCGATGCTTCTACCCGGCTGTCTGCTGTCGCTGAACCTTGTGTTATCTGATTTTATCGCATAACGCGAATGGTGTAGAACTTTGTGGAAGGCACGCGGGTCCGAACGATTAGTCTGGAACATTCGACGAATGCTCTATAAAAGCCGACGGGCTTGACCCGCTGATCAGATTTTCGACGATCGCTGACTGTGTTCGCCGCTATCGTTGTGCTTTAAGTGTGGCCTGTTTTGTGGGCACAGGTTCGCCCAATAAAAGCTAGTTTTGTTTTTCACAGTACTGCTACTGTGTTCTTTCTTTACCGTCACTACCACGTGACAATATGAATAACTACGGACCAATATCCGTACTTTTTGTCTTGGAAAAAATTGCTGAGCAGGTTATTAACAGAAAAACTTCGTAAGTTTTTTGACCACGTGTAAACTAATAGCATGCGACCAATATGATTACTGCAAGAGCAAATATTCAGAAACCACTTTACTTACAATAAAAAAGCAAACCTATGCTAACCCTAGGTATCATTCTCAATTTAATGAAAGGCACCTATCGCGTACAGCATGCACTCCTTTTTGAAAAGCCACCTCTGTATGTTATCAGTGGTGTCTAATTATCCTTAATGAAACATCTGCCTGCTCAAGAACACAGTACGCAATAATAAACAAAGTTAGCTTTGCAATTCAGTATATTAAGCTGGTACTGGTACTGGTGCTGGTAACTGGTACACAAGAAGCCAATCAATGAGTTAGTGGTAAGAGGGAAACTAGAGGAATTCCGGATCAAGCTACAGAACAGGTTTTCGGCTTTAACTCAGGAAGAGGACCTTAGTGTTGAAGCATTCAACGACAATCTCATGAGCATCATTAAGGAGTGCGCAATAGAAGTAGGTGGTAATGCCGTTAGACCGGAAACCAGTAAGCTATCGCAGGAGACGAAAGATCTGATCAAGAAACGCCAATGTATGAAAGCCTCTAACCCTACAGCTAGAATAGAACTGGCAGAACTTTCTAAGTTAATCAACAAGCGTAAGACAGCGGACATCAGGAACTATAATATGGATAGAATTGAAGAGGCTCTCAGGAACGGAGGAAGCCTAAAAACAGTGAAGAAGAAACTAGTAATCGGCAAGAATCAGATGTGTGCGTTGAGAGACAAAGCCGGCAATATCGTTACTAATATGGATGAGATAGTTCAAGTGGCTGTGGAGTTCTATAGATATTTATACAGTACCAGTGGCACCCACGACGATCGTGGAAGAGAGAATAGCCTAGAGGAATTCGAAATCCCACAGGTAACGCAAGAAGAAGTAAAGGAAGCCTTAGGAGCTATGCAAAGGGGTAAGGCAGCTGGGGAGGATCAGGTAACAGCAGATTTGTTGAAGGATGGTGGTCAGATTGTTCTAGAGAAACTGGCCACCCTGTATACGCATTGCCTCATAACCTAGAGCGTACAGGAATCTTGGAAGAACGCTAACATAATCCTAATCCATAAGAAAGGGGACGCCAAAGACTTGAAAAATTATAGACCGATCAGCTTACTGTCAGTTGCCTACAATGTATTTACTAAGGTAATCGCAAATAGAATCACGAACGTACACCTTAGACTTCTGTCAACCAAAGGACCAGGCAGGATTCCGTAAAGGCTACTCAACAATAGACCATATTCACGCTATCAATCAAGTGATAGAGAAATGTGCAGAATATAACCAACCCTTATATATAGCTTTTATTGATTACGAGAAAGCGTTTGATTCAGTCGAAACCTCAGCAGTCATAGAGGCATTACGGGATCAGGGTGTAGATGAGCCATATGTAAAAATACTGGAAGATATCTATAGCGGCTCCACAGCCACCGTAGTCCTCCACAAAGAAAGCAACAAAATCCCAATAAAGAAAGGCATCAGACAGGGAGATACGATCTCTCCAATGCTATTCACTGCATGTTTACAGGAGGTATTCAGAGACCTGGAGTGGGAAGAATTGGGGATAAAAGTTGATGAGGAATACCTTAGCAACATGCGATTTGCTGATGATATTGCCTTTCTTAGTAACTCAGGAGACCAATTCAATGCATGCTCACTGACCTGGAGAGGCAAAGCAGTAGGGTGGGTCTGAAAATTAATCTGCAGAAATCTAAAGTAATGTTTAACGGTCTCGGAAGAGAACAGCAGCTTATGATAGGTAGCGAGGCACTGGAAGTGGTAAGGGAATACATCTACTTAGGGCAGGTAGTGACCACGGTTCCGGATCATGAGACTGAAATAACCAGAAGAATGAGGATGGGCTGGGTTTCGTTTGGCAGGCATTCTCAAATCATGAACAGCAGGTTGCCACTATCCCTCAAAAGGAAAGTGTATAACAGCTGTGTGTTACCAGTACTCACATATGGGGCAGAAACCTGGAGGCTTAGGAAAAGGGTTCTGCTGAAATTGAGGAAGACGCAATGGGCTATGGAAAGAGGAATGATCGGTGTAACGTTAAGGGATAAGAAAAGAGCAGATTGGGTGAGGCAACAAACGCGGGTAAATGACATCTTAGTTGAAATCAAGAAAAAGAAATGGGCATGGGCCGGACATGTAATGAGGAGGGAAGATAACCGATGGTCATTAAGGGTTACGGACTGGATTCCAAGGGAAGGGAAAAGTAGCAGGGGGCGGCAGAACGTTAGGTGGGCGGATGACATTAAAACGTTTGCAGGGACAACTTGGCCACAATTATTACATGACCGGGGTAGTTGGAGGAGTATAGGGGAGGCCTTTGCCCTGCAGTGGGCGTAACTAGGCTGATTATGATGATGATGATAATAAATATGGGGTGTCTCAAGGATCCGTTCTAAGGCCTGTTTAACTTTTACTGTAGATTAAGGACCTCGTAAACATTCAAAGATGCTCAAATACTATACGCGGTTCATACTATCGTTTTCTTCTCAGGAAGAGCAATGCAAAATCTTTTTCAGCAAGCTACCATTTCGTTACAGCAAGTAAGCTTTTGGCTGAATGCAAATGAACTCCAACTAAACACAAATAACTAAGTATGTAGTATTTAAATCAAAAGGAAAGATTACCCCTCCTCAACTGCAACGTCCATTTTCAAAAAAGTCCACATCGAACAGGCATCAACAGCGAAATTTTTAGAAAATTTATTCCGTCAGAATCTGTCTTGATCACCACACGTAGATGTTCTCAGAAGCCGGTTTCGATATTTGGCACCAATAAGCGTGAAGCGCAACATTTACAATGTGCTTATGCATTCCCGACTTACTTTTTGTTTCCTGGTTTGGTCGAAAGCTACACAATCTAATTTAAGATTTCTTCACACACAACAAAACCGCGCACTGCACGCATTAAGAAACTTAAGGCGTACACACCACTAAACCTTATTACAGCAAATATGAAACAGTAGAAAGTCAAAACTTCAGACTTTAAAATTATTCCACGAAATTTCGCGGCATTTCTTCGTACACAAGTGTTCCTTACAAAGCAAATACCATGGTAAAACGACACGCTACTCCAGAAGAAAATGTCGTAGTTAGACCACATTGCCGAACAAAATGCCGAGATCGACAACTGGCAGTCCATCTTCCTAACAGTCTAAACAACCACCGCTTTGTATTGGACATCATAAACTCTAATATTTCGAGGGAGCGTTTTAAGAACACGGAAAATAAATTATAACTTTCGGAAGACTAGTATTAATGTAAAAATACAAGTATAAAACATTTTGGATATGTATTTGTTCTATGTGTCAAGTGCTTAGCAAGCTGCACAAGATGACTTTATCCTTCCTGAACTGTGTATTTAACTGTTTAAAAATATGTGTACTAGTCTAATTTCATATGTGCTTTGTTGAATGTCTGACATTTTGCCATACTGCTGCCACTGTACGGAAGACACAGCCTAGTCAGGCAATATTTTGCCTTTAGACATGTCCTCTAATACGATATCAACACTGTAATAAATAAATAAAGAAAGAAATAAAGAAAGGACATCTCTGCTCGATGTCGTTTACTGGAGTGAAGAGTGGGGCACGGAAACAAACGTTCAGAAAACCCTGCTCTTGGGAATAGCCAGAAAAAATGCAGTTTCCTTCAACTACTTTATTAATTGCATTTTGGTTAAACAAGTGACTAAGCGTAAATATCTCGCTGCTGTGTTAAACGTGCACCTGAAATGGAACGAGCACATGGACACATTGAATCAACTCGTGCAAACTTGGTTTTCTTCCCTATAAATTTAGGGGTGCTGCTAGCTGCTGCAAATTATTAGCTTATAATACACACATAAGCCCAAAACTCGAATCTGCCGCTATCATTTGAAACGCCCATACAAAAACGAAATAACATAATTAGACAAAGTACAGAGACGTGCAGTACGCTACATATATAAAAATACGACGGAACCCATTCCCAAGCTTCCTTAGCCACAGCGTACCGTATCCGTCTCTCCATATCAGGAGTAGGATCACCGGCCTATTCTTGTTCTGCCAATTTCTTCAAGGCAAACTAGGCATTTTTCCCGCGCCTTATGTACAGTTGTTAAAAATATGATATATTGTTATCACCATCATCATAGCTTAACCCCATACTTCGCGTACATGCACGCCTTCAGGTTTCAATTTTTTTCCTTAAACTATCACCGAGTAGAATTCCTCCCGGTGAGCTTGCTATCGCCTACTGAATTAAAGATCACTTTGTTTTATATTTAAATATTCTATATTGTGCCAACATTATTTTATGTTTGTTCTAAGAAAGCTTGCCGGCCATCGCATTGATTTTGATGAATATAACTTCCTCCGTCCCTGCCTTGACCTAACCGAGGTACGCAGTATTCTGCAAAGAAGGCGCAGCTTCGCGCGAAATGCGGAGCATCGATTACGATAGCAAATCAGTAGAGTTCTACGAAGTAAGGGTAGTAGTTTTATTGACCGTATAAACTTCGAAACATTCGCTAACTGACTGAATTAACAGGCCTGGTGTCAATGCGCACAGGCAAACATGAACATATCACACTCAATGAGCACGGACGCTCGCCGTCAAAACGCTCGCGTGGGTAAGCGCGGCAGCAGCAGCGAGCGAAGTGACCCTTGCGCTGTCTGTTGCTTCAACGCTAACAGCGGCAAGAAAACAGCACGCACAAACGTATCCGCCTTCCGCAGGTCGCTTTAAAGATACGGCGCGCGTGACCACACGACGCAGTCGCTGGCGGAGTAGAAGCCCGCTCCCCTCCCTGCCGCACCGCCTGTCCACTTCGGTTCGCGCGGGAGGCTCGATCGTCATTTCCCCTTGCGCCTGATTGCGAAATACACAGTTGCTGCCGGAGCCGAACGCGCCCCCTCCTCCTCTCCAGTCCCCACACTGCATTTTTCACGACGGAAGAGGGCGCGTTTCCCCTCCGCCTTCTTGTGATTGCTGTGGTAAAGCTAGGGAAACTACGGAGCATGTTTTATCAGAATGTGAAGACGTCTGCCCAGCGGTCAATTTAGGCACCACTGGCCTCCTTGAAGCCCTTGGGTTCAGAGGGAACAGTGGTAAAGCAAACATGTCCGCAATAGACATTAGTAAGAGGCGACTGGAGGATTGGTGGAAGAAGAGTAGGGAAACGACAAAACACGGAGACGTACAAAAACACAGTTCGCAATAGGGGATCAGAAAATTTGGGCGTGGTAGTTCATAGTGTTTTTTTTTGTCTTTTTTCATTGTTTAACCTAAGTAGAATATTAGGTAGTATAGTAGCAAGAGCTTGGTGGCGCAACCCACAGCCCCGTTCCTAAGGGGACGCTCATAATATCCATCCATCCATTCTAAAACCCCTCAAATTCCCAAAGTAGCGCCATTCACTTCCCTCCTCCTCCGCTCAGCGCGGCCTCGATGGTGGCGCCGCCAGTTGTAGGCCTGCCGTAGCAGGCGACGGCTAACACGCTACGGGAGGAAATCCACAGAATAGTTCGTTCGAGCCCTGCGGAGCAGTTTTTTCAATCGAGATCTTTCTTCGTCAGTCGGTTACTGGCCTTTAGAGTTTCCTGCTGGAATTGCGGAAGAAATAGAGAAAAGGACCATTTTTCATGGCGTACTTAAGGCGTAAAGCGCGCGACGTTGAGAGTTCGCGTTGCTGAAACACGACGCAAGCACGCGCGTATTTACCAATGTTTCAGGCGTTGACAGCGCAAAAGTACGTGTACGTGGTTTCGTAGGGTTCATTTACGGACGTGCAGGATACTTTTGTTCGGCCGGCGAGTGAGAGATTCCGGCTGTGGGCGGTCAGCAGTGCCTCGCAAAAGGGCCGTTTTTTTCATTGCGTGGCGCTTTGGTAATCGTGACGATATATTGTTTTTTTTTACAAGTACTGCTCCAGGAGGGCACATGTAATGGCTAACGGAGGCCTCACGTGACATTACACGTGGCCTCACGTAACGGAGGCCTAACGGAGCACGTGACATTACAATAATGCAGCCGTCGCAGGGAGTGTTCGCATACAAAAATGGCTGTCCGTGATCTTATACCCCCTTGGCATGCACACGCTTCGGCGAGCCCCATCCAGCCCTGGTTCTAGCTTTGGTGTTCCCGTTGCCGGTTTGGTGCCCTGGAGGCGCCGTCAATAATACGAAATAATGACAAGTTGTTACAACTAGTAAATAAAATTTATTGAAGAAATACAATCGCGCCGAGGCGCCAACTTCTAAAGCAGCGCTAGCGCGCGAGTATTATGAAACGCCAACGAGGAATTTACCTGCCCACGTACTACTCTACGATCAAAGTGCACGTTAAACATCACCAGGCGAGCTAGATAAAGTTATCCGGAGCTATCCACTACGACTTCCATCCTAGCTTTAGTCGCTTCGGAAGGTTAAAAACGTTAATCACCACAAACCAAATCAATACATGCGGGCGTACATTCGAAGCTAAAAGACAGCATCGTAAGTCATATTGAGCTTTGCAAAAGCGTCGAGAATGTACTAACTTCTGGTGGAGCTCAAAACACACCCTGAATGAAGTCGCTTTTATGTCACAGGCCAGCTGCAGATGCGTGCCTTTCACCGCAAGACGAAACTACATGAAACAAAGAGAGCGCATTTATAAAAAAAGTCAAACAACGCGCTAAAAACCACACAGAGCATGAACACAGACTTTTTCGAATCGGAAGGCGTGAACTAGGCTCAAAATAAGAGGTTGTGAGTAGCCGTGGCCCTTACTTCACGAAGCCGTGCGCTCTTTGC
Organism: Dermacentor albipictus; assembly: GCF_038994185.2. Lineage (NCBI taxonomy): Eukaryota > Metazoa > Arthropoda > Arachnida > Ixodida > Ixodidae > Dermacentor > Dermacentor albipictus. Next base: position 22,644,236 of record NC_091825.1, on the reverse strand, counting down.
CACTTCCTCGAAGTCAGCCCGCCGAACGGCAAAACAAAAAGCTTTTTGCCCTCGCTGTGTCTGTTGCCGCAACCGAAGGCGCAGCAGCATGGCATCGCAATTAAGTTCTCGGTCCTACACGTTCCATTACGCCAACGCACTCCGTCAGTCCGTCTGCCGTACGTTCGTCGCGCAGGCCAAACAATGGAGGTCGGCGCGCGCTGGCAAGAAAAAAATATACACAAGCGCGGCGCCTGCTCCGCGCTGAAAAGAAAAAAATATACAAAAGCGCGGCGCCTGCTTTCACGTGACACAGATTGGCCAATGGGGGAGCGGAGGAGGCTGGGGTGACAGGAGGTGTGGAGGAGGACGCGCCAGGGTGAGCGGGGTGGCGGAAATATCGAAGAATGGTGATACTTTTGAAAAATTGAGGGGTTTTAGCGCTTTCTTGACGCCTTCTTCCCGCGCGCGCGCGCCAGATTAAGCCGCTATCGTCGGCTCCCCTCGCGCAATTTTACTCGCACATGCACTGCAGCACACAGTGCCAGGCGACGGTGTTATCGCCCTTCGAATTGATACGGAACGTCACGAAGATGGGCACGGCGAAAATGCGCCGGCAGTCTGCATATAATTGCTAACGCAATAATAAAAATGCAACTACATGTACGTACACAATAGGTCAACTACGTAGCGAAGCATAGCTGCTAGACAGCACTGTATGCAGGCACTGCAGTTGTTCATAGATGATGGTTCAACAACTTGCGGTGCTTATCCGTTCTGTATCCGTTCTCGTCAACTTGCGCTTAATGTACGCGGCAACCTAAGGCGACGTTTCATACTATAATTAGTCTGTTCGTGCAGTGCACCACATTTTTAGGTCCCTTTGAATGAGGAAGCAACTTACCCTGTATCTAGTCTCGACAGAAGGAATGACGTTTACATTTACTTCAATGCGACCTCTTTGAAGCGATGGTATATGTCATGAATAGGGTTCAGAGTTGTTCGCGTAAACCGGGAAAAAAAACGTCATTGCAAATTTCTTTTTTGGAATTCTTGTTGTACCTGAAACTGTGAGTAAAAGCAAATTTATGAGAAAGCTGACACAACGTTCACGGTGCAGCTACAAGCCTACACTTGTTCCGATTCAAGGAGCCTAGCGACGTGAACATCACCCGTCATATTTGATTTTATGTGTTTTATATCACGCATCTGTTGCACGCACAAAGTCATGTTCTCGGATAAAGATAGCAGGAATATACAAAATGCCTTCCACTGCTTGGACAACCGACAGCAAGCAACCTATTAGAGAATGTGTGTTGTACCTAAGCACCAGAAATCACTGTCTTTTTGTTTTAGTGCGACAGCAATTATATGGACATTCGAGGCACATTTCTGCAGTCGTCGTCGTCATTGCCGTGGATTTTTGTGTGAAGTCCAAGGGCGATAAAGTCGTCGCCACGCGCCGCATGCTGTATATGCGAGTGAAAGCATGTGACGGTGAGCCTACGATGGTGGCTCAATATCGCACGCGCAAGGGAGGAAATCGGGGAGGAAACGCACCATCTTCAGGCTGGCGCAAAGCACCCGGTAGGATGGTTTGCGCGATGGCGTACTAGTCCGGCGGCAACTGTGTATGGCGCACCCTCGCGGGCTCTACTAGTGGCGAGAAGTTGGAGTGGCACCCTCTGCCGTGTGACCTCATGGCCAGGGCGCCGCTCGCTCGGCTGCTAGGCGCGCACTCGTTCTCTTCCGTGCGTGCTTGAGGCATTGGTTGCTCGCGCCGTGCTTATTGAAGGATATGTTGGCTTCTTTCTGCTGCCATGCCTGAACCACAGTTTCTTCTTCAAAGCAGCGTGAGTGGAGAAAATTTAAGGCTTGGATGTCGCAAGCTATGTAGCGTTGAAGGTGTCCAGTGGTTTCGCAATGCATATATGCGCCTTTTCTCTCGATGATGATGACAAAATGTATTTATTAAGGGATGGCGCGAAGGCCTAAAATGGGGAATAAGAAGAGCAGGGAGGGAGGCATATTTAGAGCCGTCCTAGAAGCTGCGCGTCCTTGGCGAAAGCCAAGAGCGAGTCCAGAATGGCCCTGTCAGAATCCATCGAGCCAGTTGCTGGTCTAACTCACTCTTTGTAGCAAGACACTCGCACACCCCTCAGGTGGTGGTCCCGCTGTTGAGCGTGTCGCTGGCACTCCCAAAACAGATGGGCTGCGGATGGCCGCGTAGCCATGTCGCAGTCAGGGCACCTGTGTGGCGTCTGGAGCGCTTCTTGGTCCGCGGAGGCTGTGGGAGGGCCGGGTTCCTGCGATAGAAGGGAGTTGGGATACGGAGATGGGGGGCGTCTTTCCCGGCGTGGCCGGTACTGTCGCCACCACTCCAGCATATACGGTGTGAGGACGAAGCCGGAACGGTGCCTATGCAGCAGCACCTGCCCCGACCTGGGAAGACCCACTGGAAATGGGTCTGGGTATGAGGGCACACTCGCACGGAGTTCCCTCTTGCGTCGGTTGGCTGCTGCTCTCAGAGCTCTTTCTTGGTCACACGGGGCTGCATTTGTTATGTTGCTTGTGCTGCTTGTGAGGGCTTCTGAAGGATCCCGGGAGACGACGCGGTTGGAAAGAAGGGCGCGCGCCGCCTCGTGGGCTCTCTCATTTCCCTCGATGCCCTGGTAACCAGGGTCAATGAAGTGTTGCAGTGACGCCGTGGGCCTCCGCACACCTGAAGGCCTGCATGACGAGCAGTACTGCCGATGATGATGTGTGGCGCGACTTGCAGGCATGCAGCTAATTCTGAGAGTCGGTGTATATATCGATGTGCTTTGCTTGCGTGGTGCTTGAAACTCTATCTAATGCCCAGACTATTGCGCGGAGTTCAAGTTCCGTTGGGTCGTCGGCATCAGCAGTTGTAAAAGTAGAATGTGTCTCACAAGAACCCACTACGTGGTAGGCGACTGCTCCTTCGCTGGTGCGTGGGTCGAAAGCTGCGTCAGTGTACACTTGTTCATGGCTTGGCGGTGCGTCTGCCAATGTCTGCACATGACGCGCAGTGAATGCTACCCGGCGGTGCGTATGTTGGGCGCCCATGTTTCTGGGCGTTGGTGTTGTGTAGACGACAGCAATGTCATACCACGGTGAGATGTCGGATGGCAGTTGTGGCAAAGTTGATATATCCTTTCCCATGCAGGCCAGTAGAGTCCTGCCTTGTCTGGCGTGCTTCAGGCGTTCGTCGTGTCCTGCCTTCGATGCTTCGATGGGTGCACGGAGGGTAGGCAACTTCGCATAGCGATGTAGCTCCTCGACACGTGTGTGTTTCGGGAGCTCTGTGATCTGTCGATACATATTGAGTGAAACGAATATCTCAAAATTCAACATGCGAAATCATGTCTGGTGCTCGGCTAAACACTTAACATTTCTTTCGTACTTAGCTATGAGGGACATTACATTTTACATGGAAGAAAAGTCTTCGCGATTGGTGTCGACATTATAAATCCGTGTTAAAAAGACACTGCGCAGCGAAGCTTTCATCATGATTCTTATAACTCTGGTGAGTTGTTCTGGTGAAATATGGCCACTTCAGTAATTCGTAAAAGGTAGAGTTAGGTGCGTTTTGCATGAAAAAGCATGCTACTTTTCTTACACCGTTGTCTGAAACAGGCACCAAGATGGCGGTTAACGTGACGATGGGCCATGTAAACGCTTCATGAATACCCTAAAAATCACCTGAAACAAGAGTTTCTTCCTTAAGATCGAGAAGCAATCAACTGACGCTATATATATCGTATCATAGTGGCCTTCATAGTGGCCGCCAGTAGCCTTTATCAAAAATGTGGCAAAGCCCTCACGAAACAGAAGCAACTGACTGCGGTTATGGCGAGGCACGCATTGTTCGCAAAATCCATCAGTTCACTACAACTTCGAAATCAAACGCTGATGCTGTTTTTACAGCGCCAATCGCAATGCCTAATGTATACTCGAGGCACAGCATCGTTGCGTAGGCTGTCTCGAAAATGAAAATTCAGACACCTTCTGCCTGACCATATCTCGAACCTGCGTAGTTTAATTATACAAACTGAGAACTATTCGCTTCATCAGTACATCAAACGGAACCTCGCATATCCGCCTCATGAGGAAGGCACCACAACCCTGACATGAATTTACGTAGTTTTCGACCTCCACCAAGGAATATTGATGTCTTCAGTATGTCCCACACTACTAATAAATGAGGCTTCCGCGTCTTTCCGGCTGCAGCCACGTGGTCCAAAAGGCTTGTATCACTCAAAAATTTGGGCCTAGGAGCCTGTGTGAGTTCGCCAAACAGATTCTTCATGTTTTTTTCCTCAAGCAACAAGCATGAGTAAATTGCTCAAGTGAATTGAACGTGTAGCACAGAAAAGAGAATAAATATTGGTACATTTCCTACCGTCTCCTGCAAACAGCTGTAAACAGCAGTACCACCACTTAAAATTAACACGTGAAGAACCGCCTAATTTTAAGAAGCAGTTAAGCAAGCAAGTTGCGCTGGTAGAATCTGAATGCAGTGCTGCTATTGCAGCTGATGAACAAGAGCAACATCAACGTGATACATCCTCATCTTACTGCTGAGTGCTACTGTGAAGAAATTCGATGATTCGTTATTATACCATGAATGACCAGTCATGAGCAAACAAATTAGCGGGTTAAAATCAAGGTAAATGTTGCAGCAATCACATATTGCCAGCATTTCGGATGCTTGTTTCATCGCAGTAGGCATGATATCCTAACTGGATCCTTATGTGCTGTGTTTTTTGCGTTTATGTTTTTATTATTCTCGTTAGCTACCAGTGAAAAGTTTAGATCCGTGCACGAAAAACCCGCAGTGGACTGGACTGAGCTTCTTCAGCTATTACTGTAGATTTACCTTTGTAAAACATATTGCGACATAGGAGATAAGCTCTTAGATTAAATGTACGTGAACGAAGATATCGTAAAAATATATTTCAGGTGACCTTCACAAGTATGCAAGCATAGGAAATGAGAGCCAACAAGCGAAAACGCTTCAGAAGGCGCCCCGACGCATCGTTACAATTGCTAGTAGGCACAACGAGGCGTGGCGTTTCTCGAGGCGCTCGACGTTTCTGCGCAGGCGCGAGTAAGAGCGGGAGCGAGAGAGAAAATATGCGAACCGGTACTCCTTGTATAGATCGTTTTATTCAGGACGCCACCATTTTGTAAACGCAGCACCGTCTGTTGTGCGGCGCCATGCTTGCATGTGGGATCGCGCTGGAGGGCGCGTAGGGAACGCGCTGTTGACGACGAGTGGGAAGTTTTCACGCTTTCCCGGAAGGTGTCAGCAAGTCGTTTAGATTGCAAAACTTCTTAGGGTGTCCTCAATAAGCGTTTAGCTTACATACAGTAGCAAAATCGGACGGTGACGGGCCCATAGTGGCTCCCGCAGCTCTCCCCACGATTGAAATAGTAGGCGAGTCAAGTCTGAACATTGTCGATACGTAACGTATAGATGTAACGCGCTATTATTTTATGTCTAGCCTTAAACTCTGTTAAAGTATCACTCAGGCGACAAGAATCAGAAGTGTCTCCGTGTGTCATGCGAGAAGTGTCCGCATGTGTCGTGCCGCACCAGCGTACACCCGTGAGCAAAAGTGTACGGACCAGGGGTTGCGCGATAAAGGCGTTTTTTTCCTCTGCCTGTGAACGAAGCTTCAAATTGAGCACAGCAGTCCAAACCAGGCATTGCGATCTTTCCGTGTGCTCGTTAATTCCAGTTTATGTTCGGTTATTACGAAGAAATTCAGTTTCTTCGGCGACCCTGTGGTCCGTATACTTTTGCTCACGGGTGTACATCCTAATCCTAGTAACTGCGAAGCTCCGAGGAAGCACGTTTTGCTAGCTTTCGTGGACCTAAAAGTTTCGCGGTATGATTTTCTCAACATGGCTTCTCTGGCACTCGGGCATCAAGCTTTACAAAAGAAGGAACTGTAAAATGACTCGATCGAAAAGGCTGTTAACATGGACAAAATGAAATGATAATACTCACTGCGAATGTGCCGCGATCAACCAGACGCACCCGATGCGTCGAAAAATTGTGCGCACTCTTAGCGGCTCTCCCGCAGGATTGTCCCTTCAAAGATAAACTTACAACCTTTCACGAAATTACGTCACATTACAGACACAGCAGGAGAAAATTCCCTCCCCCCAGTCCGAAACTGAACAGGGCTCAGGCTGTTACTTTCAGGCTTTTACAGACAAGATCGTACCTCACCCCGAGAGCGCTGAGTTGGATAGACCCGAACTTTACGCAATCGTGCTCCAAATGCGGTCACGCGTGCTGCTCCTTCGACCACATGCTCTGGCTGTGCCCGTACAACGCGGGCTCCGACTTTCATAACGAGTCCAAGTGGGACGCTTTGCTGAAGAGCTCGGATTTCACAAGCCAACTACAGGCCGTCCAGAGGGCCCGCGACGTCGCGGAGAGTCACCATCTCCCTGTCCCGTCATGGGCGGAGCCACCAACTTGATCGGGGAGCCTTCGGTTGCCCCCTAATCAAGTTCCTCAGGACACTCTAATAAAGTTCTTGTCACTGTCACTCTTCGGTCTCGAATGGTGCCTGTGCGTGCAAGGGCACTTCGCCAACTCGAGATACCTCAATTGATGAACAACTACTTTTTAAACAGCAACTTTACTTTCTGCAGTAATACAGCGCTGGATGAGTGGCGTCAACAGCTTCCCGGCGAGAGTCGGAAGCATGGGCGAGCCCTTATGAACTAGGGCTGGCGGGCACATGGTAGCCATGGCTTTGGTTACATAATGGAAAAGAACACACCTTCATAGTCGCCGCTTACTCTTCTTATAATACGTCCTCGGTCAACTTCCACCAGAACGTTGGTTGCCAAGCATGAAAATCTTAGAACACGTTTGAACAAAATAAGTTTATTGTGTGTGCACGAAGAAATTCACCAATTCGAAGTAGTTGACCTTGAATATACGCATCTTTCTTTCGTATCCCAGTTTGATCATGGGTGCCCAGTTCCGAGTTCAACACCAAGCGCTCACTGGGAACAACATCTTCTGAACATACACGCGATGGCATCCAGTCCTTTCTGTTTATGCTGGCAATGCAACGCGCACGCTTCTCTATCCTAGCCGCGGTTTCTACGAAGATGCCGCGGCTGAAGATGCACTGCACACTTGCTCCCTAAAGTTATTTTGGCAGCCCAATAAAGCAGAGTGGGAGCCCGTCGGCCTTGAGTCATCTGACATCGCAGAAATGCCAGTACGAAGACGCTAGAATTGCACTAATTCGCAATTAAACCACTAGAGAAAACGCTATCCGCACATACCAGTGCGAGGAAGAGAGCGGCGCGCTGGTTTGAGGCTACGTTTTTCCTCGCCGATGAAACGGCCTATATGTGAACCTGCCTAGGGACTACGGCGGAGAAGTTCATTTACTAGTGTTGTACGCCTCTTTACCTAGGCGTGCCGGCATTGCGGAATGAAGTCGAGTTTGGTTACGCACAGACGCTGGCTGCCTGCGCGGTTAAACAGGTGAACCAGCGCGCATTGACGCCCCATTTGATGATGGCTGTGTCTAAAGGTACATCGGACGGACTTTCTCGCATGTGTGGCGCTGGTACTGAGTCAGCCATGCCAGATTATAACTATGGCGCGCCTTACGGCACTCTACCCCCGCCCCCCCCCCAAAAAAAAAGAAGAGAAAGAAAAACATCGCTGATAGTCTCGGGGACACAATAGGGGCCATAGTAAAAGCCTGGCCCGCTTTTCTGGACGTTTAAGGAGTGTTCTTAGTGGGCCCCAGTTGAATGAAATAGACGAACAGAGCGTTAGCAACCACGGTTGAGCGTGCTTGTCTAATGTCACGACGCGACGATTATTGGCTTTGCGTCTCGTCCACGTTAGGTTAGATTATCTAAGCTTTAGGTTAGGTTTACGTTAGCTTAGGTTGTGTTAGGTTAGCGTAAAAGGCGTTAGAGTGGCGCGGCGTATTCTCACGGCGGTAACGCCATGCTGATTGTTGTATATGTGTCTAGGCCACGTTTAGCTATGATCTGTAAGATTAGGTTAACGTTAACTTAGGTTGGTTAATTTATGTTACCGTTACCTTAGACAAGGTTAGGGTAACTTCCCGCGAGGTGGTGCAGCATATCCTCACAGCAGTTACGTCGTGAGCATTATTGTATTTTTGTCTTGGCATCGTCACGAGAGGTTAACATTCGCTTAGGTTGGCGTCAAACGCATTGGGGAGCGCAGCGGATTCTCATAGCGGTGGCAGGGGTGTCGAACAGCACCGGCTCCCTTTCAGTCACTCGCGTTCAACCGCGGTTGCTAAGGCGCTCTGCCTTCTAGATTTTCAATATATGTGGACCGACCTCTTCCACGGTTCTTACTCCTACCACGAAAGCATCTGTGATGTTATTATCTGTTTCACCGAACCGGCAGCCAGCGTCAGAGCGTCAACAACCTTGACCCCACTCTGCAATGCCGGCCCGCCTAGAGACAAATGCAGAGAACACGCGCTAAGAAATTTCTCCATATTGCCTAGGCAGAGTAGTATATTCAAAGAGCAAAAGCTCCCACATTTTATCTCTCGCACCCGCTCTTACTCGTGCATGCGCGTAAACGTCCCATGCCTCCGCAAGTGCCACGCCCCATTGTACTTTCTAACCATCCGCCTTTTGGGACGCCGAACTGCACATGCGCAGAGCCCTAGTGGCTGAGGACCGAAGCGATTTGGCAGGCACACGGCCAGACTCGACTCTCTTCTCCGAGTGACTCCAGTCCGGCCGTGGCAGGCGCTGCACTAGTCAGTAGAATAGGGTGCAAGCCGTTTCTCTTCGACTCTTACAGACCGGCACATACCCGTCTCTGGCTGTTCTACACGAAGTTTACCTCGACGTATATCGCTACGACGCCTGCCCGTACTGCAGGCAGACCTCCACTCTAGCGCACATTCTCTGGGAGTGCAGGTCGAAATACACCAAGTTCAGCAAGGAGGAGTGACACGCGCTTCTGCGTAGCCCCGCTCTTCACAAGCAAGTCCTTGCTGTCCGGCGTGTCCGCGACCGGGAAGGTCCCGACGTGGGACCAGCCGGGTGCGCGACGAGTTCGCGTCCTCGTCGGATCTCCAATAAAATTAATACATTCACTTGACTGCCTCGCCATTCTCGCTGCCACGCACCCGGAACGCCTTTCGCACATTATTGCTATCAAAATTTCGCACGATGCAAATGTCGTGTGTCGCTTACAGCTGTACCTCCTGTGATCGTCCCAGCAGAACAGTGCGGTTTTTCCGATTTTCGTAGGTAAAAGGCGATCGACAGCGCTGTTAAGCCTCGTTTAGGGCTATGAAGCTGCAAGATGCGCAAGGGCGTCTATGGCAGCCGTCAGCAGCCGTTCGACTGTGCGGGAAGCGCATTCTGACAGGTATGCCTTGGCATATGTAGTTTACCTCTCCATTTTTCGTCGTTACTGACTCACGCGAAAAATGTCGTCAAAGACATAAATATGTTTGTGCTAGCAAAAGAAACGATCTCTGAGCTCGGGCGCGTCGGCTGAGTGAAATGCGAAGTGTTTATTTTTTTCTTTTTCCTATTGTTTCTCTGCGGCCACCGCAAAAACCCCGTCATTTCGCAACTTCACACCATGCACACTACAGATTTGTAAACGCTCAGCGAACGCTCGTGATGCCGGCGCAGTTATCTGTAGCAGCCAAGCGTGTCTGCAATGCCGGGATGACGTGGGAAACTGCGTTCTTGCGACTGGTGATTCGGAGACGTGGGATCCTCTTTCCTCGTGGAGGGGTAAGTGAACGTGAGGCTGGGCCCGATATTCAGGACGTTTGAAAAATAAGTTTACATTTACATATGTAAAAGAAAATGCAAAGAAAATGCAAAGTACCACAGAAAAGTTGATTATGAAGTTGTCGCCGATCACACCCACCATCCATTGCTGCTTTCATGCCTTGCGTGATCATTGTCCAGCCACTTCCCCCATATCCGGGGTCAGGATACCGATGACATCAGGTCCCGCCAATGCGCAGGTCAGTTGCCCCTTTCCCACGAAAGGTAACTTGGTGGGAAAGAAACGCACATCACTGTACACAGACAGGGAAAGGAGGGGAACGTAAGCTGAATCCGATAATATTCTGACAGGTGATACCCGGAATATATAGTTGGGAAAGAGAGCAAAGAGTGCAAAATGGTCAGTTCAAATTGAAACGCTGTACAAACAAGAACTATAATCACTAGAGTCGAGCAAGAACTTAGCACACCACCAAGCGTAGGAATATAGTGAGCTTCTAAATGCAATAACAACAGAAATACGGAAAGAGAAACAACATGTTCGTTGGAAAGGGAAAACGAAACCGAAAAGCTGGTGAAAGAGGGAGATACGAGAACCGATCGCCGAATGACAGAAAGCATCCTCATAACACAGGCAGGCAAAGATGGCGCAGTTGCCGCAGGATGAAATAGCCAGTAAATCGGAAATATACCGGGAGAAAAAGTCTATGGATCAAATGCTAGTGCAAGCGAAGATAAAAGGTGAAAAGAACGTTGGTTGTCAAAAATACAAGAGAAAAAGAACTCCGCACCCAGAATATTTTGGATCCACATCATATTATTAGGCAGGAAGTCAACAACAATAAACAACATATGCTAGACGAAGATGAAAACAAACTGGAAGGGGATGCAGCACTATATTACATTTGAAAAATAACAGCCGAATCCTTCCAAGGCAATGACGAGGTTGTAGTTAAAGAAAAAAAGAGCATGAAAGAGACCCAGGTGGAAAAAAGAGCCGCTGTTTTGAAATTCCAACTTAAAGAAGGCCTAATAGCAAATTCCTGAGCGCACAGCCACAGGGCTAGACGAAGTTCCCGTTAGGCTGTATAAGGAACTAGGACCAAAAAGTAAGGAAGCTCTGGTGAAAGCAGTGGAAAAAACGTTCAAAGGTAGACGAATACTAGAGAGTTATCGAAAAAGTAGAATGAATTTAATTTACAAACGTAAGGGGCTAAAGATAGAATTCATTCGTATGGACCATTGACCATTCAATCGGTAGTATACAGGCTAGCAATACAGGCAATAAAGAATCTGCAGGCATGGGCAGCTAAAAACGGCATTTTCGGAGAACTTCAGAACGGCTTCAGGATAGACAGACGTTTGGATGATAGCTTACTTGTTCTTAGCCAGTGTATTGAAATATCAAAAGTAGAAAGCAGACAGTTATATGTAGCATTTTAGACATAACAGGAGCCAATGACAGCGTAGACAAGAAATGAAATAGACTTTATACTCTGCGCTAACCCTGGCATCATACAAAATGTAGACGTGCTCGGCAAGGTGCGCTGTAGGGACCATACGATTGTAAGAAGTGGAATTAGCCTTGACTTGAGGAGGGAACAGAAGAAACTGGTACATAAGAGACTGGTCAATGAGGTAGCGGCAAGAGGCAAAATAGAGGAATTCCAGATCAAGCTACAGAATAGGTATTTGGCTTTAACTCAGGAAGGGGACCTTAATGTGGAAGCAGTGAACGACAATCTTATGGGTATCATTGAGGAGTGTGCAATAGAAATGGGTGGTAGCTTTGTTAGACAAGATACCGGTAAGCTTTCACAGGATACGAAAGATCTGATTAAAAAGCGCCAATGTACGAAAGCCTCTAACCCTACAGCTAGTAAAAAACTGGCAGAACTTTCCAAGGTAATCAACAAGCGTAAGGCAGCTGACATAAGGAAGTATTATATGGAAAAAATTGAACCTGCTCTCAGGAATGGAGGAAGCTTAAAACCAGTGAAGAATAAACTAGGAATAGGCATGAATCAGGTGTATGCGTTAAGATGCAAAGCCGCCAATAGCTTTACTAATACGGATGAGATAGTTCAAGTGGCTGAGGAGTTCTATAGCGATTTATACAGTACAAGTGGCACCAATGATGATAATGGAAGAGAGAATAGTCTAGAGGAATTGGACATCCCACAAGGAACGCCGGAAGAAGTAAAGAAAGCTTTGGGAGCTATGCAAAGGGGGAAGGCAGCGGGGAAGTATCAGGCAACAGCAGATTTGTTAAAGGATGGTGGGCAGACTGTTCTAGAAGAACTGGCCACCTTGTATGCGCAATGCATCATGGCTTCGAGCGTACCGGAATCTTGGAAGACTGCCAACATAATCTTAATCCATAAAAAGGGGGACGCCAAAGACTTGAAAAATTATAGACTGATCAGCTGACTGTCCGTTGCCTACAAAGTATTTACTAAGGTAATCGGAAATAGAATCAGAAACGCCTTACACTTCTGTCAACCGAAGGACCAGGCAGGATTCCGTAAAGGCTACTCAACAATAGATCATATTCACACTATCAATCAGATGATAGAGAAATATGCGCAATATAACTAAACCTTATATATAGCTTTCATTGATGATGAGAAAGCGTTCGATTGAGTCGAAACCTCAGCAGTCACGGAGGTATTACGAAATCCGGGTGTAGATGAGCAGTACGTATAAATACTGAAAGATATCTATAGCGGCTCCACAGCCACCGTAGTCCTCCATAAAGAAAGCAACAAAAATCCAATAAAGAAAGACGTCAGGCAGGGAGATACGATCTCCCCAATGCTATTCACAGCGTGTTTACAGGAGGTATTCCGGGACCTGGATTGGGAAGAATTGGGGATAAGAGAATTGGGAAGATTGGGGATCTTGTGGAATATTCTGAAAGGGGAAGGGTTAGGTGACGATTGTCTACAGCTTTTGAGAGAACGTTAGCTAGAAAATACCCTTTTGTGTTGAAGGGGAAGGGGTAAGGAGTGAGGAGAAAGTTATTATCCAAAGGGACTGAGGCAGGGGTGTCCTCTATCCCCAGTGCTGTTTATGACGTACATGGTGAAGTTGGAGAAGCGCTAGAATGAAGTAATATCGCGTTTAATCTCTCATATAAACCGGCAGGTGCAGTGGTAGAGCAGCAGATTCGAGGATTATTTTCTGCGGACGACATAGTGTTGCTAGCTAACAAGCAAATGATTTGCCACGTCTGTGGACAGTAAGGCCACAATTTAGGTTTGAAATTTAGCGGTAGAAAATCAGGTTTTATTGTATGCTATGAAAACAGTTACCAGACAGTGGAAATACAGGGCCAGGAAATAGCCCGGGTGACAAGATATAAATATCTTGGTATATGGAATAACGAAGGCAATACACTAATACACACACACACACACACACACACACACACACACATATATATATATATATATATATATATATATATATATATATATATATATATATATATATATGAAAACACAGGAAAAAACAATAGCAGTGAGGAGGCAGTGAAATGCTGCCACAATGAAGCGCAGAACGCTATGGGGATACAATGGATACGAGGTGCTCCTGGGTATGTGGAAAGGTGTACTGGTTGGAGGAAATTCTTTTGGAAATGCGGTTGTTATCATTAAATCAGGGGTACAATCAGGTATCGATGGGAACCAAAGGTCTGTGGGACGCCTCGCGTTTGGCGCTCACGAGAAGGCTACAAGTGATGCTGTGTAGGGTGATATAGGCTGGACCAGTTTTCAAGTGAGGGAAGCTCGCTGTAATATTGAGTATATATGAAAGAAGGTAAATGGGCTGGGAGAGTGTTGGCGTATCTGTACAGGAAAAACATTGATTCCCAGTGGAGGAAAAGAACTAGCAAGCTTACCAGCAAGTATGCGGCCTGTAGGGTGGGCAACACAGCAAGAAAGAACGTCAGGCGAAAAGTGAGAGAGGCTGAAACAATCTCATCGGTGGCGGCAATGGAAATGAAACCTGCCATGAGTAACTACTTAAGAGGAAAAAACGAAATCAGGAACGGAACAACAAGGAGGGAAACTAATTTTGAAGCAAGATCCGGACGCCTTAGAACGCGCACCTATAAAGCGATATATAAGAAGGAAGAGGAAGCTTGTGCTTGCGGCGGTAAAGCTGGAGAAACGATGGAGCATGTTTTATTAGAACGTGAAGACATCTGCCCAGTGATCTATTTAGGCACCACTGGTCTCCTTGAAGCTCTTGGGTTCAGCGAGTGCAGGGGAGAATTAAACATGTCCGCAATATAGATGAGTAAGAGGTGAATGGAAGATTAGCGGATATAGGGTAACGACAACAGCGGAGGCGTACAGAACCAACGTTCACAATAGGGGGTGAGGAAATGTGTTTGTGGGTGTTCATAGTTTTTTTCTTTCTTTTCTTTTTAACATAGTTAGGACTTGAGGCAGTATAATAGAAAGAGCTTGGTGGCGCAACCCGCCACCCCGCTCTAAAGGGGGCCGCTCATAACATCCATCCATCCATTCATCCATCCAAGGGGGGATTGTAAAGTCGCCGCCCGGACACAGCCCGAATTGCAGCAGACGACAGGCTCGAGTCTGTTTCATGACGTCATGCGAGCGGCACTCGCAGCGCACCTGTAGGTCGTTCTCGGGGCTAATATTGAAAGGGACTCGAGTTGGGCACCGACTCTAAATGCGTCGACGGCTCATAACTTTGTGCGCGTTCTGTTCTCGCCGTTCGGTTTGCGTTGAAGCGAAAGGCAGCACGAAGGTCACTTCGGTCACTGCTGATGCCGCGCTTCATCACTCCAGCATTTTGACAGCGAGTGGCCGCGGTAATCAGGTGGAATGTGTTCACGTTTTCCTGTGCGCACGTGACACTTTGCCTCTTAATTGAGTTACTAAGCGAAAGTTTATCAGTTTATACAACCGATAAAACTACTATATTTAATTCGCATAGGTGCCTACTACTTTACGATCGCAATCGATGCTCCTCATTTCCGGCCAAACTGCAACTTTTTTGTTTAAGAAGCCCTGGTAAATGTTACAGGTATACATTGAACGAGCTTTCACTCACAAGATCCAGTATATATTTTAGTACCTCATCATCAATTTTCTCATGTTTTATCACTGCATTTGCACTGGAATATCCGCAACATGGACAATATTCGGTGTGTTTACTTACGGTGTCTCTTCTTTTGATTTCTCTTCCGGCTTCTTTACTGGCTGTCCCTTCTTCATGGTCTTCCACTAGTGGGGTGTGGCGGCGGAAGAGGAAGCTGAGAAATATGATGTGCCTAAAGTCATTCCAACTCAAGTGTAGATCAACATTCTGCAACTATCTAGCAAATGTAACATGTCCACACATGTCTATCTGATAAAGTTATAACAATAGCACATAAAGGCAATGTAAAAATGGCACTGCGCTGTTTTTCATTTTCCGTGTAAAGAAAATCAAGTATTTATCTTTTTGTATACTGGAGTATCGTGCGCTGATTACTACTGGGACTTGAGAACTCTTTCTGTGAAGAAGTAACAATACTAAACATTTCATGTTTGTGAGCACTGAAGTTTCAAATGCATCTGAGAAAACAGTAGCCACAGCGCTTATTTGTAGAACGTTCATTTCAACAAGAGTGCAAAATATGGACTTAAACAACGAGAGCTGCTAGTGAACACAAAGCGGAACGAGGCGCTCAACGACTCTTTTCGGGAATATAATTCAAATAGAAAAAAACATTTTGAACGTATTTGCGGAATTAAATATTACATCTCCTGTCGCACATCACACCCGTAATATTTAGTTAGCAAATTTATTGGATTAGTGGACCTAATGCTCAAAGCAAAAGTATCACTTAGTGTTACAACATGAAGACAATGACGCACTGAAAATTCGAGCATAATTTTGAACCTAACTGTAGCGACGTAGTATTTCTGGATTTCATTCATTTCCTGCACACATTTCTTCTAAAAACTTAAGGGACTATTTTCTCTACCGAATACAAAATCGTCGCGTAAATATAGATACAACACCGCGCAAGGTGAGGCCAACCGGCGTGCTGGACAACGCGCAGTTAAGCCCTTGCAAGCGCAGCTTTCCGATCATACCAATGTTCGTTGCTGTGTTCGATCTCTGTCATAATTTTATTTTCGCGTGGTGCTGAATAGTTATCACAGGTTGCTGGAAACAAGTTGTAAGCAATTACCTGATCGACATCATTCTTTGCCTTATCGCTAGCCTCTGTTATTAAAGACTCAGGCTACTGGCAGTCAATGTTGTGGGCTGCGATTATATGTGCAGAGGCAGTACTAAATAACTATACGATATATGTGCGTGTAATGAATAAGGAAACGTCTAGCATGAACAATTTCTGAAACATTATTTAAGAATGGTAGTCACATTTCATCACGTCATAGTCGATATTGATATGCAAAACCCGGTACTGCCAATCAAGCTGAAGTGGTCATATTCTTAACCTTGGTGAATATATGCTGTGCACACGGCTTTTCGAAGCCCTAGAGAAATGTTTGTGCTGTGAAATCATTCTTCTCTCCATAAGGACAGCGAGGTGCACTTGACGGACTGCCAGGTGTTCTCGATGTCGCCAGCGACGATGAGACTAACTGCTGCGGCAGGAGGCGAATCATGCAGTTAAATTAGGCGGTTTTACGTGCGAGAACCACGATCTGATTATGCTGCATGCTGTAGTGGGGATTTTAGTTTGGACCACCTGGGGTTCTTTAACGTGCACCTAAATCTAAGTACAGGGGAGTTTTTGCGTTTCGTCCCCCATCGAAATGCGGCCGCCATGGCCGGGATTTGATCCCACCACCTCGTGCTTAGCAGCGCCACACTAAAGCCACTAAGCAATCAAGGCGGGTCAGAAATGCCGCTCTCATTAGGCAGTTATATTATTTCTAAAACAACACTAAGCAAGTACAGGGTTGTAAGCGCTGTGTAATTTTTCAACGGCAACTGTGCCGACAAAAGAAGGTCCTGTTCTAGATGATGCGTGGCGTAGTAAATGCTGAAGTCGTTGGCGAGCAGATAATTTTATATACCGATAGACAAGCAGCATATCAAATAAAATTTACACAAGTTAGACAACAGCTGAATCTCCTGAAAATAGTACACAGTTTCACAATATTTACTGGTTTCAGCGCGCTAAACAGATGAAAAGCAAATATGTGACGCAAATCTGGTCGCTACGATTGGCGGTCAATCAATAGTATGACTGAGTAATGCTGTAGGCAAAAGTGAAATGTGCAATGAGAGTGAAGTAATTTCATTTCTGTGTGCAGCGTGTTCAAAAAGGATATACCGGAAAATACGGAGGATAAGTTTTGTAGTATTTCTAGCTTACTTTCAAAAGAGGCGGCATTGATTAACCTAGAATCTTGTACTACTGTTGTTGATGAAATATGTTATATATTCATTACTGAATTACATTTCGTGGCAGACTTTCAGCATAATCATAGACAATTTGATCAGAAGTAACTGACTCAATACGAGTGTACTAAGTCCTTGGTATAATGGGTAAAACACGCAGAGAAATCTGCAGTACGGTACAATACGAAGTGGCTAGTTTTGGAGTTCTCGAAATGGCTTTACTAAAAATGTTAAGTGTTTCCATACCTCTACAATCAAAAAGAAAAGTGAGTATGTATGTACGTATATTAGAATCACAACGGTGTCATGCAGCTGAGACCATTGGTGGGTTTATTGAAATATTGTTACGCGAATGTTGGAAGTATAGACAGACTGGGTTTACAATATATGCTCGAGCAGAGTCAGTGTAGTTAAATATGGCTGCCCAGCAATAACACACAGCAGTCAGCGTGTCGCGATTTTTTTCTTCCTTCCTTTTCTTTTATCCTTCCGTAAAAGCACCGCCGTGTGCTGAAGCGTCGTCTCTGTGCATGGTAGGGGAAGAATTGCGAGCGAAGTGTGGATTCAGCCGCGAAACGTGCAAGATGTCAACAGGCGTCGGACTTGAGTATGAATCAAACTCTAACGGTGATATCTCGTAATTCACGTCCTTAACTTGACGTAGGACTTCATAAGGCCCTTTGTAGCGAGAGACAAGCTTCTGGGAGAGGCCGACCCGACGACATGGTGAGAAAATGAGCACCCAAGGACCTGGGGTGAACTTGACATCGCGATGGCAGTGGTCATAACGCTCTTTTTGTATATGCTACGAGGCTAATAAACGAGATCGGGCGACTTGACATGTGTGCGCGATCGATGATTCCCGAGCGTACTCAGTTGCAACACGTGGCACCGAAGGGATGATGATGTCAAACGGCAATGTGGAGTCGCGACCACACAAAACATATAAGGGTGAATATACTGCGGTGTGATGTCGGCACGCTGGCCTACGTGAATGCCACGTAGGCGAGCGTGGCGGCCCAGTCGCGGTGGCCGTTGGATACGTACATCGACAGCACCTCTGTGAGTGTTCGCTTGAGTCGTTCCGTAAGACCGTTCGTTTTTGGGTGGTAGGCCATGGAAACCTTTTGCTCAGTGGCACAAGAGCGGAGGAGGTCGTCGACAACTCGAGACAAGAGCGTGCGGCCGCGGTCTGTAAGTAACTGTCGAGGTGCACCGTGGTGGAGAATGACGACATGGAGGGGAAAATTGGTGACGTCCGTTGCGCAACTGGTCGGCAATGCTTTTGTTATTGCGTAGTGTATCCCGTAATCTACAGCGACGGCGATTCATTTGTTCCTTCTAGTCGTCGTCGGAAAAGGGATAAGCAGGTCAAGGCCTACACGAAAGAAAGGTTCAAAGGGAACTTCAATTGGATGGAGTCGTCTGACAGGTGGCAAGGAAGGTTTCTTCCGGTGCTCGCACAATTCAGAAGTTGCGACATAACGACGCACGGAGTGGTAGAGACCCGGCCAGAAGAATCGGCGTCGCACGTGGTCGCATGTACGCAAAACTCCAAGGCGTCCCGCCGTCGGTGCATCGTGAAGTTGTTCGAGAACGACGGATCGTAGATGACGAGGAAGGACAAGGAGCAACTTAGAGCAGTCACGGTTGATATTGTGGTGGTAGAGGATGCCGTTGTGCAGCACGAACTTGTGGCATGGGCCGTCGGTGCTGCTAGATTGCATCCGGCGATGAGGGACTGTAAGGATTCGTCACGTCGTTGTTCAACGCACACGTCGGTCATGTCAGTAGAGTGTTTTAGCAGAACGTTTTTGACGGTCCGGTCCGCTCTCACGTACCCGCTCACAGTTAGCGGAGCGGCGGACGAAGAATCAGTTTTAGCGGAGCGCCCGGCTGCGTCCGAAAGGCATGTGCTTGCCTGACGCGCCACCTTGCCGCAGAAGGTAAAACCGCTATGAACATAATATTCAAGTTGTAAGAATTGCCGCAATAAAATAATATATTTGGAATTGCTCAAGTGTCTGAAGGCATTTCACGCAATACATTGCATTTTCATTTCTTATATATGTATATAATCCTTACATTAACAGAGCCGTTACGCTGTGTTGTAGCCAAGACAAGGTTTTTTGCTCTTTCAGTACACCTAAAACGTGGTCCGCATAAACAAACGTGCACACATGGCATGGTACTGAAACGGGTTCATGGCCACAACCTCCCGAATAGAAGAACTTCGTGTCTCCTAAAGTGTACTCTAGGTTTGCGCTTTACAAATCCCGATTCAAACGACCTCGTGGACGGGCCATCAGCACTGGGGGCAGCCATTTTGCTTCGCTAGACCCGCTTGACGCGCTCGCCGCGCTCCGCTGAGAAGGCTTTCTAGCGGAGAGGGGGCTCCCGTCCGCTCGCCCGCTGACTGCTGAACGGGTCGCGCATGCGCACTTGCGCTTCCGCTAGCCCGCTGAGCGGAGCGGACCGTGAAAAACGCTCTGCTAAAACAGCCTAGTAAAAGCCGTCAAGCAGGTCATCGGATCATGCGCAGCAGCATCAGGAGGATCCACGGGTGACGAGAGAGGCATTCCGCGTCCTTGTGTAGGCGTCCAGACTTGTACTTGATAATAAGTGAACATTCCTAGAGGCGCAAAGCCCAGTGACAAAGCCGTCCTGTAGGGTCCCGGAAGGAAAACAGCCATCAGAGTGCATGGTGGTCTGTAACGACCGAAAACGTGCGGCCGTACAAATATGCCCGGAAATAGGCGATCGCCCAAACTAAAGCCAAACACACCCGCTCTCTCATAGAGGAATTTGTCTCTGGAAGCAACAGCAGGTGGCTCGCGTAAGCCATCACGCACTCTGTACCATTCTGTTATTGGGCGAGAAAAACGCTGATGCCGTGGCTTCTTGCGTCAGCGTGGACTTCAGTCGATGTAGTTGGATCAATGTGGGCAAGTATGGGTGTGGTGGTCAGAAACCCGATGAGAGCGACGAACGCGTGAGCCTGGCCCGGGCCCCATGAGAATGGCATGTTCTTCTTTGGAAGATCGTCGGCGAAGTTTGTGACGAAACCACGAAAGTACGAATACAGGCCATTGAAGCAGCGTACGTCTGAAGCACAATGGGGCTGAGGGAAACTGCGAACGGTGCGAAGTCCTGCCGGATCTCGTTGTACACCGGATGCGTCAACAAGGTGTCCCAACACGGTAATCCTATGGCACCCGAATCGACATTCCTTTGGGTTCGGTTAGAGGCCGGCTTTTTGTAAGACCGCGAGAATGGCAGCGAGTCGGGTAAGGTATCTTACCCGACTCGCCTAAGGTAAGGTAGACGACAGGTGAAGCCCAAGGGCTGGCTGATGGTTCGATGACTCCTTGGCGAAGCATTTTGTTCACTTCTGATTGGATGACTCTAGCTCAACATGCGATACACGATAGAGACGCGGACTAATTTGATTCGTGTCGCCAGTATTTATACGGTGGTGAACAATAGATGTTTCGCCTAAAGGCCTGTTGCCGAAATCAAAGATGTCACTGTACGATTCGAGCAGGAGGCGAATGTCCACGGCCTGTGCAGAGGTGAGGTTAGGTACAATCATTTTCTTGAAGTCTACCATTGAGCAATCAGAGCTGTGATCTGCAATAGGCGGTAATAAACCACTCTCCGCATTCCGACTCTCAATGTGACATTCGGAACTACTAGAAACGCTGGCCAAGAACATGCCGGCCGGATGCGCTTCAGGGCAGATGCTGAAATTCAGAAGTGATAGAACAACGTCTTCTTTGTTAAACGTCACCAGGGTAGGCGGAACAGCAACGTACAACTTCAAAAGCACGTCAAAGATGGGATGAAGCACATATTCACCAGCACAAACCTGTGGCTGGGTGGTTAAAGTGACGTAAGTAACTGCCTCGGATGATAGACGCACATCGTGAAGTGAGCACAAGTGTGGCGGGGCGGTTGTCGGAGCATCGGCGAGTCGAAGCTGTCCTAACTGAGGAACGCCGGGTGCGCAGTTGATGAGCAGAGTGATTGGATAAACCGCCTAATCTAAAGATAACATCGTGATGGCTGTTGCCGATAGCAGCAAATAGAAGAGAAGTAGGGTGGTCGGCTGTACCTAAACGTGCAGTACACATTCCAAGAACAACCAGCACGCCACTGTAAGCCACACGAAGCACTCGAGCAGCTGCTCAGGTGAGGACCTTCTTTAAACGTCTGCATAGGCTAACACTCATAGCGAGTGCTTCGACAAGTATGCCGTCTATTTTAACGTTAATTACACTTATTTTTGTGGGCGACAGTAGCAGGCGATGCAGCACAAACTCCGAAGGCTGCATTTCCTTAGTTTTCCGAAAGGATGTGGCCGAAAGCAACAGGGGACGAAAGGTGACGTGGCTGCGGCAAACAGAAATAAGGGCGACGGGTTTTCGGTGAACGAGACTGTTGTCCCGCGCGGCGATGGTGAGCGCCTGTACCATTTGTTCCTAGCAGAGTTATCGGCGCTGTTAGACTCGGCGGTGGGCAAAACGTTGCGGTTATTTCCATCAAAACGGCTCAGGTTGGTCGGTGTGTGAGGTGTTGAGGGCCACGAGTTGCGACAATATCGGGCAACATGACAAAGGCGGCGACAGGTGAAACAGATCGGCTTGTCGTCCGCAGTTCTCCACTCAGTCGGGTTGCGATAACGCGGAGAGAAGCGTGGGTTGGAGCGAAAATAGTAGAAGGGCGTTAGTTAGCTCTGGGATTCGCGACACCACAGACAGAATGTAAACCAATTTTAGAGCGCAGCTCTTTGGCGTCCGTTCCTGGGTTTCGCGTCGGCGTTGTCGTCGGCCTCGTAACCAGCTCCGCCCCCCTTTCATCCCCCCAGCGCTAGCAGCGACCGACTGATACCGCTGGATGCCGCTGACGCCGCTAGAGATTCAAGATAACGTGACTGCATAGAACACCGTCGCCGCCATGCAGAAAGAGGACGAAAGGGTCTCCCCCCCCTGTTCTTGTGTGGCGGATAGGGGTTGAGTCACTATCGGCGTCAGCGGCATCAGTCAGTCGCTGCTATCTCTTCCCTCCTCCCTTTATCGTGTTGTCCGCTTGCTGCGCGCGCTTCTGCCCCCATCGTTTGCCGCTGGGTGTACACGCCGCCCCCCTCCCCCCTCTTCCTGCGAGTCTCGGGTTGTGGGAGAATGCGGGAGAACATCCCGTTCCTCTCGCTCGTAACGCGTCCCACGGCTGTGACAACCTCGCGAGGCACTTGTATAGATCTCGTCTTTGAGAATCAAGCATTGGTGTACCAAGTCGAACATATATCAGCCTATTTCTCCGACCACAAAGCTTCCTTCATGACTGTCAAGAACTGTTAGTGGAGTCTTTGTTAAAGGAATACGTGTGAAAAATAAAAAAAAAATTCTGTGATAGCGCATACATGTGTTGCTCGATTTCTTTGCCTCAATCTATCGAAAAGGTGAAACAGCTTATTTGCTGCGCTCAAATTTCGCATTAGGAAGTAACGTAATCGTCGGTAATTTTTTTTTTATTATTTTTCACATCTACTGCTGTACCACGCGCGGCGTTGGCGGGGAATCGTTTTATTAGTTACTAAAAATGATTGCGAACGATCTTTACAAGCCTCCACCGAATCTGTGTCACGTGCAATTCCATAAAGAAAACGCAAGACGTCTTCTGAAATGGCGAAATGTTTTTTTTTTCTAGTTCCTGGCGATTGATGGCTTGTACGAGGGGATCTGAACGTGTAGTAGCATCAGGGATAAGCGAACAGAAAGCTGTGGGCGCCATGGCATCCTGTTCACGTCTAACGATTAGCACCACGGCCTCTGATGGCGATGCATGCTGCTGTGCGGGGTGATCTTTACACGTCCACGTTGCGGCAGTATTGAGAAGTCTGGCGAATGGTTGCAACACGCGTCGGCTTGTGGCCTGCTTGAATAGTCGGCACTCTTTGATGACTGCATCAGCTGTAGAGCAGCTTTTCCACATGCGCAGAATAAACGAGTCGTCAGTAGTGCCCTTAAGTAAGTGCCCGGCCTTCTCAGCTTCTGTCATGTCGTGATCGTCTTTACGACACAGTGCCAGCACGTCCTGGATGTACAAGACATATGGCTTCATGGGGGATTGGCCACGGGAAGCCAGTTCCTTCTTTGCGGCAATTTTACGGCCGGCTGGTTTGCAGAACAACTCAGTCGATTTCTTTTTGCATGGGTCCCAGCTGGTCAGCTCCTCTTCGTTGTTTTCGTACCACACCTTTGGCGTGCCTCTTAGGTAGAACAACAGGTTAGCTAGCATAAGTGTAGGGTCCCGTCTGTTGATTCCACTCACGCGTTCGTACATGGCCACCCACTCTTCAACGTCGGCGCCATCGGTCCCGCAGGAGGTGTGGCAACGACTTTGTTCCCGAGCACTCACCGTCATTCATTGTGCGGACGGTGATGCGACGTCCACTGCGGCGCTCCGTTTCCAGCCGTGGTACGCAACACCTCTCACCAATGTGTTACAGGGATGTTGCGAGTCCAGAAAGCTATATATACATATATATATATATATATATATATATATATATATATATATATATATATATATATATATATATATATATATATTGTTGCGGGAAGAAAGCAGGCCCACGAGTGTAAAATAACTTATATTTACAAATGATGGATATGGCGTTCAGGCAACCGCCAGACTTCGTCTTTTCTCTAGTCCAACTCAACGTCTTCCTTCACTTCACCGTAACATCACCCTCCCGGTGGGGGAGCTCCGTCCCGGTGCAAGTTAAACAGCCTCACTTATTGGGGGGACATAGGGCTTGAGCCTGGTGACGTGAACAACATCACTGGTTAAGTTGGGAGGCACGGAAGGCTGACCGAGTGGGGCGATCTCGTAGGTCACGTCGGACAGTTGGCGTAAGATCTGGTACGGACCAGAAAAACGGGACAGTAATTTTTCCGACAAGCCGACACGACGTGAAGGCGTCCAGAGAAGGACAAGGGAACCAGGTGAAAAATGGTGGTCTCGGTGCCGAAGGTCGTAGCGTCGCTTTTGAGAAGCTTGCGAGACTGTGAGGCGATGACGGGCGACATCTCGGGCCTGGGCGGCTAAGTCAATAGCCTCGCGAGCGTAAGCAGTGCTGGGTGACTGTACTGCGGAAGGTAGCAACGTGTCAAAAGGCAAGGTGGGGTCGCGGCCGTACAAAAGGAAAAATGGTGAAAATCCGGCAGTGTCGTGACGGGACGAGTTGTATGCGAAAGTGACGTATGGTAAAGCGACGTCCCAGTCGCGGTGATCGTTGGAGACGTACATGGCGAGCATTTCAGTGAGTGTGCGGTTGAGTCGCTCGGTGAGGCCGTTCGTTTGAGGGTGGTACGCGGTAGCAATCCGATGTTCTGTAGAACAGGAGCGGAGCAGATCATCAACGACCTTCGATAGAAAGTAGCGGCCGCGATCCGTCAGCAACTGGCGAGGGGCGCCGTGGTGCAGGATGACGTCTTTTAGTAAGAAGTCGGCGACATCTGTAGCGCAGCTGGTTGGCAGGGCTCGTGCGATGGCATATCTAGTGGCATAATCGGTTGCTACAGCAATCCATTTGTTTCCTTTGATGGGAATTGGAAACGGACCAAGGAGGTCGAGGCCCACACGGAAGAAGGGCTCTGTAGGTATATCAATGGGTTGAAGCAAACCAGCGGGAGGCATAGCAGGCGTCTTCCGGCGCTGACACAGGTCGCAAGAAGCGACATAACGGCGCACAGAGCGATAAATGCCAGGCCAGAAGAAGCGGCGCCGCAGGTGGTCGTAAGTACGAGTGACGCCCAGATGTCCAGCAGTAGGAGCGTCATGAAGTTGCTGGAGCACGGTGAGTCGAAGGTGCTTGGGGACGACTAGGAGGAGCTCCGGGCCGTCAGGACGAACGCTACGACAGTATAAAGTTCCATCGCGCAAGGTGAACATCCGAAGGGACGGGTCATTGGGCGAGGAGCTTAGGCGGTCCATAAGTGTTCGAAGAACAGGATCCTTGCGCTGCTCGTCGCCAATGTGGAGGAAGCCGGAGAGGGACAGAATACTGATGTCCGAGTCTGCATCGGTATCGTCCGGTTGATCCACGGGATTGCGGGACAGGCAGTCAGCGTCTTTATGCAGGCGTCCTGACTTATATATAATAGAAAATGTATATTCTTGTAGGCGCAATGCCCAACGTGCAAGTCGTCCAGTTGGGTCCTTCAAAGAGGAGAGCCAGCAGAGGGCGTGATGGTCGGTGACAACGCAGAAGCTCCGACCGAAAAGGTACGGGCGAAATTTCGCGACCGCCCATACGAGCGCGAGACATTCTCTCTCAGTAATGGAGTAATTTCGCTCGGGCGTGGAAAGGCGGCGGCTAGCGTAAGCGATGACACGGTCTTGGCCCTGTTGACGCTGAGCGAGGACAGCGCCGATGCCATGACCACTCGCGTCAGTTCGTACTTCAGTGGGCGCAGAAGGATCAAAGTGGGAGAGAATCGGGGAAGTGGTAAGCCGCTCAATCAGGGTAGAGAAGGCTTTCTCCTGTAGCGGTCCCCAAGAGAAAGAGGCGTCTTTCTTAAGAAGGTCAGTGAGAGGGTGAGCGATGTCCGCAAAATTTTTCACAAATCGCCGAAAATAAGAGCATAAGCCCAGAAAACTACGGACATCGTTCGTTGAACAAGGTACAGGAAAATTTCGCACGGCGTGAACTTTCTGTGGATCAGGTTGGATTCCGGCGGCGTTGACGAGATGACCAAGCATGTTAATTTCACGGCGACCGAAATGGCACTTGGAGGAGTTTAGCTGAAGGCCAGCCCTGCGAAACACGGAGAGTATGGTTGTGAGGCGCCGCAGGTGGCTCTCAAAGTTCGGCGAAAACACAATCACATCGTCGAGGTAACACAGGCATGTAGACCACTTCAAGCCGCGCAAGAGAGAGTCCATCATCCGCTCGAATGTAGCTGGCGCATTGCATAATCCAAAGGGCATGACTTTAAATTGGTACAGACCGTCCGGTGTGACAAAGGCGGTTTTCTCGCGGTCCATCTCATCGACGCTAATCTGCCAATAGCCGGAGCGGAGGTCAATTGATGAAAAGTATTGGGATCCGTGAAGGCAGTCAAGAGCGTCATCAATGCGAGGCAAGGGATAAACATCCTTCTTTGTTATCCGGTTGAGGTGACGGTAGTCAACGCAGAAGCGCCACGAGTTATCTTTTTTCTTTACTAAGACAACAATATATATATATATATATATATATATATATATATATATATATATATATATA
This sequence comes from Dermacentor albipictus, assembly GCF_038994185.2. Classification (NCBI taxonomy): domain Eukaryota; kingdom Metazoa; phylum Arthropoda; class Arachnida; order Ixodida; family Ixodidae; genus Dermacentor; species Dermacentor albipictus. The sequence continues at coordinate 22,617,742 of NC_091825.1, read as the reverse complement.
TATATATATATATATATATATATATATATATATATATATATATATATATATATATATATATATATATATATATATACATAGGATGAGTCAGAATAGTTAAGATGGCTGACCAGCGACAACATGCGGAAGCCAGCGTCTCGCGCTCTTTTTCTTGCTCTTTCTTTATCGTTCCGTAACAATACGTATACACAGAACCCTATGTTCCAAATTCGTTCTATTTTAGTTATTGAATCTGGTGGTAAAATTTAAGGTGCGTATATTGTAGGACACTGCAAACATAGCACTGTGTTAACTGAGATTCCATAGTTATGAAACTTAACATACAAGGTGTTCTTTACATCTGAAATCGCAGACAAACACAAGTGAAGGCGGTTTTACAAGGTTCATCGGTGCAACATCTCATTCAAGCATGGATAACGGGGAGTGAAGGTGCATTCTTCATTTTATTGGGGAGTAGAAATCTTAGACTTCGTTAAATTTACCATGGCATAATTTCTTTGAATATTGCCTCTAATTCGAACAACACCATACCATGAGCTACATATTCGAATATCATCTTAGCGTTGCTTCTACAAGTTTCGTATAAATCCAGCACATGCAGGAAATAATGCTGCACCTAACGTTAATGTACAAGTTGGCAATGATTAATAGCGTTGTAGACATGGCAAGTCGATATTCTGGTAACATTAAGCGTTTACGCTCGTCATACACCGAGCAGGTTGAGATCTTGAGATCTCTTTCGCGTTCGTCTTAACACTGCTCTGTGCGCAGGGAGGGAGAGTGGTCGCATGCTGTAATTACGAAAGTAGGAGTGTTACCAATTCGTATGCGCGCAGGATTGTTTAAAAATACTTCTGGGACGTAAGCTGATAATGCAAATATTTAGATCGCTACTCACATGGCTGCCAAATCCTTGCTTTCTTCTTCCTCCTACAATTAGAAGAAACCGCGTGCCGACCGGAATGCCAACCTTCTTTATCTTTGCCAGCCTTCTTTAGTCACCGCAGGTACTAGGGCAAAAGTAGAAATGGGTAGCGCTCAATATCTGTTCACTGTGTGAGATAGAGCGACATAATCTATTTTAAATGCAAACTGGTCGACCTGAGCTAGTATTCACTCACCTGCTACTCTGCACAGCTAAAAAAGGGGCACGAAAAACATTGAAGAAGGATGATGAGGGCTTGAAGGAGGTATGTATATATTATTAGCACAATAGTTTCCTCAAAGTCTTGAGTCTAGTCTTCAAAAAGTCCAGAGCATTTCTTGTAGGTGTTGTTACTAGTGTGCGGCCACACACTTTGGACAACATGGTAGTTTCAAACAATGCTTGCCAATTACTGTTTATGTAGAACCCAGAGCTTTCTTCTGTGAGGCATAATGGGGCAGCCGCAAAACGGGCGGCATTCACGAAGCGTACTTACGAACACATTTTGGCGGAACAAAAATCTTACCAAAAAGTCATTTTTGAAATTAAAACTGTTCTTAAGATCAGCAAGCTTGCAATGTCCGCCGCTACAAAGACGAGCCTTCCGCTCGAAAATATGCGTGTATGCAATGGTAGGTAGCACTGGTGCGAACATCATTACTTGCGTCAATAGTAGGTGCAAGTCTATTCGCAAAATATAAAGAGCTGTAGCAGTTCCCGGCGTAAAAAGAAATTTCTACGAAATGAGGGTAGCTGTTCCACGAACACAATTATGTGTATCTGCGCCGCTCGAGCTGAGGCGGGTAAGTGTTAGAAAGCGTTGTTGAGGGACATTGGCCAGAGGGCAAAATTGATAGCCGATGACGGCGTGTACTTATATATTTGTGGCACGCTCAGATTAGTCATCTCGAAGTGCGTCGAGCAGCTTGAGTGTATAATTTTCTTAGGTGTGCGGTGTTGCGGAATACAGTAACATTTATTAGTAAGCTTCCTAATGTCTTGTAGTCGCTGTGTATGTGCGCGATAGCTGACTTTTCTTACTCGTCATGACACTGTATTAGGTGGTAGCAAATAAAAGTGCAGTGTCCATCCGGGATAACCGTCAAATTTGCCACTCATTGGTTTTGTGCAGTTCCATCTTTGTAGTTTCAGTTTCTATCTTTCATAGAGCCTCGGATTATTTTCCCCGACGGTTTTGAGGCTGTAGTTCTCCATGCGAGACGAAACAATGAAAAAAAAAAGTCAAACTGTTTCTATTGCTCATAGTGTCATTTTGCACCAAATCGAAGCAGCATGCCGTATTTGCCAACGGTTTTGCTTATGCTTAGGCGTGAGCAAACGTAAGCGTACGGTGGCCGGCAAACCTATCTGATATGATGCGCGACGTCAATACGATGGCATATAAACACACACACGTGCGTGTGTACTGCCCGGTGTCGCTGCAGAAACTTAATTCTTGGTAAACTCGCCAGTACGTTTTTGTTTTGCATGCGCAAAGCCAGTAACGGGCAGTACGCCTCGGGACAACCAGATGGCAAATAAAAGCGATGAGAGACGACAGCAATCGCTGTCCCTGTGATTGCCTCGAGATGTTTATTCTAAAGGACAGCCTAACATCAGGCTAGGGAGAAATGACGTCACTCACGTCTTTCAGTCGCTTCGTGCTATGTTCTTCCTATCTTTTCCTTCTCTCACTTAAGAAATACGTTAGTAGGCGCTTGCGAATTCAGCGCAATAGTGTTCTTCTACTAAGCACGGTGTTATGGTTCTCCGTGCCTGCGGAGCAGTAGTGGGGTCGCCATGACGCTACAAAAATGCCGGTCAGTGGCCTGGTGTCGCGAAGTGAGCAATGCGAAGTGTGCACGACGATAAATGCGGTCACTAAGACACGCAGTATCAGCAAGATACTGAGCGTCTGCGCGTTTACGTCGCTCGAATTTTGCTGTCTTGTGCGCTCTCCCGACAGCGCACAGTTCTATCACTTAATTCAGTCTGTTTGCACAAATTCACGGCATTTGTGGGTAATTCGCTGTCTAAGTGCATATCGCATAGATTGTGCTGAAGAACTGAAGGAACTTTTCATCACGGCCATGGCGCTTGCAGCATATGACTAAGAACTGGAAAAGTATTTCATTTACGTGTAGCTGTCGTATTTACGTTCACCCATAGAGCACGTATCCGCAACTCCTCAGCCTCTGGCTCTACCTCAGTAGTAGTTCCGGCTTCACATGTTCTAATTATCCGCAAGTGGAAAAATACTTGAAAAAGTTATCAGGCGAGAAGACACAATCTCTCTAATGATATTCTCTGTACACATAGAGGAAATGTTGCAGCTGTTACACGGGGAAGGATTAAAAGCGACAGATCAACGGTGAATATCTCAACAAACGTCAGCTTGCCGATGAGATTGTCCTGTTCAGCAACGCTGGACACACATTGCAACCAGTCATTGGGGACATTCACCGAGGAAGTTTAAGAGCAGACTGAACATCATTCAGATAAAAAGCTATTGTGAAATACTTTTAAGTGAATAAAAATTTATAATCAGCAGTCAGCCTCTACAGTGTGCGCAGGAGTAAGTCTATCTGATTTAATTCCTCACAGGGAACCCTGATCTTAAGAAGAAAATTTACAGAAGAATAAAAATGCGTTGGAGCACATACGGCCTTATCAATCCATGACGGGAAGCTCACCGCTGTCGTTGGAAAGAAAAATGCGCAATCATTCCATTCTTCTGATACTATAATATGGGGCAGAAACATGGAGCTTAACTAAGCTTGAAAATGAGTTACCGACCGCTCAATGAAGCGATGGGACGAAAAATGCTAGTCCTGAAGTTAGGAGACCGGAAGAGAGCTGTGTGGAGCCGAAAGAAAACGGGGGTAGTGCTAGTTCAAATTAAAAAGAAACATTTGACCTGCACAGGTCACGTAATTCATAAGGCAGATAAGCGGTGCACCATTAAAAATACAGAGTGCGTGCTTGTGGAAAGGAAGCGCTGTTGAAGACGGCATAAATTGTAATCAGCTAGTACAGGTCAAGGATAAGTAGAGACCACTGGGAGAGGCCTCCATTCTGAAGTGAACATAAAAATAGGCTGACCACCTTTTACAACATTTCAATTTCTCCAGAATTTTAAGCACTGTTGCTCCTGAGCCACTACTTACTGTTCGCTTCCTACTGTGAGGCTGCACTTGCATATCTACAGAAGGGCGTCTGCCGTCGCTTGGCTACCCCTGTTCTCGGCTTAGCCTCGTACTATATGTGCACTGATGGCTCCGAAGAAAATACGTTAATAGTCGCTAGATCGACAATTTGCACCGATTTGATCCGAAACCAGCTAGAATGTTGAACCGTTATGTGGTTCGTGTACGGTGCCGTGCAGTATTCTGACGTGCACTTGACGGAGTGCTTTTATGAGGTTGGTAATTTTATAGATACGTTGGTGCTGATCATCGTGTGGATGTTGATTGATTAGCTGGGACATCTATGAATTGCCACCAGGGCACTGAGAGATGGCATAGTTAGAAACTCCAGGCCCTTAGGTCACCAACCTATGATTTCTTACCGGTTTCCAAAATTGGAGTGCATGCACCTTTGTGCCTTCGCCTCTGTTGGAATGCGGCTGCTTGAACCTGCGAAACAAACTCTTGACCTTGTAGGAGGCATCGTCGTGTTTTATCAGCTGAGCAAAGGCCAAAAAGGAGCAACGAACACTGACACGACGTCAGACTGCGAGGGGCAGAGACACTTGCATATGCGGATGTTACGTAGTGAAGTTTTCTGTCATCATTTTCTGAATGTCGGTAGTCATGGGTTCTTTCTGCATTTCTCTTTCAGGGTTACTTCAACAGCTCTCTCTGCCACCGACATGTATCCTATGCCGCGGGAGCGCGCATTTCGTTGTCGGTTGGTGCTAGACGACATAGTCGACGAGCACCTTAGAGACGGCACCGGCTGCCGAGGGAGCTGTCATTGAGCCTACGCGCCGCGTTAGAACCGCACCTGCAACCATGAGCAGTGTGATCGCATACCATACCGACGAATGTACGGGTGCATGCCGCCTTGCCATAACGCCTTTTGAACTATTGTTTATGAAGCTTTCCTTTTCACCATTCGTATTTTGTATTCAGATCAAGACATTTAGTCGTTTCGTTAAATGGTGGTGGAGATGCTGATGTTGCTGCGGGTGGGTTACGTTATATAGGTGTAATATATATATAAATAGGAAAAGAAAAATTTAGGAAGAACAAGAATGGGCTGGAGTGCGTTTGACAGGCATTCTCAGATCATGAACAGCAGGTTGCCATTATCCCTACAGAGAAAAGTGTATAACAGCCGTGTCCTAGCAGTACTCACGTACGGGGCAGAAACCTGGAGGCTTACGAAAAGGGTTCTACTTAAATTGAGGACGACGCAACGAGCTATGGAAAGAAGAATGAAAGGTGTAACGTTAAGGGATACGAAGAGCAGATTGGGTGAGAGAACAAACGCGAGCCAAGGGCATCTTAGTTGTAATCAACAAAACAAAATGGGCATGGGCAGGACATGTATTGACGAGGGAAGATAACCGATGGACATTAAGGGTTACGGACTTGATTCCTAGGGAAGGTAAGCGTAGCAGGGGGTGGGAGAAAGTTATATGGGCGGATGAGATTAAGTTTGCAGGGACAACATGGCCACAATTAGTACACGGCCGGGGTAATTGGAGAAGTATGGGAGAGGCCTTTGCCCTGCAGTGGGCGTAACTAGGCTGATGATGATGATGATGATATATAGAAAGATGAACGGACCTGTTTCGTGGTCGCAACAGGATTAGCTCAGTTTTATTATTGTTAATTTGTAACACATACTCAGTTTCTCAGTGATGCCTGCATGATAGTGCTTTATTACCACTCGTAACTATGCACCTGAATTCCGGCAATAAATATTCCGGTATCTTCAGTATATAATTTAAATTCAGCTGTGTTACCGATAGCTGCAATCTCATTATTGTAAAGCAGAAAGGAAAACTTTCAAAGACTGCTCCCCTGGTGGACAGCACATTTGACAGGTTTTTTTCACATGAGAGTTCTTTTGTAACCAATGCAAACTGAGTTCTATGTTGTGTATGCGATGGGAAAAAGGAATGTGCTACGCGTCTAATCCCATAACAGCTTACTTTTATTTACAATAACATGGTCTAACGCTCTGGTGATGTCCAGAAGTAAGCCTAGTACCATTTTCTGACATTCTAAGTTCTCCAATATAAACACTTCCTGAGCAACAAGAGCAAGTCCTGTGGATTAATTTATGCCGAAGCCGTGTTGGGTGTAATGTTTGATTACGACGATCTGCGCAGGATGACTGATATTGTAAGACTATTTTTTAGATACAGTTAGAGAAAACTGGCACTATCATTATGAGCCTGTAGTGCTCACTTCCTTTTAGAGGGCCACTCTGAGGCGCCCGTCCCTGTACATCCTTTTAGACATCAGATGCAGCACTATGGAAGCTACGCAAGAAATTAAGTGACCGGAATTGTGTAATTCCGCGCGTTCCATTTGTGCTTCGTTCCGCGCCAACGGCATTCATTCGTGCGATTGTTCACGGGAGGCTGCCGCGATGGGCTGCCAATAAAAAAACCAGAAAAGAAACGCAATGAAAAAGCGGAATTAATCAAAGACAGCCCATTAGATAGCCGTATACCAAAGTCTGTTTCTAAGAATTAACACTTTCTTCATTCCATATTCAGCTTTTATAAAGAATACGTTCGCACAATCGCGATCACGAACTTCCAACTACTGCTAAGGGCTCGCGCAGCCAGCGCAAAGAGTATCTCTGGCCTCCCCAACGTTGCACCTGTTGTCTGAAACGGCGTCTAGGTTGAGCGTCGGCGTCCCTCGGCGTGACCGCACGAACACGCTCGTACCGCTGCTCGCGCGTTCGTCATCGTCGTCTTCCACAGCTGGCTCCGATGCCGCTCATTTTGCCAGCACTAGCCTGATGCCTCTCCCTCGGCGAAGGCGCCGACGGCACTGGCGCACTGTGAGTCAGCGCTGTCATGTTGGTCTCAAATTATTTGCCACAGTATACCGCGAAACAAAAACAAGTATCGAGCTGGACTCAAATTTCGAATTAGGGAGTATCGTAATCGTCCGACATTATTTGGCACCTTTTTAATACTGTAGTTGTCAATTTATATATTCTTTATGTTCGTAAATCTGAAATATATACTTCAAATAAGACTTAAATATAGAAGGAGGCCCCATAGTCAAGAAGCTGCGTGCGAGATTTCTTGTTAAATCGTATATCAGAGAAAATTACCTAGGCAATGAAGTGCACCAGGTTATTCAGAACGGCTGACACGACACAATGTAGAGAACCTTTCGGCGGTGAATACAATGCAGCAATGCAAACAAACATTTGTTTGGCAGTCTCAGTTTCACAGGCAACAATTCCTGATGATAAACTTTCAATAATGAAATGCGTTAGAAAGGTGCTAAAATGTCCACTACATGTTTTGAATGTTGTACTTGGATGATTGACAGGCACTTCACTTTACTGTGGAGAGATTCTCCATGTGTGGCGTTCTCGGACACTGCTGTTAGAAATACAGTGTACCGTGCTAGTCTCTGAAGCAATGTTAAAAGACAATCCAAAATAATGAATAAGTGATTGAATCTGTTTACCAATTCGCGACCCCGTAATTCTACGTCATTGCAAAATTTTATTCGTTTGTTGTGAAAACTCCCTTAGCATAGAATTCAGTCTTCCAAACGCTTTCAGAGCATGCTGCAATCGTATTAAACTGGTTCATTAGACATTCGTTCATACATGTCGGTAGTCACTTTGTAACACAGCTTCGAAATTCCTGAATGGGCTGCCGTTCGCATTATCGGCGTATTTTAATTAGGAAATTTCCTTGTTGTCCATGTTTATCGGTGTCTTTTCAAGCGGGTCACTGTCTTTAAAGAAAATAAAGAGCGATAGGCCCGAAAGATTATGCTTAGAAATATTTGATATACAGTGTTAGTGTCACTTCCTTCCGACACAATTCCCAGGTAAGTACAGTGTTAACGTATAAACATTGTTATGTTTTAACATAGCTGTTGCCGGGGAACTTCGAAAGGTTAATTGTGTAGATTGCGAGCTCGCGAGTACACGCAATATTGCTCCGCGACTGGCCGCTCGAGGCACTTTGCATCTATTCGCGAGTTTCATTCATTCTTGCAAAAACACTTTTCAGCACGAGAAAGCTGTATCGGCAGTTTTTCATGCTGCTCTACAATTTTCTCAGTCAAACTTCTCATTTAGTTTTAATAATGGAGAAGTTTAATAACTATTAAAGACTAATTTTTTAACTAGGCGGATTACAAAAAACAATCTGAATGTCTTCATGCGATGGCAAAGTACACTACCTTAGTTCCGTCCAGCTACGTGGCATACGCATATTATTAACGTTTGGCTCAAGTTTCATGCAGCACCCTGTGTATGTGAAAACGCGCCAAGTATTCCAAACAGCACACAATCACAACTTCTCTAACGAGCTGTACAATATTATGCGACTCCTGCATGGGACACACTTTAAACTACAAACGAGCTTTGATGTCATTTCATTGTTACGTGCGGTAATACATTATTAGAGAATGCCGTCATGTGACCGGCCACCAAGAACAGAGAATGAGAGCTTCCTCTGTAGACAGACATTTTATAGGCAGAATCGCATTGAAGGAAAAAGATACGGGAACTTTTAGAAAGCTTGGTTAGCTACATTGACACTGGAGGTTACTGTTTTCAATTACGCACCGATGACGTGTGCTCGTTCGCTGCGCTGTTTTCATGTCACGTCGGTCTAGCCCTGCACCTTACATTTGCTCTTGCGCCCGCCAAACTTCATACTAGTGTACTGTCACGAGCGGGTGCGGGGAGGTTAATTTTTCTGGTTAGTGCTAGAGTCACGCCTTATTTTGAAACATTCACAATGCTTTTTCTTTATATCTATTTTGTGCCGTACAAGGAAAAGTGAACAAAGCGTGACGTATTTCTGGCGGTGCAACTGTTTGCGGTACCGTCTTGTCTAGCGTTCACGTTCTCAGCTGTGACTAATGGACTGTGATTAGTCTGTTTGAATAACTGGCAGTCCTAATTCATGGCAACGTCGCGAGCAAATGTTATTTTTCGCCCGCAATGTGAACATTCCGCTAGTAGCAATAAGTCGCACTTGTCGCAGGCACGTACTAAGGTTTCTTTTTCGGAGGCGGGGGGCCCAACCAAGCGCCACTTTTCCATGCAAATGAGGCGGTGAGGGATACCTTTAGTAGTAGAAGTGTGAAAAACACCCGCGATTGGCCATGAAGAAGTAAACTCGCAAAACACAAATGAAGTAAGGTGTATCTCACAGGTACGCCTGTGAGACACATTTCCCTTTTTCTGGGCAAACAAGGAACCACATCAAATGCACTCACGCAGGAAAAACTCGCGCGTGATTCAAAACCCACAGTATTTTTCTCCAATTGCGGCGGCGTTTTCTCCCCTTCCTTATTGAATAAAATCATGTTTAACCATAAATATTTTTTAAAACAGTAGTTAAATTGGGTAATTTTAGCTTTTACTTCGTATTTGGCTCTTGCCTTGGGTCTCTCCCTTAGTATATCCCTTAATATCTCAACTCCTTGGGACTCTTGTCTCCCTTTGCAACTTTTGCGCGAAACGTGCTGTACAATTAGGGAAAACCAAGACGAAGTAGCGGGTGACAGTCATATTTCTTATGGGCTTAAGAGTTATTGTAGTGTTTCATGGTGGCCGCTCTTTAGCATTATTTTTTCTGCCCTATATAACCCATATCGCGGGTATATGGGTCCGAGGATCTTCCAGCGTCGCGGTTAGCCGTCGCTCGAGGAAATAATCAAAGAAAATGAACAGTTAAACGCAACTGGCGTTTTCTCCGGCCGCAACTCGTTCCTCGCGCATTTAGACCAGCTGACTATGAACCGAATCCCTTTCCTGGTCCCTGTATTAGCCTGAACAAAGAAGGTTGATTTAACGAAGCAACAGCGATGCGCATGACCGTTGCACAGATGCTGACAACTTAACACATGTCGAGTTAAGCGCGCGGGCACCGAATCGATGAGACAACTGGCCTTCACACTACAGAAGATGCCGATAACTACCGCCATCCAAAAGGAGTGAAAAAGGCAGCAAAATGTTGACCACCGAATAGCTGTCAAGTCTCAACATTTATTTGGCGTCGCTTACAGAATGTGCGTGAGGCGGGGATTGGAGGGGGGGGGGGGCGGCGCCCCCCTTCCGTCTGGGTACATGCTTGATCAGTCGTCTGCATGAAGCATTTTTCTTGTTTGGCTGTCACGATGCTGATCACCAGTGCGTAAACTTCTGTGACAGTAGCGTTCTTGCCCTTATTTCCACATGATGTGCAGCATACACAGAACGCACATTCAGCTTTTATTTCAAATAATTTCACTTAAAATGGTGTTTACATTGCAAAACAATTAGAACACAGATCATCTGTAAAATAGTTTGCAGTTATTATCCAAGCAATAAGTGAAATATTTAATTAAGGTTAGTGATCTATTGATTATAACATACATCTTTATAAAAATTAACAAAGTAGTGTGCCTTGCAAATATATAGCACTGAGAAGAATTAAGAACTTTTGTAAAGAAATGTAATCATAAATCGGCGGGAGTAAGTGCACATTTTTGTTGACCAAAACTACAGTAAAGGCAAACCTTACGTTTGTTCTTTTTACGTGATGGTTCGCTTGCTCTTAAAATATTCATAGTATTCAATGACCCGTTTCTCACTACCTTCATCATTTTATGTACCCTTTAGCATACGCTCTTTTTTCCTTTATTTCTTGATAACCTTTAGAGTTAAAGTACACTTGATGGCATTTGAAGTTTTTCTGTCTCACTCCAATCTACATGTACTGTTGCACAACCTTGACGGTGTGATAAATAAATACATGCATAAATCTGCATTGAAGCTGAAGAAACTAATTGTAAACGAAAGACACTTCTCATACCATTTGCGCTTTATGCATGTAAGTCCAAGAATTCAATTGAAATCTGACGTGATTTCCGATATCAGCTCAAAAGGTTAGTGAAACGGCGTTTTGTGGCGCAAGAACGACTAAGGCTGTGCTGCGCCTAATACAAGGTGTTATAAGTTTCAACTGCAAAATAACGCTTCGTCAAGAGGACGCCGCCCACCCCACAAACGAAGCAAGCGCAAGAGCCTGCCCGGGCCACATGGCGCAGCGTGTTCCGCTGAAGCACCTCCAGCAGCCGCGCCCCGGGCCTCCGTGCTCGGTCGACGTCATTGCCGCCGCTCGAGTCCAATGGCCAACCTCAACGCCGAGCTAGCAAGTTCGGGCCCCGCACCCGCCGCCCTAGATCTCGCTCAACCCAACGATCCCCCTCGGCAAGCCGGCCCTGGTCATCCAGCCGAGGCCCCGGCTGGAGGTTCACTCGAGAATGTGGCCTGGCAACAGGGACCCGCAGCATCACTACCATAGAGTTCACAAGTGACGGAAATGTCAAAGGTGAATTCCGCCTCCCGAGCCCATATTTAGGTCCATCAAGCCCAAACCTCCGATCAGCAGTCCCAAATATCTAAAAAACTAGTTATATCCAATCTCTTGAGGCTAAGGTAAACAGGGTCCTCGCCTTGTACACATCCTCCTCGACATCCACATCCGCGTCTTAAACACGCGTCACGAACTTGGGAACATGACATCACGGCTACAAACTTCAAACAACCGCAAGGAAGCCATATCCACTGCCTCGCTCTATACTGAAGCGATCATTGCTACAGCCGTTACGGCGGCCATCTCCGTCCTAAAAACTAAGCTGAAGGCGCGCTTTAACGCGATCAATCAACTCATAAACACAATTCTTCAGATTTTTGCGCGTTCTGCATGGATACGATAACACATACATTACATTCAAGAGCTCTGTGGAGGCAATCCAGGCTAAAGACAGCACACAACTCGCCGCACTACAAAAAACAACGGATATCAGCCAAAACTACATTAGGAGGAAATCTGTAAGAAGCCGACGACACACCAATGCCCACCGGCCAGGAAGCATACTCTAACAGCAGTGCAACATGGCTCCACGAACAACCCTGACAGTATGGCAGTGGAGCTGCCGGAGCTAGCGCATTGGGCGGGGGAAATTGCAGCTTCACATCCAACACAAGACACACGAGACATCATACCTCTCCAAGAGATGAACGCGTCCGTAAAACTACCAGGTTACACTCCATACCATCAGCTAGGACCGATCGACAGGCCTCGTACCAACACGGCCATCCTTGTAGACCGCAACCTTACAGCCACAAAACACTAAGTTCAGGGTACAGACATCCAACACACAATCCTTGAAATACTGCCCAGAAGAAGGTGAGACAGCCCACTTTTCGTCCTCAGAATTTACAACTCACCACGAGATAAGGGCGATGACATTCCACTAGTCCTCCGCAAAGCGCGCCTGCTCGCGAAAGGGGCGCCACTACTGAATTTTGATGAATTCAACGCCAAACACCTAGAGGGATGTTACCCAAAATCCGACCCCAAGAGCACCCGGTTATGGGAGGGCGCGCAAGATTTAGATCTTACCATCCTCAACGACCCACAACAACCCACACGGGTCGGTAACACGGTAACAGTATGTGCAGAGACAGCCGGCCACCGGGCAGCCTCTGGGAGAACACAGGCGACGCGGTCGGCACGGTCGGCAGCGATGATTACATTGTGTCGCTGACATTTGAGACGGACGCCAGCAGGACGAAGACGATCACGGCCCGCATTACGAAGTGGAATAAACTCCGTCAGCTACGCGAACAAACAGCACCCGACTGCATACGGGATCGCAACAAATGGATCAGGGTGCTGAGCCGTTATAACACTTTCACGACAGTTACTTCGTCGTGTACCCCCCCCCCCCCCCCCCCGTGATGGCTTGCTAGTTTGTGTTCCGTAATAAATAAACAAATAAATAAATAAATAAGAAATGGTGGGGCCTCAAGAGCAGCCATCGACCGGATTCCCATCTTCAGCACATGTGGGAAATGCGCGAAAGCCTCACGCGCAAGTGCCAGCGCAAACCTCACAAGCTGCGACGGCGCATAGTGAAACTGGAAGGGGAGATAGAGGCTCGCACCTGTACATTGCGACGTCAGCAGTGGGTGGGGCCAGATCTGCAACAGCCTCGGCGGCCAGCTGGGCTGCAAGAAGACTTGACACCTTCTGCAATACCTACTGGATCCTGGAAACACAAAGTCGGCAGCAAGCAAGAAGCTGCCGCAGGTAATACACCAATACCCTTCAACTCACGAGGAGCTGCTGGCGGAGCTCGCCAGCCGGTATATTAACGCGATAGCGTTAAGGAGCTCGTGTCGCAGAAAAGCCGGTGTCGTCGGCGTCGGTGTCGGCGTTTTGCGGCGTTGACCGTGAGCGATAAATCACGGCAGGCACTCCATAAATAAAAAGCAACTTCCAAGATGGGCTGGGTGGGAATCGAACCAGGGTCTCCGGAGTGTGAGACGGAGACGCTACCACTCAGCCACGATTTCGATGCCTCCAAAAGGTACAAACGCGCCTCTAGTGAATGCGGTGTTGCCTTCGAAACGAGCCGTGGAAAGTTATACTGTGGTGTATATCGGTAATTATGACCATGTAACTTACAGAAGTCGCAATTACACGAGTAGCGAAGTGCGTTTCGCTGCATTTCTTCTGCGCTTTCCGCACGCGGAGAGCCATCTTGCGGCAAACACAGAAGACCCCCTCCTCTCAATGTAAGGCGCTGCCCCGACAGATGGCGCGCCACGCGCGCATTGGAGCTGTCGCGGCTCGGACTCCCTCCCCTGACAACGCTTCGCCTTGCTCCCTCTGTAGAATCAAGCGTCCTTCCTTTGTTTAGATCACTATCTCTCTATCTCTCTGCCCGTGCCGATCACGGCGCTTGGCTGGCGTGCATCATTTCCCCCTCCGGGATACCGAGTTCTTTGGTTCGCTCCGCTTGCTCAGGCGCACGTTTCGTTGCTGCGCCGAACGCCGCGTTGCTCGACCATATGGCTCGACGCTCACCGCGTCTGATGCGGGGCGCCTCGTAAGTGATGGCTGCCCTGTAGCCCATTGTCTTACACCCATTGGCGGGTCGACGGGAACGCTATCGCGTTCCACTCTTGAAGGCGAAGCTTAAGCGTCCTCCAATTTTTAACACATCGAGAGAGAGCGACACACACATGCTGGACTGCTTCGGAGCTCCCAATGAACAGCTGGATACTGATATTTTGGAGGAAGAGGTGTACGCCGCGCTGCACAAGCTGCGCAAGACGTCAGCTCCGGGCCCCGATGGCGTTACGACCAAGGTGCTGCGTAAACTTGACCCGAAGTCGGTGGGAGCAATAACCGAATACATGAACAAGTGCTGGCGCTCCGGCTGTTTATCTTAGTGGAAACAAGCACGGATGGTGTTCATACCAAAACCAGGCAAGAAACTGAACCTAAAGAATCTTCGCCCCGTTTCACTGACCTCCTGTCTAGGCAAGCCCGCGAAGCTAGTAATACTCTGCCGCTTACAGATATTTGCAGAGGTACACGATCTCCTACCAGCCACGATGCTCGGTTTTCGAGCATACTTGTCTGGCCTGGGAATCCTCCTCCAATTACACCACGACCTCCTACATCCAGACAGTGTTTCAAGCAGGAAAGGTCTATTAAGTCTGGATGTCCATAAAGCTTTTGACAATGTGCTCCATGCAGCCGCGCTTCAGAGCTTAGCCAACTTGCAACCCGACAAACCAGCCTACAACTCTATCAGGCCGTTCCTCCCAACCACAGGTTGATCTCGCTGTCGGAGACCTGCGCTCATCTCTATTACAGCTGGGGGTCAGAGGCATGCCGCAAGGCGTAGTCTTGTCACCATTCCTACTCAACGTAGCATTGCTACGTTGAGTAGGAATGAATGAAACTGAAACTGAAACTGAGTAGGAATGAATGAAACTGAAACTGAAACTGAGTAGGAATGAATGAAACTGAAACTGAAACTGAAATGAAACTGAATGAAGTCCCAGGAATCAGGCACACGCATTGTGCCGATGACATCACAATCTCAACGTGTGGAGGGTCGGACGGCACAGTTGAAGAAACACTCCAAAGTGCCACCGACATCGTCGTTCAAGACGTGAACGCAGCGGAACTAGACTATTCCGAGCAGAAGTCGAGACTCCTTCTGGTCCGGCCATCCCACCGACGCAAGCAGAAGTCACCCGCAACTGCTATCACGATAAGCGTAAACCGGCAGCCAGTCACCCACGTCGAGTACATGCGAGTACTGAGCAACTACAGCAGAACCGGCGGATGGCATCACCATCGACCGGCTCCAGATGACGGTGAAGCAGACCACGAGATGGCTACACAGAATGAGCGCGCGTAAGCAAGGCATGAAGGTGAACGACCTGCTCCAACTAGTCCAGGCATTTGTCGTCAGCCGTCGCACCTATGCAATAGCATACCTAGTGTTACAGGAGATAGAATGAACTCGTCTCGACTGCATTATACGACACGCCTCGGCTTACCAATACACGCATCCACAGAGAAACTTCTTCAACTGGGAGTTTACAACACCATCAACGAACGCATTGAAGCACACTGCACATCACAGGTTCACCGTCTCTAAGATAGCAAGACCCCCGCTGTATCCTCGCTCGAATGGGCCTCAGAGCGCCCTCGACGGGCACTGACCCCACCACCCTCCCAACACGTAAGGCGCATCTTCGTCATCAAACCGCTACCCAAAACACACTCACCGGTCACCACCATGACAGAAGAAGAGAAAGGGCCTAGGCCCTACACAAGGTGCATGGGGCTAAATCCGTCGTGACGTACGTCGACGCAGCCCAGTTCTCTGATTGAACCCCCTCCTACGCCATTCCAGCCGTTCCAGGCCCAGGACTCAAGACAAAGACAGCTTCGAACTCAATACGCGCTGCCACCCCCAACGAAGTAGAAGGCGCCATTGCGTTGGCCGTGGCCTCAACACGCGCCTGTATAGATATGAGCAGCTCCGAAACCACCATCACAAGCTTCGTGCGAGGAATAGTGGCACAGACCACACTAAAGCTCCTACAGTCACTATACAGCAAAGAAGCACGCTCAATAGAGTTGATATGGGTCCCGCCTCACGCGCTGAATCAAGGGAACGAAGCGGCCCAGCAACATGCTCGAGGATTCATCAGCTGAGTGGAGTGGCTGTCGGAACCGGAGACCTCAAACGAAGTCCTGCACTTATATCACAACATAGCCTAATATTACCGCATCACGAGACACACTGGGCCCGCATCACACAGTAAACTAGACAGTCATCAGGAGATCTCCTAGCGCAGGTTGCAGACACACTGAAACCCAAACCCCTACGTATGCTCGCACATTTACCCGGAAAGAGTTAGTCCGTACTGTCACCTGTGCGGCGAGCTAGCGACGCTCAGCTACATGCTCTGGAACTTTGAGGAGGACCCCCCTTCTCCCCAATCTCATGGCCTCTCCCTCAACTTCGTCGTGGGAGGAAGTGCTTCTTAGCTTCAGCCCATACGTGCAACTCCGAGCCGTGCACTGTAAACACCAAGATGGGCGTTTTTCGTTTGCCCTCTAGCGCATTCCCTTTTGTATACGTTTTTCTTCCCATTGAAAGGGCGCGCGATAAGAGTCCCATTTAGGTGGGCATTATTTCGGCATACAACGTGAGTACCGTAAATGCCCAATTCATACCCGTTTGACTGGGAGGTACAATGAGAGTTGTGTGAAGGAATTAAATGTATTTTAATTGAGGCGTGGCAAGCACGTAGCGAAATTTTTCGTGGCACGGGTCACGCGCTTACACAGCACAGGACGGAACACCGCAGGCTCAAATGTGGGACGCCGGCAATCAGAGCTCAAGGGAACTCGGCCGTCCATGAGCTACCGCCTGAGCAGGTGTTGCGCTTGCTCGGAGCGATCGCCGGCGTCCGACACTTTGGGCTCCGGTATTGCGTCTTCCACTGCGTAAGCGCGGCGTGCCGCCACGAAGCATTTCGTCGCGTGCTCGCCACACGTGGCCCAATCGATGGTACAGGGCCATCGCTTAATTACCGAAGTCCCGCGTACATGTGGTCCAATGGCGATTGAACTTGTGACCCCACTTCGACATTTTTTTTCGTTTCAGTTATCACAGAACCTCTCCTTGCAAACACTGTGCTGTCAAGCAGTCGTCCTCGCAAAAATGCTAGTTATCGGCAGTGCCTCCGAGGCTGGCAAACACCTTCGAGAGCAGTTACTACTTGCTGAAAGGCAGAGTGCACGACACACACTGATAGAGAAGAAAATTTATTGTAGACACCAAATGTAGCAAATATAATAAAACATGTTTACTTTCTGTCCCAAAAAAAAGCATATTTGTGCCCCAGTAAGACAATTGTCTGGATTAAAAATAACACTGTGCATTGTAAGCATGCGAGCTAATAGTATTCTACATGTCCTAACAAAATGAATTTATTAATTGAAATAAATGTTAATTTAAGGCATATCTCGTCCATTATTGAACTGTAAATATAGAACCACATGTTCGAACTGTTACTTTCTACTGACATTGTACACTTTCGCAGAGACTATGCAGTGAGCGTGCAAGACTAAGCCACCCAAAATTAGCAGTGGATTGTATAATGAAGACTATCAGTGGTATTTTGCATAAACTAGCACAAAAATATGATGATAAATGCCGAGTACTAAATGAAGAAACTGGTACTCATCACAGTAACCAGCTAAAATTAAGTGTAGTTATTGCGTTGTATTTGCGAGCAAGCCATTAAATATTAAAGTACTGTATTTTGCGAACCAGAATTACCAGGCGCGCCATAGTGAGGAACTTCAGATTAATTTGGACAATCTAGGGTTCTTTAACGTGCAACTAAATCTAAGTACATGGGTGTTTTTTTTTCATTTTGCTCCCATTTAAATGCGGCCGCCATGGCCGGCATTTTATCCCTGATTCATGAATTTATCGTTAATATGATTGATTCGTGAATTTTATCACTAGATTCGTGAATGTTCCGAATGGGATCCCCCTATATATCTACAGTGGATGCTCTTTAAACGCAGCCACAAGGGACCAGAGAAATCAGTTCCGTTTGTCAGGAGTTCAATTTACTGAGAGACATTGCAGAGCGCACTGCCTGAATACAAAACCAACCAACCATGAGGATGGTGTTCTGTTTAAGCGGCAGTTCAGTTTAAGCGGTCTCGTTTATCCATATTTCACTGTATTTTATATGTGGCATGAGTTGTGTTCTGTATGGACACTTTAGCACAGCTACTATGTAATGTTGAATACTGTGCAAGTAGTGATATCTCATTGTACCTAGTGCAATATGTCCTAGTGTACCTCATTGTACCTAGTGCAGTCAGCAATGTGACGTGTTTTAGATGGAGCCACGAATTAGTACCTTCCCTGAGCATATTTAATAGAAGCTGCTTTAGACGAAATAAGTAATGCTTTCTTGTGTTCAAGCGCCTTGTTCTAAGAATTCAAATCCTCCTTCTGACAATGGCCTTCCTTTGTGTCACCCCCCGAGCTGAGGTAATTTGAGATTGTTTTTATTTTGCGCTAAGTAGCATATCGCTCTCATTTAAAAAGCACATTTTATCACAGTCACCACCTAGATACAAAATTGAAGCTGCGAAGCAGCAGCACACACTCTGAAGAAAAAGCCCAACTTTTCCTTTGAATCAGAATGCATATTTAAAACACGATACAATTACAGAGAGAATTGGTATTGCAGCAACCAGAACTGTTTTAACAGATATAAAGGAGGAAAACTGTTTGAGCTTTCAATTATTATTTTCTCTGAGGAACCATCCTTTCAAATTATAACATGGTGATTAAAATAAAGTAACAGGAAAGCAAACTTTAATTTAATTCCAGGGAATAAATTACTGTTCGTGCTGCCTTCCAGGGTGCACACTACATGCCCTTTCTTCGAATATGAATTTGTTACCTTGCCAAGGATTGCAAAATGTATTGGTGCATTGTCAGTGGAGGATGGTCGAACGGAGGATGTATGTCTCAGGCTGGAGCTAATCTTTGAGCAAGGATACTTGCCCGGTTGAACAAGAAATGTCTCAGGCAAGAAACATTTATTTCCCTGACAAATATGTCGCCGCCAGCTTGAGGCGTACTTCGCTGGACAACTCTTGATGATTAATGTTGCTATGTTTTCATTTACCGTCGTCTTATTCAACCTTTTGTTGCACACAGAAGCTGCACTTTCTTTTAAAAAATGGTAATGAGTTCAAAGGCTTTGTGCATGGCTCAGTCTGCTAGTGCAAAATGTTTTTTTTTTTTCAATGAATGACTAAGTTGGTACCCTTCTTGAGAATTCAATAGGGAAGAACGAAAAATTTAGCTAACAGACTAGCTATGCCAAAATATAAGCATGAAGGGATATGGAGTGCCACGTCTTCATTTCACACCAAGCTTGGGGTCAGCAGGACTTCCTAAAATTGAGCGAATTTTTCTATTGAAGTACATATTAAAAATATTCTCTTCATGATCTCCACAATCCCCGCCGTGGTTGCTCAGTCGCTATGGTGTCGGGCTGGTGAGCACGAGGTCGCGGGATCAAATCCCGACCACAGCGGCCGCATTTCGATGGGGGCGAAATGCGAAAACACCCGTGTATTTGGATTTAGGTGCACGTTAAAGAACCCCAGGTGGTCGCAATTTCTGGAGTCCGCCACTACGGTGTGCCTCATAATAAGAAAGTGGATTTGGCACGTAAATCCCTATAATTAAATTTCATAATCTCAACATTAAAAAACGGCTGCTTTGTTATTCATATTTAGTGGAGAAGAATACCAAGGACACTGACAAAGGAATGACTTCTAGAATAATGACACGTAGTGCTGGCTGACAACTGATTTAATTGTAGAACAGACAAATAGTTAAGTACTCTGGTATGCTTCGTAAAAGCCATAAGAACCTAAGGGGTAGGGAGCAGTTGTGCAGAACATGGTATGTGCATGGAAAATGCACGTGGTCATCGGTTTGCAGAAAGTATGCTATTCACTCGTCAGTTAACAAAACAGGTGCTACACTGAAGCATATCTTCTTCGATTTGGTAATTCTGTGGGCTCTGATCATTGCTCGGGCTAGTTGGTTGCTGGTGATACGGCTATTAGAATGCGGTAAAGTTTAATGTACACGGGACAAGTGCTACTGACAACAAGAACGTTTACCAAAAAGTTTCGCTGCAGCAACATAATGGGCGCATTGTGCGTAGGACAACGAAGGCTTTCATTGGAGCAACTTGATGCTTTTTATTGGGTGGCATGATCTTTTACGAAATAGCTATACGCAATTTTCATTTTATTTATTTATTTATTTATTTATTTATTTTACAATACTGCCACTCTCAGCCGAGAGCCTAGCAGACGGGCATGAACACTTTCTTTTCCCGACATAAATACATTGCGAGTTACACAAAGAATGAAAAAGCAACAATATTCAACAAAATACAAAGGATAAGGTAGATAAGCTATACAACAGAACACTAAACAAAGCAGAACAAAAATGAACAACAACCGGGGCATATCATAGTCAAAGCAACAAACGTGAAGTATTGGAAACAAAGAAGTGTATACATTTTTTTTTCTAAGCACTGTTAGTTTAGCATAAAGAGAACAGGGAACAAACATGACAAATTATTAATAATCTCTTGTGATGAGCTCCAGTTGTGAAACGAACAGGGATAAAGAATTTGTCGCTGTTAATGATGAGTTAAGTTCATTCTATTCTCTGATTACTCGAGGAAAGAATGCGTACCTGAATGCGTCATTAGAAAAGGAATATTCAGTTAGCGTATGTTCGTGTTGATGCCGTGTTATTCTAGATTGCGAATATGAAATGTACCGGGTGATATCAATTTTATACTGATGGTGCAGCATTTGAAACAGAAATTTTAATCGACCTTGTTTCGCTCTCGTCGATAATGTGTTGAGGCCTGAGGAAGCTAAGAGACGTGAAGGTGAGTCAGTAGAACGATATTTACTATGAATGAACCTTGCAGCTTTTCTTTGTACAGCTTCAAGTTTAGCTATGTTAGTTGCTGTGTAAGGAAACGAAACTGTGTTAGCGTATTCTAAAATAGGTCTCACAAATGTTTTGTAGGCCAGAAGCTTAATGTTCGTTGGAGCGATCTTTAGGCGTCTTTTTAGATAAAATAGCTTTCGTAGTGCAGTAGTTGTAATATTAGTTATGCGTGTTTCCCAATTGAGGTTTGTTGTCAGCGTTATTCCTAAATATTTCTGTTGCTCAACCATGGAAAGAGGCGTGCAATTAACGACATAGGTGAAATGAGAGGGTTGCTTTTTTCTTGTTATTGTCATTGCCACTGATTTATTGACGTTAATAGACATTTGCCACTGGGAACACCACTCGGCTAGCGTGTTAAGGGAATCAGAAAGATCGAGATGGTCGTTATGGCTGTTAATTTCCTTATATATCACGCAGTCATCCGCGAAGAGTTTGATTTTTCACCCTATATTATCGGTTATACCGTTAATAAAGATTAGAAATAATTGCGGCCCGAGTACCGAGCCTTATGGTACTCCAGATGTGACAGGAACGACATCAGATGGCATGTGGTCAAACATAACAAATTGTGAGCGGTGTGTTAGAAAAGCTGTTATCCAAGCAGAAACTTCCCCTTTCCCGATGGCATGCTCCACTTTTGCAATTAGTTTAGTGTGACTCACGCAATCAAAAGCTTTAGATAAGTCAAGTAAAATCATGTCAATTTGGGAACGATTATTAATACTAAGAGCGAGGTCATGAACTACCTCTGTTAGTTGAGTGATGGTTGATAAGCCAGATCGAAAACCATGCTGGTGAGGCGATAGGATGTTTTCACGTTCTAGAAATACTGTCATGTGTTTTAGAATGATGTGTTCTAGTATTTTGCATGAAGTGCTGGTGAGAGATATGGGTCTGTAATTGGCAACATTATTTTTGTCTCCTTTCTTGTCGATCGGTATTATTTTAGCCTTTTTCCAGTCATGTGGTAGATTAGAAGTTGCTAGTGATTTACGAAAAATGTGTCGCAGATATCTATTGCACCACTCAGCATATTTTTTTTTTAGGAATTCGTTTGGAATTTCGTCAGGCCCGGTTGATTTCTTAGGGTCAATGTTGAGGAGAAGATTGTGGATGCCGGCATCCGTTATTATTAACCGATCAAGCACTGACGTACAGGATGGAGGAAGAGGGGGGAGTGTACCTTTGTCTTCCGTGAAGACTGATTTGAAGAAATTGTTATATTTGTTTGCCGTTGCACTTTTTTCTTCTTCAGTTAGTTTGGTTGTTGTCTGCTCGGTACTGCGCAGATGTTTCCAGAATCTTTGTGGGTTATCTTTTAGGAAGTTAGCAAGAGTGACACTGTAGTAATATTGTTTCAAATCTTTTAGTTTCTGCTTGAAATGCATAACTGCAGATTTTGACTTCAAGGTTGTAGATGGTTTTGGGTTATTCTTGTTAGCCTTACGAAGCCAATTTGCGCGCCGTTTAGCATGGATTATTTCGCGCGTGATCCATGGATTCTTAAGGTGCTGTTTTTTCTTTTGCATTGGAATATAATTAGTTATACAGTGCAGGACGATGGTTTTAAAATGTAGCCACAATGCATCTACATCAGTAGATTCCTGAGATGCTTTTTCCGAAAAGGAATCGAATTCATGCGACAGATAAGTTAGTATGCTTGCGTCATCTGCTTTATGAAAGTTAAAAAAGCTTTTTACTGTTGACTGGGTAGTAATACAATGATGAAGCTGGAATGTACACATAGGTATACTATGATCAGATATTCCTTCAATAATGTCTATTTGTGCTTGACTTGTAGTAAAATGGTTGCTAAGAAATATGAGGTCGAGGA
The DNA here is from genome assembly GCF_038994185.2 of Dermacentor albipictus. Classification (NCBI taxonomy): domain Eukaryota; kingdom Metazoa; phylum Arthropoda; class Arachnida; order Ixodida; family Ixodidae; genus Dermacentor; species Dermacentor albipictus. The sequence continues at coordinate 22,594,851 of NC_091825.1, read as the reverse complement.
TATTTTTCGTTGAGCCTTGAACGCGGGTAGGACGAGTGACAAGTTGATGTAGGTTAAAATTTAGCATTAAGTCTATTAGCACTTCAGAGGCCTCTGACGTATGATGCATTGTGGACCAGTCTATGTCAGCTAGGTTAAAGTCGCAGGCAAGAATAATCCTGGATTGATGGACATGACGCTGCATATATTTTTGAATTGCTGAAAGGCATGCACTGTCAGAGGAAGGGCTCCGTTAAACGCAACCGGTTACGATTGACGTCCCGTCGCACAAAAGTTTGCAGAAAACGGCTTCAGCGTTGTCCACCTCGGGAAGAAGGACAAAGCGAAGACAGTTTTTTATCAGTAAGGCCACTCCTCCACCTCGTGAAGGTCGGTCTTTCCGGATGATTGTGTAGTTTGGGGGGGCAATCTCGTGGTCGAATATAGCGGGTGATAGCCATGTTTCCGTGATGGCCACAATATCGGGCTCGTAATCGACTTGAAGGCTTTCCAAGGCTTCTGTTTTATTTAGGACACTGCGAGCGTTTACATTTATCAATGTTAATCTTTTGATTGTGCGGCTTGTGCCGCTTGTGCGGCTCTGCGGGTTATTCGGCGGTTTGTTTCTGCGTCGTTTTTTTTGCATCGGTACTTTGTCCTTCTTCTCTTCATCCCAAATATATGCGCGTTTGTTAATGTAAAGTTTGTCAAAAGAAAGTGATACTTTTTCCTTTCTTTCACGGTTTGGTTTTGCACTATCCCAAAGTTTCTTCCGTATGTCTCTTATTCTTTTAGAGAAGTCTTCACCAATTGAGTAGTCAGTTGTTTTTAGTTTGAAACCTCGGCTTAAGATTGCCACTTTTTGTCTGTAGTCAAGTAACTTCATTATTACCGGTCGAGTTTTATCTGTGGCTCGTTTCCCCAACCTATGTATACGCTCGATGGCAACTTTTTCTAGTCCCAGGGTGTCTTCGATAATGTCTTTGTTTACAGTTTGCTCTAACGACTCGCTAGTTTCATCGTTTTTTCCCTTTAGGCCATAAATAATTTGGTTAGATCGCCTACTGCGGTTTTCAAGGTCGTCAATATTATGTTGAAGAATGTCTATTACTTCGCTCATACAGGCGATTTCTTGTTGACAGGATTCGACTCTATTTTGAAGGACTGCAAGGAGATCAAGCTTGTTTTCCATATCTATTAAACGTTTTTCTTTAATATCTTTGATGTCAGCTGCAATATCCTTCAGCTGTTTTGAAATTTGGGTTAGATCGGGGCCAGGGTTAGTTTCAATATCACCGCCTAATAGCAGCAATTTTGTCAAGGCTAAGGCGACATCAAAAACCAGGATACAAAATGGTGGGCATGGCAGCACTAGCAAGAAAGGGTCGCTTGAGCGTATGCAATATCCAAAATCCTTTCTCACCTGTACAATGAATGCAAACGGGTTAGCGTGCCGCATACTGGCAGTGCCACCGTGCCCAGTGGCCGAGTCGATCCCAGGCAGGCTATTTAAGGCAGCGGAGAGCAGTGGCGCTGAACGCAGATCACGGGCCAATATCTCCGAGCATGCTATCTTCCGGTGTTGATGGTGCAATTCCCACGATGAGTATGGCGGTGGATCCAGCACGTGGCATCGGGTAGTGTAGAGCTCCTGCGCCGCCCTGGTAGCCCCGGCTTGCGCAGTGCCGCCATCCCCGGCATGAAGCAGAAGGCCGAAGGACAGCTGTACAATGAATGCAAACGGGTTAGCGTGCCGCATACTGGCAGTGCCACCGTGCCCAGTGCTGCAATAACATTTTGCTGCAATAACAATTTTGCTGCAATAACAGCACTGTTTTCACAGCATTCGTCACGGGGAGGGCGGCTTGACCCTCTTGCCAAAACTACCATTGAACGATGGTGTATTATCTGTTTGGAATGTCTGGAACCTAAACAGCTTATATTTTGTGTCCTCATTGCAGACTTCTGCTGCACTTCCGCAATTATCTCCGCACAGGGTGTATTAACTGATGTCATAAAGTGAGCACACTACAAGCACTGTTTGCATTGCTTGCAAGACTCTTTCCATGATCGTGTCGTTTCGTTTTCAGTGACATTATCAACTAAGCATCTAGCGGAAGCTTGAACATGCGGTACGCATGAGAACTCACTCCAGGCTTGGTCGAGTACATCCGACACCGCAGCACTGAGAAGTAAACCATGCTGTAAGAGTTGGCAACTAAATTCCTGCATCGTGGATGAAACAGTTTTTATAATCTAAAAATCAAGGCTTTAATTACCCAGCCAACGAGCTGCAACAAAGTCATGAACTCGAGTCATGTGATGTCACATTCTTTGTCATAGCGATAGCAGTCGATCTCTCCAGTGGTGGCCCCTGAGGCCAATAGGCATCGATTTTCTGTGCACGTGCTTTTGTAGTACTAGATAAATGGTGTCACTTTGTTCTTCAGCGCTAACGCTGTGTTCACGCTGTATCGAGAACACATTTTCTTACTCATTGTGATAGCCCTTGAACCTACAAAAATTACCACCAAGAGCCTTTGTACACGAAACTTTCCTTTGTCATGTCTTTCACTTCTGCCTTGATGTCATAGAGACACTTCAGTTAGCTGAAGCAATGGTGGTGTTTGAGTACCCACACAGCCTTGCTGTTTTCCAACATGAGCATTGCTTCCTTAAAAGCTGACATGATTTGGTTTTAGCAGACAGCGGTCACTTAAACAAAACAACCCTCAAACTTCATTCGAAGTCATTCTAACCTTGTCAATAATACCGTGCATTTTGATGTATCCGTTCAGCACTGGCCAAGGCAGCTTGGCTTTTATTAAATCAAAATAATAACTTTGCAAGGCCGCTTACTAGACCACCAATGTGTCTTCAGCCGGACAGGAGGGTCTCGCAGCTATCAAGAAAGGAGTGCAAAAAACAACCGAGAAGATGGTGGCAGACAAAACAATGTTTGTGGAAATCCCATATGTTCATGGACTACTGCATTGACTGAAAAATATACTGGCTTCTCAATACAGTGTTGATGTACGTAGTTGTTTCGGTCACGAAAAACAGCTAGTTGCCCAGTCCTATGCATGTTCTGTGTGCAAATGCCGATGGAATAAATTTTGTTGTGTGTGCATGTTGTGCAGTGTACCACATTTCATTTTCCCAAGGCTGCAGTACACTAGGCAAACTGATTGCGACTTCAATAGTAGGCCCCTAGAGGGAATTGAAAAGAAGTTCGGTTCACATAATACATGACACCTGTGGTTAAAAGGATGTGTTGCATCCCGCACCAAGGCCACGAGTGGCATTGCCTACACTTCCAGGCCCAGTCTTAGTACACCCACACAAATGCGCAACAAACTGAAGAGAAGGAGGGCTGGTGCTATAAATCAATCAATGATTGCATGCATCATGCACATGCGAATGCAGCTCCCATCAGCAGTTAGTTGTGCTTTGCTCCACTTTCCTTCCCTTTTTCTTTTCTTTGGTCTTCATTGTTTGTTGGTGCCATATGGTAATGACAAACAAAAATCAAGTACCTCAGTTCCCATTCTTGTTTTACTGCATGCTGTAAAGTTATCCAAATGTGCTTGAGACTCTTATGGGTATACTATAACCACTTTGTGTTAAGAATCTTTTTCTCTTTGCTTCACTACACGTTAACGTACAAGGAATAAAAAATGGCTGTGGCTTAGCTAAGGTTAAGCCCAGGATGCGAAGCATACTAGCCTTTATTTTAGTTGTTGAACCACTGTTTAGCCTGGTGAACGGCTGTTGCTCAGCTATATTTGGTTTGGCTAGACGAAGAAACCACTCATGCGTTACTCTGCTTCGCCTTCAAGAGAGGAACGCGACAGCGTTCCCGTCGACCCGCCAAGGGGTGTAAGACAATGAGCTACGGCGCAGCGACTACGCGCCCCGCATTGGACGCGGTGAGCGTCGAGCAACGCAGCGTTCGCCGCGGCAACGAAATGTGCGCCTGAGCAAGCAACGCACGCCTGAGCCTTAGAAACAGCTCGTTTCTAAGGCAACACCGCATTCACTAGACGCGCTTTTGTACCGCTTTGAAGCATCCTACTCGTGGCTCAGTGGTAGCGTCTCCGTCTCACACTCCGGAGACCCTGGTTCGATTCCCACCCAGCCCATCTTGCAAGAGTTGAGCCAAAGCCACCTAGAAAATCAGTCTCTGTAGCACGCCGCAACCTTCGCTTCTCATTCCAACGAGCAGCTCTGTCTCCAGGAGGCATCTCACCTCGTGAGTGTCTAGCACAGGCAAGCGCAGCTGCTTATATACCGCCGCGACGCCGCGAGCGACGGCGCGAGTTGGAGCCCCGTTTCTCCTCTGTCGTGACGTCACGGTGTCACGTGGTATTGAAGGCGACACCGCCGCGCCTGAGGAGCTGGGTTGAGCTCTCGTAATAGGCTTCGCATAATAGATAATGCCTAAAGAAAACCTATATTTACATAGCGACACCCTTCATTAAGACTGCACAGTCTGTGGCTTCAACATGTGTACATACACACTTTATACATGTATACAATGTAAATATAGGTGACGGTTCTAACCCTCACACATGGCATTATGCATAGCAGTCACCTGGTACCAAAATGCCCATTTGTTATCACACAATGGAAGGCTACAACTGTAAATTTAATTCTCGTAGTGACTCAAGATATTTCCAACCCTTCATAGTGCAATCAATGAAAATTTTCGAATATGCAGCAGTTCGACATGAATAAGGCAAACAGATTTATAGTGTTAAATATTGAACTGGTATAGTCTTCATCATCATCATAATCATCATCATAATCATTATCAGCCTGGCTACGCCCACTGCAGGGCAAGAGCCTCTCCCATGCTTCTGCAACTACCCCGGTCATGTGCTAATTATGGCCATGTGGTCCCTGCAAACTACTTAATCTCGTCCACCCACCTAACTTTCTGCCGCCGCCTGCTACGATTCCTATCTCTCTCAGATTCCAGTACATAACACTTAATGACCATCGGTTATCTTCCCTCCTCATTAGATGCCCTGCCCATGCCCATTTCTTTTTCATGATTTCAGCTAAGATGTTATTAACTCGCGTTTGTTCCCTCACCCAATCTGCTCTTTTCTTATCCCTTAACGTTACACCCATCATTCTTCTTTCCATACCTCATTGAGTCGTCCTCAATTTAAGTAGAACCCTTTTCGTAAGCCTCCAGGTTTCTGCCCCGTAGGTGAGTACTGGTAAGACACAGCTGTTATACACTTTTCCTTTGAGGGATATTGGTAGCCTGCTGTTCATGATCTGAGAATGCCTGCCAAATGCACCCTAGCTCATTCTTATTCTTCTGATTATTTGAGTCTCATCATCCGGATCCGCGGTCCCTACCTGCCTTAAGTAGACGCATTCCCTTACCAATTCAAGTGCCTCGCTACCTATCGTAAACTGCTGTTCTCTTCCGAGAGTACATGGCGGTAAACGGCCATGCGCCTGAAACACAGGTACTGTTTATAATACAGACACATTCTTATATTTTTGCGTACATTCCTCTGAATTGCATCAACCAATGTGCTCATCTGTAAATTTTGCCACACGGCTGTGTTGTATTATCACTCGTCTTTTGACATTTCTCTGAACGCTGCTTTATGTGCATGCAAATGGGCCAACACTACCTTAAGTTGAAGGCCAAACCCTATCCTGCCCAGCCTACATGCGTCTCATAGCAACCAACAGTGGATTTAGTGAACGAGCAACTGTTGTTAAAAAAGGTGTGGTTTTTTGGACATACATTAAATAACATATACCTGGAAAAGAAAGATTCTGCTAAAATGAAAACTGAATCCAATTTGTATTAGGCATATTGCACCACACAAGAAACTTGCATTTACCGAACACAACTAAAGACACTGCAACCTCTTCGGCAACTCCACAATCTGGCCGAGTGTGCTCAAGCTGCATATAAGCACTGTAATGTGTGTATGATACTTTTTAGTAAAGCTGGGAAAATTTGAGAAGGACCTAAAATGAAGGCCAGAGAAGCAAAGGAAATTTTTAGCAATTCTTCTCTATGTTTTAGTAAATGTGTAGGTGAACGCAAATCATGTATTTGAACTGCATTTTTAACCACGCAAAAGCAGAGAGCACATATTTGAAATAATAACGCGATAGACAGCAAAAACAATAATGCGAGAGTGATCACCCTAGTAAATAGCTTTATAAATTTGTATGAGGTTTTCGTCGTTATGGTGTCGCCCATACCTGCACACCTCAGCTGTGCACAAATCTCTTTTTTAAAATTTTATTGTCACATATTTATTTACAGGATACCCTTGTCCTGAAATACATCATGTGACTGGAATGCTTCAGTATTTTTCTTTTCTTACTGAAACACACATACCTATACAGGGCATATGTATACAGGGCAAGCCTCCGAATACGCGCAAAGTTGCCGCGTGACGGGCCACTCGAGGCACCTTGCGGGTACTCTCAGGCTACTTTCATGCTCGCAGAAACATATTATGTAGCACATATTGAGCCACAAAAAGCTGTACTGGGAGATTTCAATGGTGCTCTACAATTTTCTTATTGACACTTTTCATCTAATTATATTATTTCAGATGGTGATTAAATAGGCCTAATTATGCAATTATGAAGAATACAATGAATCTGAGTATCTCCAAGCGATGCAAACAACATTACCTTGGTTCTGTCCAGCTACGTGGCATTTCCACATTTTTAATGTTTGGTTAAAATTATACAGGACATTCTGTATACGCTCTGTTTCATGGAACAAGTGTCACAGCAATAATTCTAATTGAACCCCTTAAACAAGCAGTTGCACATAAAACACTCAGCGTTAAAATAAATAAACTCTCGGTAAGAGTATTCCGAAGCATCTGTTGCTGAAAAGGGCACTGCTGGAAGGCGTCTCATGTCTGGCTATGAAGCTGCGTCATCCTCACAGCTGGGAATGAAATGTCGCAGCCGCAGTCCTGATAAAAAATGATAAAAATGAGACAATACAATGATCACATAGAACGCGAAAAAGCTGGTCGCAAGCTTATCTTGCAGAACTTCTGCTGCTACATTAAGTTTTAAACGAGAATAAATGGGGTTAAACGAAGGGCCCGATTTTTATTAGTCATATCATAAGAAGCCAACAAACACTAACACCGAGGACTACATTGAGGAAATTACTTGTGCTTGATAAATAAAATAATGAAACGATAAATTATTGGAAATGAATGTGGATGAAAAAGTAACGATCCCACTACCTTTAGTAATTTCCCCTATGTTGTCTTCGCTGTCAGGGTTTGCTGGCTTTTTATGATAAATAAAGGTTTGCATTTGTTCAACATATTGTTAAACTAAGCTTCCCAAAATTTTATATCTTAATGGCTTTGCTCTTTACAAACTAAAGTCTTTGCCCAATTCTTGCACTTATGCCCTAGTTAAGCTATTAAATTTTTACTGATTCCCTACAATGAATGGCTTCTAAGACAAATTATTTCAGACAGAAAGATGCAGAACTAATGCGTGTTACTGACATTGAATACCGAGGTAGTATCTCTCTTTTCAATAGGCAATGGCGCACTTCAAGCACATTTGTCTTACAGTTGATCAGTCTGCCTTTTTTTCACCAGTTGCAGAAATTTTATTATTAAAACTCGTGCAATATAGGATTACTCTGTGAGCTGTGATATCTTCCTGAGGTCAAAAAGCGCAACTTTCTGTGTGAATTTGGCACCTAGAACTGAAAACTGATTATCTGTACCCAATGGCATAGGAGCAAGGTAATTAAACATTTAATAAGTCGAGGCATCCATTGCTGTTGAATAACAACACTGCAACAGCATCGACTATATAAATATAGCATAGTAGTTTCAGGGAATGCGTAGTGGCAGCCGCTGCAAGGACCACAGCCACCGAGAGACGCGCCCATATGACCTACTGCCGGCAATGCTATAGCGGAAATTGATGTAACTCGTCACGCCACAGGCATCGTTTTCTGCCCGCCGAGGTGCGGGCACCACTGGTACTCACCTGCTCCTGCCACCGACGGTCAAGTGACGGCGTATTCAGTAATATGAACCCAAGCTGCACAACTGTTGCCGCCAAGCAGTAGGCTAACTATAGAGAGTTTCTTCAAGACATAAAACAACCATCTCCTTACTCTGATAGGCAGCTAGTGCGGCGTTGACCAGTAGTGCCATTGTTAGCTCACAACGCGCTTTAAATAACCCCAACGCGCCGCCAATATATGTAGCCTTCAGACCAGGCTCTCCAAGCTACGGGGCCGAGTGCCTTAATCGCACACTGCCTGCATAATCAGTGGCGTGGGCGCGAAGAGTTAGGATAGCACGGAGTATACCCGCAAATCTGTATAGTGCGCGCTTAGTAAGCGACCTACTTCACACAATCATACAATTAAAGGGACTGGCGCCACGTACGCGGCAGCTAGCAGATACCACGCACAAAGAAGCACCACCGGTTCTGACTCAAGTGACCGCTGTACAAACGGCACATACGCGCATCGCAGCGAACCTTCACGAGTCGCCACATTTTTCAGGCCCCGCTGAAGCGACGAAGCTTAGCCCACCTCGCACTGCACGTAAATTTTCTAAGAGTAGCTTGCGCGTTGGGCAACATGTCGAATACTGACAGCCATCCAATTAAAGAGAAGGCAAAGTCCTTCTTAATCTAATATCATGATTTTTAAGTACACCTGCTTTACACTAAGCACTCAAGTCGATTCGAATACGGCAAAGCCCGCACAAGCAGAGTGATCGTGCAAAATGGTACTGCAGGTCCAGCTGTTGCACGTGCCATGTCGCACAGAGGCGGCTGAGGCCTTCAGTAAGCCGTATCAGCGCGTCTGGTCACTTAGAACACATACACACTCACAGAACGTGCAATTGTTCACAGTCACTTACCGTGTAGTCTTGGGCGTTCAAAACACCGCGAGATATCAACAACGGTAGAAGAATACGCGGTTACTGGCAATGGCTGCTGCTTGACAACTTTTCACGCGACCGTGCGTGCTCCGAAGTCATGTGCTCCTCCGCGCATAGTTTCGGCTTTCGGCGCGAAGGGATTTTATTTCGGCGTCCTCTACAGGGTGATGGCGTGGCTACTCCGAACAGAAAACGAGCGCAGAAACACATCGTGAGGGATATTTCGAATCTGACTGCAGAAATCTACTGAAGTTGTCGCTGGGCCTGCCAGCCGTGTTGGTCACGGCTGAGGTTTTCTTTTCGCGATTTGGCTCGTTTCAGATGTGGGCGTGTTTCAACAATCCCAATCTACCCTACGCCACCGTTATTCTTAAATAATGGGGTTTTACGTGCCAAAACCACTTCCTGATTATGAGGCACGCCGTGTGGAGGACTCCGGAAATTTTGACCACCTGGGGTTCTTTAACGTGCACCTAAATCTAAGTACAGAGGTGTTTTCGCATTTCCCCTCCATCGAAACTCAGCCGCCATGGCCGGTATTCGATCCCGCGATCTCGTGCTCAGCAGCCCAACACCATAGCCACTGAGCAACCACAGCGGGACCCACTGTTATTCTTCGTATGCCCCATTTTACAACCGCAATGCCCCTTAAAATGAGATCGAAGGTGAACTACGGTTCTACCTTATTTTACTTCTTCTCATCGGAGTACTTACCTTAACCGGGGGGGGGGGGGGGGTCATTGCATCGTAGCTGTTAAAATGCCCATATGGGCTAATTTTTGTTTACGGTGTGGAGCGACCCGAAGAAGTCGCCGTCACACATCCCCTCGCGGTCATCTGGCCTTCCAGACGATTACAACGAAGGCGCCAAATAACCCAATGGACGATGGAAGGCGACACGGGACAACCGCGCCTTCCTTCGTCCGTTGTGTTATTTGGCGCTTTCGTTGTATAATTGTGTATAATGAACTCGCCCATCAACACGTGCTCAGTGACTTCCTGACGAGCCAATGGATCAGCTCCCCATTTTGACGCATAAAGTTGTCTCTCTCTTCCTGTTTTAAGGTCAAAATTAAGAAAGCAAAAGCTGTGTAGTATTATAGCTTCTGTAAAATGCCGGTTTCTCCTAGAAATTTACTCTCGTCAGGTAATGGCACTAGTGGATCATCTCCTAAAACTAAAGTATGATATCAAGGAATGTGTTTTAGACTGTCACTTTCATTATATGTACATGTCAGCAAAATATGTATAACTTTCAGCGGTACTTGGCACCTCTCACTTGTTGGTGCGTTCTCTTTTCTAATTAAAAATTATGTGTAGGTTGTGAATACCAAATGCATAGTCAGAAGCCACTGCCGAAGTACGGTTTTAGTACGAGGTAGCTTGTTGTTTGCGCAACAGTACCATTAGCATTGCCATTTTGTCATTAAGGCTATCGAGTTGCCCGGATACCATCTTTTTATGGAAGTGTTGCGTTGGTTGTGTCTTTCTACACAGTCATGGCTGCGCACCTATCCGCTGCTTCATTGCCCGGTATTCCAAAATCTTGGAACCCACCAGAAACGAACTGATCTCCCATAATTCTTTGAAGGTACCATATGTAACATACTCCCTATTTGACGTTGACGCTAGTATTGCAAATGTAGAGCTTTTAATGTACTGAAAGAGTCTGACAACCGTCCTTTAAGGAACTAGTGTTTTATGGCGCAATCCAATGCTCACCCTCGATAGTGTTCACGTCTGCAGCGGTTACTTCCAAAAGCACGTGGATATTTATTAAGCACGATATTCGAACTGAGCAGCTTCTAGAAAAGTAAGCGTCCCTCCTTCAGCAACGCTGAGAAATGAGAGCGGTGTGGGTAGCCCGCCTCGCAAATCGCGAAAGCCGCCCGCGTTCTGCTTTCGCATGAGTGAGTGTAAGTGTGGCTAACCACCTACATTTTGATATTTTCAGCCACTTCTAAAATAAAATGGTTGTGCAATACGCTCGCATTTTTTGAATACATTTCTTATATTTGTACCATGTTTTTCTTCTTTGAGCCAGTCATGACGCCTACGTCACGGCTCGCTAGCCCCCGTCGGGTTGTTCTGTCTATCGACGAGCCAGTAAACTCATCGAAAACGATGGCGATGGCAGTGCCACTATTCTGCTCACTAGAACCGAAAACTTATATTAATAAAAAGTATACTGCATTTCAATTTTGACACGCGTACTTGTTTTTCTTTATCGGGCGACACGTTTCACCGCCTAACAAATGTTATCGTACAGCGCAAGACGCGCCTACATGTATATGAAGCCTCTGGAATGTTACCGATGCTTCAATCCGCTGTCTATTGTCGCCGAACCTTGTGTAATCTGATCGCATATGTGCACGACGCGTATAATGTAGAACTTTGTAGAAGGCACGCGGGTCCCAGCGTCTCTGGCCTGCTGCAGCACAATGGGGGACGCTGGAGCTGCCATTGGAGTTGCCTTGGCCACAATATTCTTAGCCTTTCCACCGCAATCATTGTAGAAGAAATCAGCCGCCCATTCCGCCACGCCGACCCGGAAATGTCCGAGGAAAAGAAAGTCCGCCTACTGATGCGTGGTGTAAAGG